>NC_092438.1:6518538-6832214 GCF_036169615.1 Heliangelus exortis | reverse complement strand
ATACAGAAAAATGAAGGCAAGATTAGTTTTTGCTTCTATCTAAAACTTACCTTGCTGTCCTTTAGTTACTTTACAGGACATGAAGAGACATGAAAGTTGTCACCTTTCTGAACGTGGAGAAATGCAGAACAGGGAGCATGACTTTGTGAAATGCAGAAGAATCTGGGGTCAGGTAATGCTGTTCCTTCTGTAGCACTGCAATTTAACAAACAGTTCAAAGGTGGTAAAATCTGTACTGGATTAAAGGCCAGGAGCAGTACGTAGAGCTTGTGAAAAAGTGGAAAGCCCAATAAAGCTGCTTCCAGTCAATGGGCCAGTCTGGTAGTTTTACAGTCCCATTTTCTTTATGATTCTATGTCACATAAACAATTCAAGAATTTCCTCTGGATCTAATGTCAAAAACTGGATGCTCTGTAAACAGCATCTCTGGTTGTTTTGGAAAATGCAGATTTCCCAGACACTGGAGGGCTGGATGCTTCTCAGACTGGGCAATCCCCATTACAGAGGCTGATATTTAAAAACTTGGACACCAAGAATTTCCAGTCTTGCTCAATACCCAACAGGCTCTTTCATTTGATCCTTGATCCCACGTTTAGGCACTAAACTCTGTCAAAATGATGTGGGTTTGGAATTTCTGCCTTTTTTCCATTTTAAAATCTTGATAAGTCACACAAATGTTACTCTCTGAAAGTGACCCAACTTAAACTGGCCCAGACATAGTGTCTACTCCTTTGCAGGTACCACTAGCAGAGGTTGTTCTGTGCTATCCATTTACCTCTCCCTAACAATGTATTTAATAACCAAATAAAGAATGAAGTTTGCCTCAGTCCTCTGAGCTCTAAGGATCTAAATTGTGCTGAGTTTTTTTAGAAGAGGTAAAGCTCCTTGGAGAGCAAAAGCACAGATATAGAGTGTGCCATGACTGGGCAACACCAGGCTGCAGAGGCATGGTGGCATTCAGGTATATTTTGCTATTACTTCATTCCTAGGACATTCTCTTTGTTAGGCAAGGGTAGGTAGATACAAGGCTTTATATGGATACAAATTTAATTCCTGATTTGGATACGTCTATGTTGTTTAGAAAAAAATAAAGCAAATCTAAGAAAAAAAAAAATCTAAGAAAAAAAGGCAGGGTTAGTCAGTGGCAATGGGAAGCAGAGTGTACTGCACTGAGATTGGAACCATGGATCCACCTATGGTGACTCTCAGCCACACTCCCAGCTCCCCCCCCTTCCACATGTGCTACCAGTTCTGTGAGATACAGAACATTGCTGAGACTGATCCACTGCATTTAGGGACAAGAGGGGTTAGGAGATTGCAGTTACATTTGGGCACAAGGGGCTGTGTCTGCCTATCAATGGCTGGTGCCATAAGAACCTCTTCACTGCAGAGCTTCCCTTCTTGTCTTCTGCTGAATTCACAGTTCAGGAGTGACCAGGACAGCTTTCTGCCACCTTCAGCAAACACATTCAGCCACAGCCCATCACTGCTGTCAGATGCCAGGCAAAATTCATTCTCTTTTATAAAAGCCAATCTCTTAATAACAGCATTTGTACATAAATTAATGAAAGATCAGAATATAAAGATGTTCATTTTTGATTATTTGCCCATTTACAGGAAATTCAGTTAAAACTGTTTAGTTTTATCATCACTAGACAAAATAAGCATAGCAGGATATTGTAGCCTCTGGATTATGTAGATAACACACAGAAATGTCATTTACATTTTCATTCTTTTCACAGAGCAACAAACCCATGCTTGCAAGCAAATTAAAATTCAGAACTTAATTGGATTTTTATATTCTCTTTAAACAGGTTATATTGTTTTTCTTCCTTTTATTATTGCATCTGAACACTGGATTTCATTTTAAGAGTCTGCCCCTGAAGGTGAGAGGCCCTCTGTGCTAAATGGTTCATTTAACACCATTAAAATCTACCTTTCTTCAACACATTTGAGGATTTAGATTGTTGTGTGCCAGCATTTCAGTAGTATTGTTAAACAACTGAAAGGCTCTGCAGAAATTAATTTCTTGGGTGTATACAAGAACAGATGTATGTATATACACAGCCACACAAGTACAGACACATACAGCTACACCTTTGCCTGCATGGGCACAAATACACTTATACATATCCACGTGTAGATCTATACGTATAACTATGCATGCAAATGTAGAGAAAATGTTCCAAGGCAGTATCTCTGCATGCTCATATTTTTGCCTTGACAACTCATTTGAGAAAAAAAAAAAAAAAAAGAGGCATATTTTGAGTCTTTCTGAAAATCTAACGTGGTATAGAAGCAATGGAAACCATTGACTATTTCCCTTTTTTTCTCTGCTTATCATGAGCTTTACTGGGAGCTGATCCTGTGCTTAAGATCTCATCTCCAGTGTCAGGACAGGCCAAGCAACTTTTCTGCAACTGTGGATTGCAAAGCAGAGGTCTCTCTCCCATTGCCCTGGAATGGGATACCCTCACTGGGGCAAAGAGTCTTATTAGGGCAGAATAAAAAATATCCTGGAGAAAACTTACCTAAGCCATGGATATTTTCATTGAAGAAGGTACTTAGAATGGAACTTTGGCAGAAAACAGCATTTGCAAGGGCAAGCTGAGGGAGAAGTCACCACCTCACTGAACGTGTTGCATCACCTCTGCTGACTCTCCTGACAGAGAGGAGCACTGCAGGGGCAAGCATCAAATACTTCAGACTTCCCAGCACATTTCAGTTTTGTGGCACTGAAAAGCAAGGTTTCATTCCACACAAGGCATTTGCCATCAGGAAAGTCTCTGAAATTACAAAAAAGCTGAGTGAGAAAAGCAATTCTTGGGCAGGACTTGTCACTGCTCCCTGTGAGCACTCCCAGCACAGTGGGAGAGCCAGGAGGCACGAGGCCATCCCTGTCATGTCCCAGGCAACACAGTCCTGCTTTGTGCCAGTGACAAAGGTCTTCTTGCAAATATACATATTCCCATTCATCTAATGAGTGCTTCATCTAATGAGTGACCCTGATGAATTCACTGAATTGGAAGGTTGACTCAAAAGCCTCAGTGCTAAGCAAACACACCTGGACTGAACCCAGTTCTGCCTTTACTCCAGTTACTTCAAGCATCACACCCACAATTGAAAACCTCCACACTGCAAAGCTGTACAGGGTGAGGCATGAGCAGAAAGGCATCGTTGATTGAGGGCCTAATTATAAAACTTCCATTACCTTTGGGAAATATTTGACCACAAATGTCAGCTAATCAGCAGGGGTAGGAGCTTTCTTGCTGAAGTATAAAATCCTCTTCATTAAGTCTCCGTGTGTCATGTTGCATAATTTTCAAGTGCATGACATATTTTCCATATATTTTGTGTTTTTCTTTCATCAGTGATGCCAGTTTCAACACCTGCCACAAGCTACATAAGTGTGTAAATTAAAAATGTACTTTGTCTCCTCTGTGTTGACCTTCCTCACAGATTATCAGTTGCATTTACATTTATCTCTGACAGAACCACCAGAAAATCAACACAGCAAATCCCTTGCATCAGTTGAAGATTTCCCCCTCATTTTATAAGTTGCTCTTATTATGTATTGCAACTTGTGTAAGGATTCAGAGCAACCTTTCAGAAATGAACCTTCTCCCCATAGAACCACACCTAAGTAAGCAAGGTATAAGAGTCACAATTTGGTGTTACCTGTTCTTCAGGTTTTTGTCTGGCTTGAACTCTGCATTCATTCCCTGGGAGTTCAGAAGGAAGCATATGAGTCTGTAAAAAGCCATTTATGTGTTATTTCTGCCCAACCTAGAGTAAAAATATTATTAAATGAAGATATAATGGGAAAACTTGCTCCCTCCAGGATATCAAGTCCAGCTTTGTAGACATCAAAGGTTTGTCTAATTCAAATTAGTTTGGCATAACTGTCAGAATTTGCTCTGCCATGCTTTTTTACCTTTTCTGATTAGCCCAGTGATGAACCTGGCCAGCCTCACTCCCACATGGCTTCCAGCACAGCCCCATGCAATGCACAACTTGTGCAAAACCTGCTCTTCCCCAGCCTCTGTGCCAGCCTCACTCTCTGCTGAAATGTCCAGAGGACATGGACATGAAAGGGTCCCACAGAAATAGTCACAAAGAAAGGACTTTTTGATTTTGAAAGAGTTTTCTAAGCCTTTTTTTTTCACTCTCCCATTTTTTTTTTTAATGAAAACATTTTCTGTTTTAGTAATAGTCAAAGCTCTCTTTAAAGCACAACCTTCTGTGAAGTTAAAAAAAAATAAAACACAGAAAGAATTTTTCATTTGTGTCTCCTGTGAGATGATACAGAAAGACACATTTCCACCAAAAGTATTTTTCATGTATAGCTATTGTTTTGAGTAAATAAATAAGCTGAAGAAAGTACTGGTTTTCAGCATAAATTCTGACTTTTCTGCTGAATGCCAACACTTCTTTCTTCCTAAAGGATACACATGTGAAAAAGAGAGATCTATTCGTTTCTTTATGGTCCTCAGCCTTCAAAAAAACACCCAAGGCCTTTTTCTCCAGGAGAAAAGCCTTTCTTCTTCTATCAGTCTAGTAAGACTGCTGCCCTTTCCAAGTGGATAATGAATTTATACTCGTAGGTTACCATATGCTTACCTTCAGCTCCTGCTTCTGAGAGTATCTGGTTAGCTACTGCCCTATAAATAACATTTATAACATTGGTTTGCAAATATGATGGGAGCCAATGCATCTCAAAAGCATATGGGAAGAGCAGAGGAAGGGCTGCACAGCTGCAATCCCTCTGTGCACAAATTTACAGCAGAGCAATTCTGGTACTTCAGCTGCAGCTCCCAGCAGCTCTACTGGTCCTGCAGAAATGTACCCCAGGAGCATGGAGAGGACACAGAGATCCCCACAAATTAAGTGCCAACTGGAAATCCCCAGTGACTACAACACTGATCTGTGTCTTTATTAAAAGCCCCAAAACCAGTGATGGGAAGGATTTCAAAGGTCTGTCTAAATTATTCAGAAGTTAAAGACATACTTCTACATTACAGCTCTCCAATTTTATTTTTATTTTTTAAAACACACATTTTCTGAGCATACTGAGCATCTATTTTTCTAGCTGTGGTGTAAACAGTTAAGACCAGCTCTTTTTATCCTATGCAAGTGATGGGACTGAGAGCTGCTGAGTGCTCACCATCACCAAAACACAGAATTCTGTTCATGGAAGGGATACTCATCAGCTTTTATCTATCCACTTACCTAATCATATTAGTAAGACTAAGTGAAATTCAAACACTTCCTGAAAGCAAGAGACATTTATCAGAAAATCTCTGGTAGGAGGATGGTATTATTTCTATTTTCCAGATGACAGGGAGGGCTGCAAAGGGATTCACCCAAAGTCACCTCAATACCTATGGTTCTTGCTAGCTCCTTCCTGTGGGTGTCGTGGCAGCTCTCACCCTCAGTACACAAGGGAAATGTGGACCCTGACAGGAACCAGAGGCATTCAGCTGTGCTAAGGACCCAGTACCGATCACTAAATCTGATGCCTAAAAAGATTGAAGGAGATGGAGAATTGTGCAGAAGGAAGCTCATCTACAGCACCAACAGAGAGAGGAATTCACTGTGTGACAGCAGAGCTAAAGCTTATTAAAACATCAAGGCAGAACAACAAGCCAGAGGCAGAGTTATCTACACAGAGGACTTTTCATGGAGAAAGCATCCCGCACAAGTCATCCTGGTGGTTAAGATGTAAGCTCCTCACTGACACAGCCAAGGCACCACAATGGGCTTACAACTGATTTTATGTCAGAAGACTCTGGGATCATCTCTGTGGTGATGCAGGGCAGGCAGGTGAGTAACCCAGGCCTTAACCTTTCTCAGAAATGTTTTCTTTGCAATTCTGGACTCTGCAGCTCTCATATAAGGTCTCTTAACCCCTGGGTGCAATTGCTGTGACATAAACTTCTAGAAAGCTCTGCCAAGATACATGCTTTTAAAAGAAATAATGTTCCTGTAGTGTCATCGGTAACACTTGGGGATAAATCCCCCTCAACTTTTTTTTTTTTTTTTTCCCTACTTTATTTTGGAAAACTGGTTGTTGAAAGAGTTTTCCTCTTGAACATTTAATATTGATGCTCAGGGGAAAAGCAACAGCAGGAAAAAGGTGCCAAGAAATGTCATCCTTCAAGTCACAGGTGATGATTATTAGTAAGAGGAAACCTAGTGCCATCCTTTTCACAAAAAGGAAAGTACAGGAAAAAAATTCCTTACTTGCTACTACTGGCTAAAATTAACTTTTTGTCATTAAATCATACTTCTGTCATTAAAACAGATGCCAATGGAGTGGTCTTAAATCTGTCTCCTCAAGGAGACACTGTGGAGTATGGAGTAAGACTGGTTTAAAATCAGAGTTTTTATGTGTACAGATACATGAAAGGACTTCATTCAGCCATATATCGTTCTGAGGTCATTGTGGCAAGAAACTTATGGCCTCCGTGTTACCCCTAGACAAGTCCAGTTTAAGCAAACACAGCTAAATACTCTAGAGTTCCCCAAGTATATTTGTTTTGCACCCTTCCTCCTCCATCCCACCCTACATCCCACATCCTCCCTCCGTCCATCCCCACACCCCACAAACCTGAAAATACCATGCAACACTTTTAACAGTCTCAATACCTTTGGCACAAAACCCCGGACACCTCAGGAATATGATGCAGGAGATGTCAATATTCATAGCATTTATACAAATGTGGCCAGTTATAATAATGGGCCATTAAAATTTGCCACCAATCTGTTCCTGTTGCAGGGAGCTGCAGAGCTGGGATGGGCTGTGTGTGACAGTGCAAATGCTGGGGCTTTGCTCTTGCTTGCAGAGATCAGTAGGATGCCTCAAGCCTGAACTCACTTTAAAACTTACTGCCTGGTGAATAGATTCATTTGTAATAAGATCTAAAAATTGATGGATTTTTCCCTACTTTACCTCTGGTCTAAAACATAAGCTCAATATCTCTAATGCTTGAGACACAGGAAAAATGTGGAATATGACCTTTAGAGGCTTTGCTTCTACTCCTCTTGCTGATTGCTCTTTGCTGTTTTGCCACCTTGCTGACCCACACAGCATCTTAGCAACATCCCTGGCAGCATGCTATAGGGAGATAATACTAATTAGAGTTATCAAGTCCATCTTGATTTTGATATGATGCTGCACACTGCCATGCAGCCTGCAGCTGATCCCTCATCCCTCTCTCTGCCTCCCAGATGTAGCACAGCTACAAACACTCAGCTCAGATCAAGTTTTAAAGGAAAGGAGAAGGTCAACAGCCACTTGATGTAAATCTCCTGCTGATTCTGTGCCAAAACACTACTGCTTTTCTCCAGAATAAGCCCAGCTCTGTGGTAGATTTGCCAGATTATAACCCTTTTCTTAAACTGGATTTCATTAGTCACGTATTCACATCATTAAGAAAAGTTCATTTTCTATTGGACCAACTCTACAAGCCCCATTAGCAGTGAATGAGCTGGAAATTAAGCTACAAAACACACCATTTCTCTATATTAGAATACAGGAATTGGCAGGTAACAATAAATACACTCACAAGTGTTATAATGATAAATATAGCATAAAGGGAAAGAATAATATGTATTTTTTTCTATTCTCTGGACTTCTGAGACCGTCTTGCTTTGAAAATGCTGGTTTAGACTTCATTAAGAAATAATAACATAAGTATTCCTTCTCTTTCTTTTTGGAAACCAAATCAAAAGTACAGCATTATTTAAAAGTACAAGAGATTTTGATTTTTAAAATAATTTTACTACCTGGCTGTGATTTTTTTAATTAGCTATCAGCAGCATTTCATTTATTCCTACTGTATTGTTGCCAGCTTTTTACATACCTCTCCCAACCTGTGAAAAATCACAAAAATAGACCTACAAAAATTAATCTTCCTGTTCCCTGTGCAGAGATATTTAACATGGTAATTGCATTCTTTATACTCTAAAACCTGGTTCTACTTCCAGATACTTATCTGAAAGCCCAATGAAATTGTGTGATAGCTGTTGTTGATGCTACTTACACATTTCTGGAAGTCATTGAGATCTGATAATAATCCCTGTATTGTAAAAGCTTCCCACAGTGAGGCCAAAGTTCACTGGTGCCTTTGATTTCTGTAATGAAGGGTGATTATCTGGACAAATAAACTTTATTTATTAATTCTTAGCATCACACTTACCTTTATTTATTATAGCACAGGAATCTTGTCACCTCACAGGCATTATACTCAGCTTTCAGCAAAGTACTTTCTTAAAAGCCCAGAGCCTAAACACAGCCTCTTTCCCTGTGGCCAGGTAGCTCATGCAGTCAGATCCCACTTCACTCGATGTCCTTCACCACCCCACAGAAACACCCTCTGCCTCTGCTCCCTCCCCAAAGGCTGCAAAATGCTGGGACTGTGTTGCAGCTGGTTGCTCACCTCTCGTACAGATCAGACCTCAGTGTTGCCTCTTGCTCACTGAACTTCTGTAGATGGTGGTTTGGTGGGAATCTTCCACCATGTGGAAGTTGTGGCAGGGCTGGTGGATCCCACAGGGACAGAGCAGGAGGAAGATGCCTCCCATGAACCACTGCCAGTTCCACAGGTGTCACACACCTGGGGATGAACTCACCAAGAGGTGAGGGTGGCTTCTTCTAGGGAGGAAGGGGTAGAAACTGGTTACCTCTGGGCTTGTTGTAGTCCACCAGCAAACAAGCCATGAGAAGACAGCTGCTGCCCTTTAGTGAAATCAGATAACATTAATTTCAGCCTCACTAGGTTTTTCAGTTACCCTGTGGTGCTGGGGTCTGAAAAAATCCCAGTCTTCCCTTCATTTGGACATGTCACCTTCACACATTAAAGCCTCCTAAACCAGAGAGGATGAGGTGTGATAGGAGTCTTGAGGGGTATTTTTGTTTGGTTGGTTTTCTTTTAGATAAAGTGATTTGAAGACTCTCTTTTCCACAGACTCTAGCACACAAAAGCTAAGCAAGGGTTGTCACCAGCTTAGCTGGAGGCACCTTTCTTATCCATAGATGCAGACCAGCTCTTCAGGAACCACAAGCAGTCTCAGAAGAGAGATCTTTTGCAAACTCAGTATTTTTGAATGCAGAAAAAGTTATATCAAAGAGAGAAGGAAGTGAACAGGTTAAATTGTTAAAAACCCTCCTCTAACATTTGGTTTTATTTCAGTGGAGTCTGACAAGTTCTCACGATGGGCAGCTTCAATGGCCTAGAGTGATTGCAAAAGAAACCCCATTAAGAGACCCTGATGAGGGAAACTATTAAAATTGAATATTCAGTTTTCTCTGATGAATTTCCCTACTTCACTTTTGCAGCTAATAATATAGTTTCACATTGGTTTTTTTTTCCTTTCACTAAAAGTGTGAATTAGAGCCCTATAAATTCACACTTACTGTCAATGAAATTAAATAAACATTGTCTGAGTGCATTAGGAAGAGACACAAAGCAATTCAATATAAGGGCTAGTTGATGAGGAAGCATTTTAACAAACAGAAATTGGTGTAATTAAGATAAATTTGCTTATCACATTTCTTGAGTAGATGCCCCATAGCCATTTCTGTAAAACACTATAGCAGAATAAACACTGGGCCAGTCTTTCCTTAGATTAAGTGGGATTTTTGCTCTCTGGGATTTTGAAGGTAAGGCTGGAGGACAGTACTTACTTAAACAGTTGTAAAAGGAATATAAAATATGAAATCAAAACCCAGCTTTTTGTTAAATTCAGTTTTCCCCCCCTAGCATCACCTTTTTCACAGAAGGAAATAAGTAAATAAAAATGCCTTTTCAAGATTATTCTTTATAGGCTGTTGATAACAAGTTGGTAGCTCCTATGAATTCTGTTTTTGGAAGACATTTTGCAACTTGTAACACAGTCGTAGGTTAGGATCACATTCAAAGCCAACGTGCAAGGTTAGAGAAGTATTTTTCTGTTACAAGATCTCTCTCCCTCTCTTTGTGTTCCTAAAATAATGACAAAAGGATCATCAGCACCACTGACAGCTTAAGGATAGAAGGTACAAATTATCCTTGGGCCAGCAGATGCCAGGTCTGCCTATCAACTCACCAAAGAGAGCTGAGGAGAGCAGGCAGATAATGTTACTCAGCTGAGTATATTAGATACTTTTAAACTGATTGAGATCAGTAAAAAATGATCAAAAGTCTTTGACATTTGAGTCCTACATTCTGATGGTGATGATCCTTAATGCAGAGATGTGTGCCTGCCCTGAGCTCCTGTCTTAAATTGTTCAGAACTCACCCCACAAGGACACTGTCATTAACCTATTGCTTCATCTGACAATACAAAGTATTGGTCACTTCTGATTGCACAGTTAGTTCAGTTCTCAAGATTGCTCCACAAAGAGTGTTTGGCTATAGAGCACAGATAAAGCATAAGAGAAAAACTCCATGTCTGACAACACTGCCATTCTTCTCCTCACCTTCACTTGGTTGTTCTAGGTCCTCAAGCTGAAGTTGCATTGCCTGTGTCAGATAAATTCTCCAAATCAGCTTCCTTTTCAGATGTTCTCCTTCACATGACAAAATTATTCTGCCTAAAAAGAGAAAAAAGGGGGGGGGGGGGTTGTGTGTGCATCAGTGTCATTGATGATTAGTGCCTCTGGCATTCCCTCTAGAGAGGAATTTCACTCTGGATAAATAGCTTAGGTGGCCAGGGCTGTGTGCCTTTAAACAACACTAAATGCATGCAATGATGTAGATAGGAACATAAATCAGAACAGCAACTTGAAGGGTCCTTCTTAATAACACTATATATGTTTATCTCCAGGAAAAGAAGGCCCAGTAGCTAGCAAACACCACAGAATTCCCATTCCATGACAATGTTCGTGGCTCCTATAAAAATAAACCATGCTTGAATAGATGTCAGTGTTCCCAACACTAGAGAGCTGCATGCTTAGAGAGAGGAAATCACTGCATACAATTTCTCCCCAGGCAGTACAAAGTACTGTTTCTTATAATTGCAAGCATAAGATTTAAAAACATTTGCATAGCCTTGATGACTTGTGTTGTAAACTGCCAGCATATCAGTCACTGGTTTAGGTTTTGTAGCACAATATATAAAGTCCTTAAATCTCAACACATGTCTCCCCACCCTTAGAAGGCAGTGTCCTTGACAAAGCCACATAGCTGGGAAGCATAGGAGTTCCTTTACAGAATGCTTTTAGGGTGAGGCATTTCTGCACTTCTGCTCTTTTCAGCATATAAAACTTTCCCTTTTTTTTTCCTCCTCTCTCTTCTGATTTTTCAAGGTTATTATCTCAATGCTTTTTCCTTGGTACCAGTCTCTCTGAACTGGAGCTCACAATGATTCACAGCAGGGAGGCAGAACCAGCGCTACCACCAGAAGCCTCCTCCCTGGAGAAGCTTCACAATGCTGCCTATTATTTAGCAACTTGAAACGTTGCCTTAACAGCACACACCTCTTGAACATCCCTTTCTTTCATTTATTCACCCCAGGGACCCAAGCCATGAACATGTATCTTCTCCACTCTTTCTATCCCACCCTCCCAGCTGGCAAAGTGCATGAGAAAAGGGCTGCCAGTCTCCAGGCTGCAACAGGGACTCCCAAACACTGCTGATCAGCAAAGTGAGGTGGTGGGCTCCAGAGGTCAGTTCAGGTGTGTATTCAACCACCAGAGAGAACCCTGAAAATGGTTCAAAAAATCCAGCACTTCTTTCGGGAATATTAAATTTCAGGGTGTTTTCCTTGGTCGTAATCATCCTTCCAAAATCAGAGGTGGAATGCAGTGCTAAAAACACTCCAGATGCTTTGACTGTTCTGGGTTGGGGATAAAAGCTTCTCTGCTGATGCTTAGTAGAAGACCACCTTAGCAGGAGTAAACCTTCCTTAGTAAAAGATTTTGTTGTAGGTTAAGTCGGCCATTCCTCCTTACACTCCCACACAGTATTTACACAGCAATAATAGAAGACAGATACCAGGGATATACAAAGTCTGGAAAGAAATTGACTCCTGCAGTCTCATTAATGATTACAAAAGTATAGACAAATCTTCCTCTATGTGGGCTGTATCCCTGCAGGCTTGCAGTCAGTCTGGCAGGCTGACCACAGGACACAGGACACCACATGGTCCTGGCAAGCCCTCAGACTAGCCTACCAGTCATTTAAATCTGGCTGTGTAATCTATTGTTCCTTCTACATTTCTCTCCTCCAAAAACCACAGCAGGTGAAATCCAATACCATGCACTGACTCACAAATAGCTATTCATTTCAGAGAAATCTTTCACCTGAATCTTATGCTCCTAAGGAAAACACTGGGTAATAGAAAGTCTAGGTGAAATGACAAGTTGAACTGATTGCACACAATAAACAAAGCATCTGGGGCTTCAGAATGCCACAGATTTGTTTGGAGGAGCAGGATAATGATGTGAGCCTAGAAGTGATTCAGGATTACAGACTACTATTCTGTTCTTCTATTAACTTCACCATGTGATGCTAAGTGTGTCTCCCTGCCTCTCAAGTAATCTTTTTTCCATGATAAGTTTATTTCTGTATTATCCATTTGCAATACAAGATCCTCAGAAGGCCTCTCTTCTTCTGCAGATTTCTATGTTCTGGTGCTAGCACCCTATGTCAACAACTGCTGACCTATTTAGTAATTGTCTTAATGTGGATACCAATATTAGCAACAGCAGTTATAATAACAAACATAACTACAGGTTTTAGAGTCTTGTGGCCCATACAGCAATTTGTTGTAACACAGACATCAGTCACATGAAGTCCAAGATCATAATGGTAACATTCAGCCCCTGCAATGAGGAGACACCGGCTGCTGGTTGACTGCTTACAGCAAAGATTGTTGTTTACAAGGTACTGTAGAGATGGCAGCACTGCACTATTAAAACCATATTAAATCAATTAAATTCAAACAACCAGCCACAGTAGCAAAAAGGAGAAAATAAGTCTCTTGCATCATAGTCTCTAACTCCCTTTGTTAGTTGCATTCAAAGATGAATCCTTATGAAATGTGGCATACACAGAGATGGGTCAGGTTCTCTTGCTTTCTTTGTAACTTGCATGGCACATGACAGGAAGAAGTGTAGATAATGGGGAGTTTTCCCTTTCTCTCCCTCCCCTTCCCCCCTCTCTTTAGCAATCTAAGAATAGCACAGATTACAAACAGCAACTTCCATCCTGGATTTCTCACTATAGGGAAAAGTGTCTGCAGAATGCACCTTGCACCTTTCCAGAATGACAGAGAAAGATGAGCCCCGTGCAGCCTGGAATGTTTTTCCCATTCCTTTCCTTTCACCATGCTACATATAAACCCCATTCACGTCAGTCCATGAGCATCACAAATCCAGTAGCTCTGAGACAAATGCAGGCTGAAGACATAAGCTCTGAGCTGAATGAAACCCAGAAAGGGTCCAGCAGTTTGGCAAAATTCCAAGTCAAAACACTGCAATATTGAAAAACTTATAACCCCCCCACACATAACTGCCCAGTAGGTCTTATTGAGGAATTTTTCCCCGTGTCCCACAGAGAAGGAGAAATCACCTCTCTCTTCAGTATGAGATCTGCTATTTTCATTTTCTCTCACACAACAGTGGGAAGTGGAGCTTTATCCAAAGCAGCAGAAATTTCAAGCCTGGCTACATCAGAGGGGAGAGTAATTTGTGCCCTGGCAGAGTGATACCAGCAGTCCATTGGCAAAAGGCAGGTGGATTAGGTATAAACCAAATCAACAGAGGGTGGAGAAAGAATATGCTCCCTTCCCCAAAGAGATCCTGTTAGAAAGGCTGCAGAGTGAAAGGGCTGAGCATATCCACAAACTGTCCTCTGCTCTGGGCCAGCTGTAATGTTACCCCTCCATCCTCAGTCTTCAGCTTTTTGGGGCTCTTAGTTGGTACCTGTCCTTCTGCTGGTCAAGAGCAGGAAGGTTCATTAGGTGTTTCTCTGCTCTGCAGCACTCATCTTGAAATTGTTCCAACAACCCTGAGCTGGTCTGAGTGTGCTCCTCTCTCTTTTGCCCAGCAGAGATCACTGGGTGGGAGAGGCACCTCTTCCCCATGCAGGAGGCAGTGCTTGGAACATGAATATTTCATAAATGAACACAGACTTTTCAAAAATTAACACCACATTTCTTCAAGCCATGCTCAAGGACTGCTGTAAAATAAGAGGGAAGCTTGTTTTCAGGGTCTTTCTTTACACTCTCAGACTGATCCTGACAGGATTTAAAACATGCAGCTACAATCTTATTATGAAGTATTATCACAACAGATCTCAAGGATATTTATTGGCTGCTGCTGTTACAAAATATTTTGAAATGGTTACTTGACTCCCCTTTGATCCTACACTAAGGCAGTATTTCCCAGAAGTTTATTTGTATTTCAAAGAACACACTGACCATGTTCACACTTTCCAATATTTCTTCCAGACACAAGGGATTATTTACCCATACTTGCATGCAAATATCTCATCAAATTAATTTTGTTCTTTTAAAATGCTGTTTAAATAAAGCTTTTCAGGGAAACAGAGATTGTTTCAATTTATCTTAGTTGAAACTAAATAAATCTCTTCCGTTTCCTTTATTGATCTTAGACAAAATTACAAATATAAATTACAACTGCTGCAAATTAAATGTTCTAATGACTGTGTTTGAAAATAAATGTAATAGTGTCAATAACCCATTAGGTAAGACAGAGAGAACAGCATAAAGCTACCATTTATTGGTGAAATCAAGACCTTCCTGTGGAAACCAACAATCAGGTAGGGTCTCCTCCTGCAACCATATTTCTCTCCCATCTCCAATTCATTTCTAAAATTAGCTACACCAGGTCTACAATATTTGCAAATGGTCCAATGCATCCACCAAGAAAACTCAGGTTTCCAACTGGTTTATTAGACACCACTGTTTCAGGGTCTAACAGTCACCAGAGGTGTTGCTATTGGAAGCCTGGGCAAGCTTTGCCAGAAAGTGCATTGGCTGGCCTTAAGAAATCAGAAAGACTTTGTACACTGGAGCAAGGGAAGAATCCAATAGTGCCATGTGGTGCTGAGAGCAGTACATATTCCATACTGCCTGCACTAAAATATATAAATCCCTAGATTAACTGTCCAACCATTTTTCTTCATTCTTGATCTCTCTAAAAACACTGGCCACAGAATCATGCTCTACAAGGGCAAATATCAAGTAATGCTGCTTCAGGTATGATACATTTCTCACAAAGAATCTTCTGTTTCACAAAGCAGCATAATCATCTGTTTTCTACACCACTGACACTTAGACCCTTAAGCACAAAGGTATCTGTTTACCAGGTCATGAAATTGCAAATATAATAGCAGTGACTTTGCTGCACTTGATAAAACAGTAAAACATTTCATTTTTGCTGCCTGCTGAGCTTTAGAAAGCCCAGCACTGGAGAGGAGACAACACTCTTATTACTATCAAAGTATTTCAAAATATCTACTTTTCTGCTTGTGATCTGTGGACACGCATTTTTCCTTCACTTTAATTCTGCCACTCCTCCCTGCTACTAAAAACACTGCAAGTACCCAGTAAAGAGTGATTCCTTTTATGCTTTCTTAAGTTTTATATGATCACAAAGCCTCTCTGTATATGTGTATCTGTGTGTAGTAAAGATATTAACATTCCTACAAACTCCATTAAATTGGCACCTCAGTAACCACACAAACGAGCTCTCCACATACCCAGAGAGAAATACAGGACACAGGGGCTGTAAATCCTGTTGTCTTTGTGGCTCGCTGTCGTGGTGTTGGACAGTAAGTGGGTGATGGATGCTCTCTGTTATCCCCCCACTGCCCTTCCTACACAGGTGTTTTGCCCCTTGAGGATGTAATGGGTTTGACAGACACCAGGCTCTAAAAGCCACTCAAGGTGTTGGTATCAAAAGTTGTGCTTGTAAATGCACCATGGATGGCAAGCTGTGGTTGGCATCATATCGACTGTCTTTGGAAACCAGAAAGATTTTGCACACTGGACCAAGGCAAGAATCAAATACCGGCACATGGTGCCATTCATGGATCAGAAGGTGAGATCTGACAGACCCTCTTAGCCTCTGAGTTCATAGAATCATAGAATTGGCTGGGTTGGAAGGGACCTCAGAGATCATCAAGTCCAACCCTTGATCCACTCCCGCTGCAGTTCCCAGCCCATGGCACTGAGTGCCACATCCAGGCTCTTTTTAAATATCTCCAGGGACGGAGAATCCACCCCTTCCCTGGGCAGCCCATTCCAGTGTCTGATCACCCTCTCAGTAAAGAAATTCTTTCTAATGTCCAACCTAAACCTCCCCTGGCACAACTTGAGACCTCTTGTGCCCTCTTGTCTTGCTGAGGGTTGCCTGGGAAAAGAGACCAACCCCCCCCGGCTCCAACCTCCTTTCAGGGAGTTGTAGAGAGTGATGAGGTCTCCCCTGAGCCTTCTCTTCTCCAGGCTGAACACCCCCAGCTCCCTCAGCCTCTCCTCATTGGATCTGTGCTCGAGTCCCTTCACCAGCCTGGTTGCCCTCCTTTGGACCTGCTCCAGGACCTTGATATCCTTCCTGAACTGAGGGGCCCAGAAGAGTTGTCCCATAGACTGTACTTCTGTGCTTACAACAGGTAGTAAACCTTCATTGTCTTCCCTCATCACATAAGCTAACAAGCAAGAAAAGAGCTGGAGTTGTTTCTGCTTGTTTCCCAGTGTCAGCCAAGCTGCAGTTGAGGAGACCTTCACAGATAGCTAGGATCACCCCATCTCTATGTTTTTGGAGGAAGAAGTGGGATTGTTTTCTCAAAAAGAAAGCATTCCATCAAGTTCCCCAAGTGCCTGGGATGATTCAAGAACCACTGTCTATTTTAAGAGTGAAATTTGTGGGCATTCCAGTCATATCCTCAACTTCTAGCAGTAAGGGTGGTAGTAGATCTGCACCTCTGAGGTGCAAACCCGGGGGATTCTCTGAGAGGGCATGGATGGCCTCTTATCCAGGGAGAGCATTTAGGAGAACAAGCCTTGGACATTCTGTTTCATCCTTCACTGGACATCAGTTCGTACAATTTCATTCATGATTTACTTTGACCTTTAGCTGTGTTTAGTATTTTCTGGTACCAAAACTTGACACTTAATAGAAGAAATCTCAAGAAAACAGCAGCCAGCAAGCTAAATGCCTACACAGAAAACACAGAATTCCTAATGAACTGATAAAAATCATAGCTTTGCTGAAAGCCTAGAAAGATCCTTTCCTAGTTCTACCTCAAGATGCCCAAAGCAGGATCTTCTTTTGCCTCCAGACTGTAGTTTTATACAGATTCTTTCTCAAAATACCCAGGTTTTTATTTAGCCCTTTGGGGTAGTAGTGCTCTATATAGATGATTTTTGGAAGAATTTTCTCCCCTTCTTTAATGTTCTTCTCCCAAGCTGCTCTGCATACATGCCTTTGTGCAGGTATAAATTTCAGTGAGTATCTACTATGAGAATATTCTGCATAAATAACCTGCTGGATGCAGACATTCAGCTGAGAGAATTATCATCCAACAGTAAATGCTGTAACCTTAGTGTTAAATGGCAAAGATGCAATTACAAAGATCAGGTTAAATACCTTTCACCATGCCTACAAGCTAAAAGGCTTGAAATATTTGCTCTTGAAATAGTAACTTGGTAGCACAGGGTCTGGGTAATAGTGAGCCAGAGTGGAAAGAACTGATCCCTCGCCAGGCCTGGCCCCTCTTCTGCAGTTATTTGCAGAAGGCAAAAGCACAGCCTTTGTGTTCAAATCTCTCATGGAGCTTTGCAAGCAAAAGAAATATGAAAACCTCTTTGATCGTGTTTAAATATTTCAGAGAGGTGACCAGACTTTGGAAGTTTAATTACCTTAAGCCATGAGAGGGCAGAGGATGATGGCAATGACAAAGAAAAAAAAAAAAAAAAGAGAAAAAATGAACTCTTCCTAGCACAACGGGATGTTACTATTTCTGAAACTGCAAGAGAATTAGAGCTGAAATAATTAGGAAAAAAAAGAGATTTTAATTAATGATGGTATGTCTTACGAAAGAGACCAGATTGCCAACCCTGGAAACTGCCAGTTCTTTTTACTTACAAGGTACATACAACCTCAATGAAACTATTGCAAAGATCCCTGCCTCAGGATGTTGCCCTGAGCAGAGAAGTCCAACATCTGGACTGGTCACACATCTTGGCTTTTGCTGCACTTGAGCTTTGAAATGTGAAATCAATCACAAAATCAATTCCATGGTACAAGCAGATCTTTTGACATGGACCAATTGCTCACTAATAACCTGAATCAACCTACAATGGTGATGAAGAATCACAAAACCTACTGAAATATATGTAAAGTACCACAGCTTCAGATGACCACTTCATCAGGGTCCCAGGAAGTCATGGTAAATGTCACCAGTTGCCAGGTTTTTTCTTTGGGAAAAAACAAAGAAGAAATAAATAATAGGCATTAGCATTTCATCCAGCTCATGCCACTTTGGTTAAATTCCTGTCATCCTGTTTTGAAACAGCAATCTTTTTATCCCTGTCCTAATGAGTTCCATAGATAGCTGTGGGGGCCATGAGACACTGTTTTGTGAAGAGCAACAGCTGCAGAATTTATTCCTGATTCAGCAGGTGAGGGGAAGGTGTTTTTTTGGTTTTTGCTAATCAGATTCTGGAATAATGAAATGTTAGCAGAAGCCTTTAACCATCTCCCTTTACACCCTCCACACTTTTGCAGAAGTCTGCCCCCCAGAAGCACAGAGCAGACCAGCAGGTTTGGGGTGCAAGTTCCCTGGTAGGAGGAAAGGTAGACTGGCTGGTCTCTGGAAATTTAATTTCTAATTCTCAAGATAAATCTGAAAAGTAACACCTTGCCACAGCTCTCATAACCTTCTATGCCATGGAAAACATGCTCTTCACTACTTGAGCCTGATATGAAATAGATTAAGTCACATGTATCAACTTTCACATTAGTATTTCTATTACCTGGGTCAGGAATCCTGTGCAGCCACTCTCCAAAATGTTATTAATTCAGCAATTATAGCTGTACAGTGGCAGGGAATCCTCGATGTTTGAGCTGGCACTGGAAAGCTGTAATTCTGAATGGGACATGACATGAATTACTGGAGTGCTGTAATTTTTCAGCTTTTCATGCATTCTCACTGCATATATTAAAAATACAGCAAGTAATTCACTTTTAATTATGCAAATTCAAAGACAGTAAGACAAGAGATGGATGAGTTTTTAAATGCCTGCTCTGCCTGGCCACCTGGAGTTAGAACAAAAAAATCCACCAGCTAATCAGATAACCTGGCCCACCGTGCTCCTTCTTGCCCAGGTGTAGACAAAATTACCTCTTTTTAGTATTCAGCACCCTTACAAGAGCACAGAGTACGGGACAGAAACTGCCAAGCAAAGGGGAAGATGGGAAAAGGCAGATCTCAACCTGCCTTCCCCATTCCTTTAGGTGTTCAAGGACAGCAAATACATAGCTGTCCTCACATCTGATATCAACATAAGACTTCAGAGGCTTTCAGGTATCTACATGCTTTCTAATTTGGCAGTTACCTTCCTCATGTAAGGGCTCAGCTTTTCTTGGACAGCATCCCCAGCCACTATTTCTCAAGAAAGGAAATGTGTTCCCAGTAGATATATATATATAGTATAAATAAATTTTAACTAGAATACTTAAATCATGACTGTAGTGGGCATCAGTTTCCACATTTTGCAGCTGTGTCCTTGGCCTCTTCACTGTTCCTTGTGGCTGCAACCAGCTTTTACACGTGTGTCTATACACAAACCTATGAGTTTGTTGTGAAGAAGTTACACTGCTCTCACAGACATTGTTCAAGTGTAAGATAGCAAGTGCAAGAAATGATGGCTTGTTAAAAGTCTAGAGTCTAACAGCTGCAGTGTTCAGTGCAGTAATTACAGAGGTGAGAGACTGCTGAACATATGTAAAAAAGGAAATAATTGGGGTAGCAGTAGTACAAAACCTTCTACAAGCCCAAAGCAATTGTTATTTTGCCCTCCTACTCATGTGCTACTTATCAAGGATACAGTGGTTGGAAATCAGCTCTCTGTAATTAATGCTGAGGAGTTTTCTATCCAGGAACCCCAAGGCTTCACATCCTGTATGGCCATAGTGTAGCGCCCAGAGGTAAAATTACTCAAACACCTTATCACCTTGCCCTGAAAGGATACATCTGCCTCTTTTCCTTAGAAGCCTGGGACATATTTGAAGCAAGCAGATTAGGAATGCAAATCTCCAGCAACCTACTGAAAAGAGGGTGCTAAAGAAGGTGCTCACAAGGCACTGCTGAGGTCTTCATATTAATATTTTCAAACCAGGTGGAAACTTTTAATTTCCTCTAAAGTCTTCATCCTCCTCCCCTTACCCAGAGATGCTTCACTGCTTGTTTTAGTCTTGCTTCTCTGCAGGTAACTCCTTGCAGCTTCCTCACCACCTGGTCTGTGTGCCGGAGTCCTTCAGTTCTTTTCTGAGTGAAGATTTCTTCAAAAGAAGAAAACTTCCTGAATGGGAGTGGGTGGTTGGACTCTGTTTTTTTCTGTCAAGCCCTTGGCATTGCTGTTACAACGCTGACTCAGACATGGTATCTGCCCTGAAGCCTTGGAATTCGGGCATATTCTCAAGTTTTTTGAAACTCACAGCTCTGCCTTGGCATACCTGCTGATCACAGCCTTTGTAAATCTATCCAGAACTGAGCATTACCTCGTAGTTTCTGTAGAAACCTTTGTCATGCAGTAGTCACTACTACTTTTCCTTAAATTGTGTTAAATTTCTGCTCTTCACAGAGTGAAGCACAGAATGATCTGATTTACCTGTTTATCTGTCTTACTTTAAAAAAAAAAGAAAAGGTGTCTTGCTGGGCACGGAAAAGTCACCATTTCAGTCCCTTACCAACATGGATCATCAGTTTGTTCTGTAACTCCACTCACAAGCCAGTGAGTGATTTCTCTTTCAGTCTCATCATAGAACCCTTCTGTCTAGATCTAACAAAACATCTGAACACAGTTTCTCTATGAACTCACAACCAAAGAAATCAGCGACCACAGAGCTATAGAACTGAGATACTATCTTCCTACTGCAGTAGGAACAGAAGACCTTGAACTTCTTTACTTCCCCGTCTTGCCAAAGGAAAGCTGATTCTTATTTATAATCAGAAGTAAATGAAGAGCACAAAAGGAGATGTTGACGGTGTGATTAAGGATTTCTTTTAATTTACTGAATAAAGCACAATTAATGTCGTGGCTTGAAAGAGATTAAAGACTTGTGTGGGCTCTTCCATTCTCACCTGATACCTCCATTAGGTAGCAAGATTCTTTTTATTCTCTTAAAATTAACCCTGCAATACAGATCTGATACTGGTTCTGTCAACCAGAGACTGTAAAGATCAGCTTGTAGTGAGAATCAGTTTAACCCCATTTACTTTCTTACTGTCACTACTATCACAGAGATCACTTATAACCTTGCATGTTAAGTAAAGCATTTAATTGTGCTGCTGTACCAGCTTTAGATATAAAAGGAAGAAATAATAACAGGTTTGAAGAAAAGGCTTGGAATAGGTGCAGAAAAAGGGCTAGTGTGAGTTAATACCATCTCATAAAGAGAAAGAAAGGTTAATATTTGGTTAAAAGACTAATAATGGTGGGTTTTTATTAATCTGAACTACATATATATGAGGGGGGGTTAGAAAATAACCATTTTTATGAAAATGACAGCAGCACAAAGGCTTTGTTTAAAGTATAGATACCCTGAGGAAATGCAGCTGCCAGATCAGAAACTCTTGTTTCTGAGCTTGCCCCAAAGGAATTCTCATATACTTGGTAGAGACCAAATAGACACTTCAGGATGCATTTCATCTCCTACAGTGCAGGTACCTGTGGAGCCTGGCTCAAGAGTGAGTATCTGCACCCAAACCTCCAGATATGGGACAGCCTCACCCTGCCTGGCCACTGACTGGGTATGGAGCCAGGGTTTCAAGAGAAATATTAGGATCGAGGTCCATAAATGTGTTGCAGGAACTTATGGATAAAATAGTAGGGCAGTTTTTGCAGAGGGATGGAGGGGAACAGGCATGCAGCCCCTCTTGTTTTCAATGAATGTGAGTGGCCCAACTTTCCTTTCTGGAAAACCCCTGAAACACTGTGAGCCTTTTTTCATCTTCAGGAACTTGAATACCTTTTTAAACACCTTTATTCTTAATGGTCTTAATACCTGCTTAAAGCAAGCAGGAGTGTAAGTTGGCAGGGAAAGATTAGAGACTTTCAACTCATAATTCATTTCCTAGACTATTCCTAAGGCACAGCAATTATGCACTTTCTCTTTCCCAGGACAGATTGTAAAATGACTGTATTGTCCTTAAGACTAAATCAAAGTGAAAAGTAAGTGTTTTCTACATGACTGCTACCATTTTATAAAAAAAACCCTATTGAACGTATAATGAAAAGTATCCACAGTACATAAACTTTTTTTTTTCTTTTTTAGTTCTAATGATCTAAGGCATTGTTTAAACAGCAATGCTATTGTAGATTTACACAGCTGATTTTTTCCTGAGTACACCAGAACCCTGATCCTTCTGACAATGACTGTTACAGAAAGCAGCAATAGGCAAGTTACTGTGAAACCAAAGTGTATTTGTGCAGCAATAAAAAAGAAAGAACTGGGACAGTAATGAGCAACCAAATAGCAACAGAGTTAAGGGTGCTACTTTGCAGGAGAGAAGTGACTATTCTGAACTCTAAAGTGCCATTGTAATGAATCACAAGAGCCCACTAAAATGAAAGCAAACATATAAATTCTTCTTCTTTTAGTATGTACAAGTACCAAAGCAATTTGGGCTTGTTAACCTCCACACCTTAAGAACAATACGTTCATCATTACTGTATAACACTTTCCTCTTCAGAAATTCTCTGTATATTGGTTTTTGATGTTTCAGGTATGCCTGAAAGTAGGCTCAAAATCAGACAGCACTACATAGCTCATCAAAAAAGTGGACAACTGAAAAAAATCAGCTAGGAAGGAAGAAAACTAATACCACATATTATTTCTGACAATGCAGTTGTGAAGAGATATTGAAAATATTTTCTTTTACATGCACAAGAAAAAAAAAATTTTCTTTTTATGCACAATAAAGTTACAGGCTATGAAATCTTCTAATTCCAGTTCTGACTGATGTGTATATGCATTGCTGCCATGTTTTCTACACATATTTGCAGCCTTACCACTGAGATTCTGAACCTCACTGGTACAGAGCTTGCCCCTTGGCATTCCTTCGATGAAGCATAATATTGCTTGAATTATGGTAAAAGATCTGGTGCCAGCCAGAGAGCTATGCAAATGGCAAGAACTTTCCTCTGGTCAGGAAATTCTTTCTCAGTCTACTGAAAGTTTGAGGAAGCAGATATATTACAATCTGGGTATGGAAATCTAAGTAGAAAAAAAAAAAAATCTTTCTATTCCAGTTATTTTTCCATGGAGAACCTGGAAACAAATAAAAAAGTGTTTAGAATTCTTCAGCAGGCAACTAATCTTCTAAGAGATACCTCAGACATAATCAGCCACTTCTTTAGTTGGAAGAGGGGAAAATACCACAAAGCTTAAGAAGCATTTTGTTCAGGAAATCACATCTTTCCCCATTTTCCAGCTGACACATTGCATTGCAAGTCTGTCACAGCACATTACCTTGGTGATGTGGTGTAATCCAGCATTGCTGGTGTAACCCAATCTGATATGTCTAATGTGATATATCAGGTACAATATTTGGCAAGATTTTTCTGAAAACAACATCCATAGAAGAGATTCTTTCTCCATCTTTGCCAATCAAAAAAGCTTTCCCAAAGAACTGTCTCACCTGAAGATAATTGCTTTTTCACAGGTAATTAGCAAATACAATTAGTTGTGGGAAAGGTATGATTTTCAGCAAGTCACAGGAAAAAATGGGAAAACGGGTGATCATAACTGATATATAACTGCTTCCTACAGGACCAGGATAACTCACCTGAATAGATGTTATTTACAGGGCTAGACTGTGCCACCCTCAGGCTGAATTTTTTTTTTTCCCCATTGCCAAGGGAGAATTCAGGTTTTGGAACTCTGTGCTTACAGTGTTTCATTTAGCTCCTGAATTATAGTTATGGTCTGAGGGAAAATAACAGTAAAGCCACCCATTTGTCCAGAGATGCATCAAGAGTCACAAAACAATAGGAAATACATATCAGCCCTTAGGAACTCTGCAGTTCATAAAATGCCTGGCAGGTAAGTTTGCTAATCTTTGCAGTGTTACCAAGAATGGAATCAAGTAAAGATCTCTCAGCAGACACTTTGGGAAACTGCAGTGATTTGAGGGTGGTTTATGCCCATGTAAGCACTGGGAAATGCAGATTAAATCAGGACTACCTGAAATCCTGCTCCACTTATGTTTCCAAAACCAACATCTACTGTGGAAAACAGCTGGATTTTCACATACAGAAGGGCCATGATCCATGTTATGATGATCAGATGAATAGTAAGAATCACTATTTGAAGTCTGGACACAGACTGGTGATGATATTTGTCAGCAGAGGTGACTTCAGCTGAAGTCAATGAAACAGACTCCATTTATCCACTTGTACCCTGCTTGGTTCTGGCCACACATCACTGGAAATGCCTTGCAAGTGTTACTTGCTCTGGCCAGGAAGAGAGCAGCAGGGGACTGGCACAGAGACAAAACACCAGGTTGTTGCACTCCTGGCTTAGACTGAGTTTTCAAGTGTAAAATGTAATTCAAATCTCCATAAAAAGCTATTTGCTAGCCTCAGAATTCTTACAACAAGTTTCAACCATGAAATCCAATTGGAAAAATAAAAAAGAAGCCTTGTCTGAAAATCATACAAGACCCTTTTGGTCTCCAACTCAATTGTATCTTAAATGGCATCTGACATGTTTTGTTTCTCTTCTCTGAAGGAATGGCACCCTGCCTCATATCTAAAAGCCAGGTTTGCAAAGCCAGGCACGCACCCCCAAAGTGCAGATGTTTTATCAGCTATTTGTACATCCCTGGAGCTGGTCTAACAACAGAATCAAAGCTGTGCTTTCTCAGTTTTGAAAACGTGGCTGAAAATGCACACGGCAACTGTGCAAATTCATCTCAGAAATTCAGAGGCCATGCAGTCCCTCAGGGCTGCTGCCCAGCACTGGAAACTTCTGGTGTCACAAGCCCCTGACTACAGCTGCTGCCCCCAAATTGCTGCTGTTTCATTAGAGAACAAATATTTCTCACTCTTCCTAATCCACCAGGGCTTTCCTTGCTGATTCAGATTAGCAGGTAGCACAAGTACTGAAAGATTTATTTCATTATTTAGACTTTCTTTTTCATTGTTTAATCCTCTCTGCATGGGCACGTGAAATATTTTTCTCTTTTACAGAGGACTGTATTTAAAAGGATCTTAAATTACTGAAGAATTAGCAACGGGCAAGGAGATTTTCAAAGGTCTGAAATATGGTCTCTGTTCAGGAGAAAATTTGGATGTCTATCTAAAATTTCCAAATTTCCTGATTATGAAAATTTATCCAAACACTTTGAATTTATTTGAATAATTTATTTGAACACTTTGGAATTCATCCAAATATTTTGGAGCACTAGCTACCAGTGAGCTACTTCAGGAACAGCCCCTCTTACTTTCTAATGTTTTCTAAATCAGGAACTGTAAAGTGCATAAAAGTACAATAATTTCAGAATATCCTAATGCAGAAATAGGTAAAACCTTCCATTTTCCCAATTTCTAACCCCTCAACAAGCATCTTTCAATGAGAAACAATACAATAAGAATTCCTGCTTACACCTGTGTGTTGCTTGAGTGCTGAGTCCCACAGGTATAGGATTAGGTGAAAAAACCCAACATATGGTCTTTTATTAAATACAAAAAAAAGATTTTATCTTTTATGATTATAATGTAAAGCTTGAAAATGTGATCTATGTATATTCTGAAGGCCCAGAACTGACATGTTCTCTCTTATATCATTAGTAACATTTTATACTTTCTTCTCAAAAATATGTTAAATGGTTTTGGATGCCTGAAATAATTCTGAAGAGCTAAGAAGTGATTCATGTGCTCTACAGGTGAATTGCTGCATACGCTCAACTCACTGCTGTGTTTCACCTGCCAGCTCAAGCATGCTGACTGTTCCACCAGTGCACAGGACAGGAACTAAAAGAGTTTTTAACAACCAAACCCTCTTTTAAGATTTTTCCAAATTTTCTCCTCTAACTTCTGATGTTATCAAACGTGTCAACAAGCTGCTCATTAAAAGAAAAAGACCCCACAAACTAACACAATCCCCTCCCCCCAAAAAGAATCAACATTCCAAACTTGTAATACTTTCAGCTATCCTTTATATCAAACATTTTCTGCCTTTGTTAAACCCAGTCCACGTGTACTTCTCTGTGGACTGAGCCATTTCATTTAAAAAAACCATGATATATCCACATTTATTTCCTAAAGGACAAAGATTACCTTATATCCTACTTTATGGTGGAAGAAATTTTGGCATCACCATCTGCCTTCTAATTCAGAAGACTGTCATATGTCAGAGACTAGAAAACCTCGTCTGCATTATTTACATTTAACATCTATGACTGGAGGAAGAACAGAAAATCTCTTTTCTACTCAGGGACATTATCAGAAGTTCACTGACATGGGAGTTAGTTATCTGCTTCAATATCAGGTAACAGCACCACCTTCTGCCAACAAGTTACCAACTCTTGAGAAAAAACTGATCAATTTTCTCTTTAGGATTTTAGTAGCCTTTTCAAACATTTCTGATGCAGATGGCAAACTTCAGACAAACATAATTAAGGCTATAATAAAATATCCTAAACTGTCCAGAAGAGATATACACAAATTTATTGAAATTTAACAAATGTACTAACAAAAACTTAAGAAATCTTAAAAGCTAAACAGCTCTGTTTCAGCAAAACACTTGAGTACAGGCTTAAAAAAACCCTCACTTCAGGGTATGTGCAGAAAGCCTGAGTGAGATCTTTTAACAGCAGGAAACCTTCAGGGAGGAGCCAAACTCCTACCTAACTATAGGTGTCTAAAAATTAATCATGTCTTAAGGCCTCCATCTATGTTCTCTCTATGCTTTACAGGCAATCAATCATTGCTCTGCCTTCAGCTTATGTTTCTAATTTTTAAGCAGCTAAGTTTCAGAGAGTTTCCTCTTACACAATGTGTAAGTTACCTTTAAGGGTGCAAATGTGCTACAATCACACAAAAAAAGTCATACCTTCAAGATAAAATTGTCCTTCAGTGTGGGAAGCACACCTACCTGCTACTGGAGCCAAGGGATCAGGGAGAGATGTCAGCAGACACAGAGATAAAGAATAAGGCAGTGATGAACCAATCAATAAAGCAGTAATTAGGGGCTGTTTGGCAGGTTGGGGATGTTTTGGTATTTTACTTGTGGGTTTTTTTTTTCCCTCTGGATTTGAAAGAAGTTTGCTTATCTAAATTTTATAACCACTTAAATGAATCCCAGTTCTGTTCAAATCAATGAAAGCCTTGGTGAGACAGCTGTAATTTTATGTGCATGTGTTTTAGTAAATTAGAGGGTTTAGCCTTAAGGATTCACTTTAGTGTAATCTACTAAAGAGATAAGTAGAGCCAGATGTAGTGTCTTATAAACTGCTGGACAGTTGCAAATGGAGTGATAGCATTAAAAGCAACTTAATAGCTTAGGGAATGAGACTTTGACTCAAAAAAATTAATCTAGTATTTTACATAAATAGTTTAAAGTATTTTATATTTACAATGCAAAGAGACAAGAGTGTAAATAGGTTTAAAAAAAAAAAAGCCAATGTAACTGGTAATGGTTTTATCTTGTTCCGTTTGTGCATATCCATGGAGAAATACAATCTGTAGTATAAACCATTTAACTAAATTAAATTCTAGTTAGCATCTGGGATCCCATCAATAAGAGTCTATGTTTCTGAGGAGCCACAGACTGGTGGCAGTAATAGACACATAAAAGATTTTAATAAGTAAATAAATTTGTTGTTGCATTCCTCCTGCTACCAGAAAACAGTTTAACAGGGTATTTAGTGGTTAGATATCTGACTATAATGAAAAAAAATTCTCTAATCATTAAAATCTACCATCAGTTTTACTTACTTATTCTGAGGCACTTTCACTCAGCCACAGAAATAGTTGTCACCTGCTTCCTCACTCCACATAAATCTTTAATAAGAGATTTTCATCACCATTAGAAAGTGACTTTCAGGGTCACCATCAATTTGTGATCATTCTCATGTCCATAGACACTCAAATTTAAAAGAAAAAAAAATGGGGATAAAAATCAATGCAGTTTAGTTATAAATCCACAAGAGCTGAACCATCTCACAGTGCCTTTATCTGCAAGTCCCGACTTCTTATTTATAAGTCTCCTAACCCTCCTGAGTCCTCATGAGGGCTGTGCATAGAATAAGTGACTATAATAAATCTTAAGAGATAAGCATTTTCCCCAGCCTAGCCAGACTTCTAATGTTCAGTTTCTTTTATGTTTGAGTACTATGTCTTTGACTACCTTGTTATTAGCACCATTTCACAGATGCACACACACACCAGGCTGAGCTCAGCAAGGAGCTGAACATGTGGATCTAAGTCTTGTACATGTCTGCTCGTCTTTAATGGATTAGATGGAGCTGGATCCAGAGCTGAAGGCTTGGCAGCATGCTAGAAACTGAACCCAGATCTCTTGACATTAAATCTAGTGCCTTATTTATGCAAACCTAATTTTTTCTGGTGAATAGTTTGGGGACCAAATTCCCATTGAAGTCAGTAGAAGCTGCACATGAACAAGGACTGATGACAACACAATTGTATTTTGCAAACTACCAAGCAAAATAAATCATAAAAATAAAAATCATAAAAATAAAAAATAAATCATAAAAAAGCAAATCAAAGCAAAGATGCATAACATTTCAATTTTAATGGCTGCACCTCAAGCTTTCTCGTCACTATTAAATATGTAACTTCCAAAATGCTAACTTGCCAAGCTCAACGAGAAATCTGTAAAAATATTAAGCCAATTTCTTTCCAGTTATAAATAATCACCAGTAACAAACATTTTTCAGGGTGAAAGAATGAAATGCAATGATACAGAGCAAAGAGCTCATTTCTACCTCACAGAGAATCCAGTGTTAGAGTGGGTGATGGGGACAGACTGGAGAGGAGAGGGAAATAATGAACCAAATTACAGCATTGAATCCAGGGGATGGGCAGCCCTGAAGAGTTTAATTTTTGTCAGTAAGAGACGTAGCTACAATTTGGAACACCCTGGAAAGAAGACAATCCCATTGAAAAAACAACTCTTTTCTGCTCACAGCCAGATGGTGAGAGCTACAGGATTTCTCTTTTTTTGGCTGTCAGGGCACAGAGCTAATGGAATGGTACTTGCTTTGTACCAATAGTGAACAACCCAAAGTCTAACTCAAAACAGCAGAGACTAAACAGAGTCTGGGCTCAACTGCAGCTCCAGACCTACAGCAACACACGTTCTTCCCAAGTTGCTGACATCTGGCAAACACCTGAATGAAAAACCTCCAGCAGCTAAACATTTGCTGAAAAGCTTATCTCACTCTTTTTTTTTTTTTTTTTTTTTCTTTTTCTTTTTTTTTTTTTCTTTTCCTGAATTGGCAATAAGATTGCATTTTCTTTGTTACCTTCTCATTGATTTGGTCCTCAGAAGCAAATGACAGCATTTCTGAGAAATAAATAAATAAGCAAATAAAATGAAGCTGAGAGGCAGTCTGCATGTAAATCAGCATTAGTCATTGACATTTGAGACTTGACAATAAGCCATCCCAGTCCCAGCTGTCCCCACAAATGCTGATCTCCTTTGTAAGTCAGAGAACACTGTAAGCAAACAAAACCAAGGATGAATATAGATAAGATGTAAACCTTCTCTGCTTGAAGTTTTTCCTAAAACCTCCTTTGTGCTTGAGCACTTAGGAATACTTTTACCTGCTGCTGCTATTGATGCAAGTTTGGGCTTTGGTACTTTTGTTCCAAGGATGCAGTTCCATTACAATTCTCACTGAAGTTGTGTATAACGTATTTGCTCACAGATGTAGTTGCAGCACAGAAAGCTGCTTAATCCAGGGAGTTACTCCATTCTCTGCACTGTGCAACACCTGTAGTAAAAGCTGTCAGGCTAAACCAGATCTTCTTACTGATTTTACTTGTACTCTCATCATCCTAGCACCTTTCAGACAACAGTGCTTTTACTAAAAATCAAGAGATGTGGTATTACAGCACAAATATTACTGGAGATTGTGCACAGCTCTGAATTGAACTAGAAATACTTTATATGGCCAAGTCAAGAGGCTTAGATGCAGCTCTTACCAGTATTTTATTGAGACTCAGCTGCAGATGCTTCTGTGCTTTGTCCTATCTCACCTATCCTTCTGTAAGGAAAAGCAATGGACAGCAGAGGGCTGGCTGTCCGGGGAGGGAAGGGCTTCAGCATGTTCTATAGCAATTACCATCCAGGCAGGATTTCTATGGTTGCCAAGCCCCCAAAAACCCTACAGTCAGTTACCATTCCAAAAGGCAGTAGGAGATGCTGCACAGTGTGAGATCAAAACCTTCCCCACCATTTCCCTCAATCTATTACACAACAGAAAACCTCATGTAACTATTACCCCCAAAGCAGTTCACTCAAGCGTGCCAGCAATTAAACATAGCTAAAAATGCATAAGTGCAGCTTGTAATTCCCTTTTAATGAAGGATATTAGTCTTCTCCAGGAGCTATGGCCCTGATCCCAATGCAACTGTTCGTGAAATGAGGTATTTACTGGAGGACCTATCCTGCTTTCATCTGGAATCTTTCCCTTTTGGTGCCTCCTTTTTTTCAGTCAAACTGAAGCATTCATGTGAATGATTTAAAGGTTAAAAATGCCAGTAGGAAAACCTGATGGACACAGGGTAAGGGAAGCCTCCAGGGAAGTCTTTCTAGATTTGGGGTCCATTCTTTTTATTTGTTTTGCTTTGCTCATTTTTATTAAGAATGCAGAAAACCACAGAAAGCAAATCTCTGCTCCCGAAAACCTTCATTCTAATTGCAGATAAAACACTTTCAAATTCCCAAAGCTCTAATTATGTGCATAAGTTTCAGCCTAATGCAGGCTTGCTGTTGCTAAACAGAGCAATGAGGTTATGGAAGAATGAAAATATTGATTTTCTTTGACAAAGACAAGGAGGGCTTAGCTTTGGGTTCTTGCAGTTGTGTTATCAGCTTAACCAAGTCTAATGAGCTTCATTCATTGTGGTCAAGTCTAAATCCAAATGGAAGACAAGTCTGCTCAACAATCAAGAGCAATACCAGAAGCTTAGAAACACTGGCCCATCCACATTTTCCCATTCTATGCTTGCATGTGGGCAACCAGAGATCAGAGTCCTTTAATCCTCTAAAATTAACACTCTGAAAGACTGGGGAAAAAAATCCATCCTTACAAAAAGGTAATGCAATGTCCTGTACCTGATGCTAAGAAAGCTGCTGGAAGATGGTGCACCAATCTTTGGCTGGATGAGCTTCTGTTCTCCTCTATAATGTGACTGTTCATGACACAAAGTAATGTCACACTGAATGTTTTCATCACCACCAGATGGTATCAGGAAACTAACTCTTACCTTTAATCTGATGGCCCAGCTGCTGTGTAAGCTCCCATGACAGAATTTGCTGCTTTTAGTTAAAAAGAAAAATTCTCCTCCCTATCCCATTCCTTTTCCAAAATCTTGCTGGCACTGTATATCTATGATGCTTTCTCTAGAAAAACATCAATATCAAAAAAATGGATTACTGCAGCACATGAAGAATTAATGCTTCCACGTGCCAAATAAACCTTAGGACAGGATGGAGCATCCTGAAAAAAATGTGCCATTCTTCCTGGTTTTTCTGCAATTGTAGCTATACTGTCACATCTCATCAGTTCATCAAGGCCAGCACACACAAAGAGAAACTCAACAAAGAAACTGTTTTCTCAAATGGTGAGAAAAAGAATAACAAGGGTATCTTTGTAGAGGGCAAGGAAGATTTCTGCTCTTACAGACTGAGAAGCAAACTTGCTCTCCCAGCATAGGTGAGCATCAGAGCATCACAAACTCCTTCCTTGCCCACATTTGCACAGTCCATTTGAAGAAAAGGCAGACTTTGGAAGAGTGCTTCATGTCATCCCAGCAAGGAGCCAGGATGATCCTGAGACATTCCCTATCACCATCCTGCAGTGTAACTCCCAGCTAAGCCCATCAAGAACCCACCCCTCTGTGTAAACCTACCAAGTTGAATCTTCTATTTTACACAAGAAAACAAACAAAAAAACCCCAACAAACATAATCTGTACGTGACCACTGCCCTATATACAGAATTTTATGTTGCTTGTCAACAATTTTTCACATTTTCAATTTTGAAAGAGCAGTTCTACCAAGTCACGATGCCTCACTCCTCCTTCCTTTTCAGCTTTATTCCCAAGCGTTTCTCACCAGTCATCATTATTTAAAAGAAGTTTGTACAACAAAACATTGCTAATCTTAGTACCTATGTGTTATGCTGCTATGTCTCATATAACCAGTGCTGCTGAAAAAATAGAGAAAAAATCAGACAAAAAGTTATCTTCTAAGATAAACTAAGCAAGTTTTTTCTGGGTTCTTTGGCTATCAACTCTCTCTCTAGCTCCTGTGTGAAAAAATCTAATAAAATAATATTATACCTTACCAATTGCACAGACTACAGCAATAGTTTTGTCCTCTGTCAGAAGATACCTGCTATGGTGGAATTCCTTCACCTGTATCCCAGCTCCCAATATATTGAGAAGCCTGCAATCCTTTATTTCATTTTACACCATTCAGAGAGATGTTCAGCACCAGTTGTAAACCCCTTCCACTGTCACAGGGAGCCCTAGGGGAATGTTTTACCCATGTCTTGCTGGTATTAGCAACTGACACATTGCCATATGTTAAAATAATTCCCTCTCAACTTCGTTTCCTCCTGGGGCATTTCTAAAAGCAGCCATACCTGGCTTACTGTGGCTGTATAATTACCTGATAATTATTACATGAGTGGGCTTCCAATTTGTAGCCACTGTTCTCTCCTCTGCTGTAGCATCACCTGCAGCAATATTCAGACTAACTCATTGGCTTGCCCTGCTGTCATTCTGCAGTGGTGACACTGTGATGACAAAGGGCTGAAATGTTTTCAGTGAAATATCTGGGGTAGAAGCAAAAGCTGGGGTGAACACTGGCCCCTGTGCATTAGGCTCACTGCAAAGTATCTCTGCACAGGCCTGCACAGAGGCTGTGAAATACACTTCACCAGCTCTATTTCTGAGTACCAAAATACTGCCAAAGGGACTCCTTTGAGGCCTGATTCTCCTCGCTTTGTTTTTGGGTTTGCTGCTGTTTTTAACACGAATATAGCAATACTGACTGCCTGATTTGATGCAAAGGAATGCAAGATTCAAGCTAAAATGAACTTCACTTCTGTTTCTGATGTATATTACTTGATTTTTAAAATTTCTTTTTCGGCCCCAAGACAAAAGCTTCTCATTTCAGCACCTTGTTCACTCATCTTTCCAGCCATCTGGGTATTGCATTTTGCAGGGTCCCAATTTAGCTGTCCTTTATTCTCACTGAACTAAGCAACTAACACAAGAATGACATCAGCACCCATTTCCCGTGCCAAAAAGAAAAGCAGTAAGCACAAAACATAACTTGCACTGAGTAATTTCAAAATGCTTCTGTCTCTCTCTACCCAGTCACATGCATTCATTCTGGCATCTCACTTCTGAACCACTGCAGGACTCTGCACAGGACAAATCAAAAGGATAATAGTTCTGCAGCTGTCAAATGCAAACTTCAGCAATAGCCAGCTATAAGCTGTCTGAACCCATCAGATGCTTCCTAACTTAGTTTGAATTGCTGATATCCACAACTTCAACTTTCCCTGATGCTGCTGACTTAAGTACAATTTTGCCTTTTGAGGCATTATTTGGATGCCCTCAAGTCCCTTGCTACTTCAAAGAAGAACCTTCATATGAGGAAATTAACACAAATGTTAGGATGGGGGAAAGGAGATAGTTTTGTTGCTTGCTCTTTGTCTCAAGTGAGCACTTAGTACAAAACAAACATCTTCTATCTGCCTAAGGAGCTGCTTTCCTTTCTCTGGCTGAGGCATCAGCTAAGGTAGCAGCACAATGGTTTCTTTGGAACTAATGAGCAAAAAAGGAAGGGAAAAAAGACATTGGCTTCTGAATGGAAGGTGAGACAGAAAAGGACATGCAGAAGGGTGAACAGGGCCTCTACAACAGCAATTCTGTGCCAAACCCCAGAAGAAGTAAAACAGCTGCAAGCAAAGCCAAGCAATGAGCCAGGTTTTGATGAAGCGTCTGTTGGAGATTTTTTTTCATTTTTTTTAAAAATTAATTTCTGAACTTGTCATTTGGGTTATGAAGCTGAAATTGAAGGGAATCTTTTCTCTTTTTTTCTAATAGTAACAGCTGCTCTTTCTAGTAAACACCTGTACTACCTAGAGATTTCTGGTTACCTGTGTCGTTGCTGCTATCAGAAGAAAGAGTAAAGAGTTTGGTAGATTTCCAATAGGAATTAATTAGTTTCACTTTAAAAAAAAAAAAAAAAAAAAAAAAAAAGACCAGCACTTTGGCTTAGAAATGTTTGAACCTTTGCCCATTTTCAACTGGTTTGTTTGCCTGTGGCTGATCAGGCCAGCCTCATTGTACATTGACGATCATTTCTAAATGCAGAGGGGAGAAAAAAAAAAAACAACAACAAATAATCCTCACCACAATTTCCAACATTTGCTCCTTTATGAATCTCCAACTGTGATCCACAACTTTACATCCAATATTATGCTTATCTCATCACTCTTTGAGTGCCAGTTTCCCTTCTGCTTTTGAAGCCCTCCTGGGCAAGGTGCTCACCTGCTCGTGGTAAGAAACTGTAACAGATGGACAAGGTAGCTGGAGACAGACATGTGGTGAATACAAAACCATCCTTGTGCCCCCCAGGTCCCCTCAGCACTGCCTTGGGTACACCTGTGCTTTGCTGGCAGCTTGGCCGGATGCACCAGGGGGAGGTGGGCAGGGGACCTGCCCAGCAGCAGGACAGAAGGCAAAGGACCAGAGATGGAGGTTTGAAAAGGCTCAGCATCAGACAGATGGATGGAATAGCTGAACTACCAGGGCTCTGAAATAGCATTTAAGAGATTGCTAAAAGGACAATGGGAACAAAAGATTTTGCATAACTTGCTTTTAAATTCCAGAATTTTTTAATACTGTAAGTAAATAAGATGACATTGACCTCCATCATTCAAGTCCCTTTCTGCAAGAAAACTGCAATGGAAGCTGCCATAGAGCAGTTAAAGGCTTTTTACAATACAAAGTCAGATTACTTCGAATGAACCTGCCCAGACTTTGCAGCCCAGAAGCTGCCAGAACCATTCCAGCATCAGGACATCTCTGCCCAAATTGTCTTTGCTTCTACATTTTTTTCTTGGAAAGACAGTTATACATGTGCCAGCTGTGCTATTGCTTTTGTTCTTTAGTGTTTCTTATTGTGTGAACAGAATGTTAAATACTGATTCTGCACTGTTTCAACGTGACTTCTTAGTAGACCCTGATTTTGGTCAGTTGAAAGTGGAGGGATGGCTGCCTACCTTCGAAGGCCACCATGCAAAAGCTCTGGCGTGGACAAGAACAGCTCATATTGTGTGTGCAAACACTTACCCTGCAGAACACCTTGTCTTGCAGATTAGGTGAACACAAGGACAGAGTGACTCTGAAATACTCAGACTCCAAAAGTAAAAAAGTAATTAACTAGGCTGAACTTGCCCTTGTTTGTTAAAAGCACCTATTTTGTTATTATCCTACAGCTCATCCTGGTAGGCGGATGTTGGGTATCAGGTACCTACCACTGAGTTTCTTCTAAGTCCTTCCAAACTGCAGGTTGAAAGATGATGGCAGAAAATCCACTGATCAATTCCCAGTGTGGAATACTTTCCACGGACTGATAGTGAGCCAGACCAGTCTTTTCATTTTGGTTTGCAACACTTCTATAAGAGGCTTTCATTCAGACAATAAACGTTACTGCTGCCTGCTGATATATACCCAGAAACTGAAGGAGATTATACTGTATAAGCCTGAACATGAGTAGCATAGGTTAGTTAGAGCAGCTCTTGGCAATATTTCAGATACAGGAGAAAAAGTGCTGCTAATATCCACTGGACATAAATTACCAGTTTAAACCTCGCACCAGTTCATAGATTTAAATGGATTTTTAATGGACTCCAGCCTCACGATTAAAGCAATAAGAGGATATGATTCCTCTATCCCCAGTGGCATCGTAAGGGCCTCATTGACATGTGCCTTAGTGATTTATGGTTGACTGCCTTAATCAGAGCTCCAAGCACTGTGGGAAAATGCCCAGGCAGCAAAAGACAGATCATGCAAAAAAGCTCCTGCTAATTTGGCTTTCTGAGCAGTATTGCCAGGCAGCAGCCTGCCTGTGCTCAGACTCACCCTGCTCCAGATTCTTCAGCCAGGTCACTGGGGGCTTCTGCTGGTTGCAGGGGGGTCAAACCATTTCTATGGATATCTGTGTCATGCACCAGATTTAAAAGTGAAATTTCAATCATTTTTAACACTGAAATTTCAGTCATCTTGTAAGCTGTCTTTTCTTGGAGTTTTGTTTTTTTGTTTTTTTTTTTTTTTTATAGCCCTATCCATGAGGAAATTATTATTTATCCCATTTTAGAACTTTAATAATGAAAAAATACTTAATGTGCCAAATCAGGCAGGCAAAGAAGCCACATCTCAATTGTCCTGGTGTCATACACTGAGTGGAGTGGAAGTGAACAAGTGACAGCACTAGAACTGTCACTATTACACAGAAAGACCAGCAGCCTCTCACTCCTTTAGAGGTGCATTTCTTTGCCTGCTCTGTGCAGTGTGCTTTTGAAATGCCATTTACTGCAGTGAGGTTGAGAAGAAGGAAAAAGAATAACTAACAAGGGTCTCAGTTTTAGCAGTGGGGGTTACTGGGAGACATCAAGTCTCAGAGAGAGAAGATCTGTAGATGTAGTCTATGCAGCCCATAAACCACATGGAGAACATGAGTAAACTCTGTGTTGAAAGGGGTGTCACTGCTGTGGGCAGTTTCAAGATTTTATCCACTCACTCACCTTGAAATGGTTAAATGGAATGACTGCAAATACAGCTCCCCAGGAGCTTATCCTTGTTTTTGATGTTATAGCACAGTCATTTTGAAGCACTGTGATTTCTTTCAAAAATCAAAATGATTCCTACAGTGCATCTTCCCCCCCCTTTTTTTTTTCTTTTTTTCTTCTCCAGGGGCAATGTGTCTTATCTTAACTGTGTCCCTCACTAGAAAGTCAAACTGTATCTTAGATGTCACATCCTGTCATACTTATCTATGATTTCATGCATGTAGCAATACTGGATTTTAGCTCACAAGCTGTCCCTATCTTTTAGGTTGTGACTATTGTAACTGTTCTGTAAGCTGCTTCTAAATAACCATAAAATGAAGCAGATAGTACAGGAGATGTCTCTCATTAGCACACCTTAATTTATTCAGTACTCACATTGGAAATTAGCCTAGAACAATCAGGAATACAACTGTTTTCACTTAGGTGGAAATTTCTAAACCAAAAGAGGCTGATTCAAAATAAAGTCTACGGCTGATTTCAAAAGATTTAATGTTGTGAAGACAGAAATGATGAGGGTAAAACACCTCCAGCTTTATTAGAAATCTCTAGACTGGCTGTATCAGAGGAGAGCATTTTTTTCCTTCCACACAAATGCCAGCTGGTAAAAGGTATTCCCAAATCATGATTCTTACTTTTTAAATTTTGTTTTTTACCTAGGCCAGTCTCTGAGCTGGCACCGGACTAAATAGAAACTGCAATTAGTCTCATGAAAACTTGACCAAAAGAATTTTGTTTAATGTTTTGCTATCAGACGAGGCAAAGTAGAGGCACAACTGCATAAACTGTACTCCAAATGTGTAAAATCATGGATTTGTACCAAAAAATCAATCACTAAGTAATTGACAACAAACTTAACAAGAACATTAAAAACAGCTTATGAAACACTGTTATCACTCCCTAGAGAGCCAGCAGGTTAGCAGTAGACAGAGCAGCACAAGGTGATACAGAACCTGCTCTGACATCCTGGGGTTTATTCAGGGAGTACCTATGAATACACAAACCCTGACAAAGCAATAGATCTCCACACTCCCAGGTTTTAATTAAGTCACGAAGGTTTTGTTATTGTATGTGCTGCATAGAAGATTTCCATAACACTGCTTTCTTTTTTTAGCTAAAATGTTAAACAGAGGCACTTGTCAGACACCTAATTTTACAGTTACTCTAAGGCTCCTCTAAACTGCCCAAGTATCCAAGGGATTTCCTGGTAAACATTATGCCTGATATCCTTGTATTCCTGCAGGGATGTCACTTTAAAATTAGTTTGCTTCCCTTCATCTCAAATAGAAAGAAAAATTCAACAAACAATACCTTGCCTGAAATTTGAGTGCTTTGTATGTTTTCCCAGACCTGAGAAAAATTCCTCTTCCTTGACAGTAGGTGTCTTTTGAAAGTGGACTGCTCCCTCTTTGTCAGCTTTCCTCCTGGTGAGAAAAAGCAAATCAAAATATTGTGATCTTCTGGAGAGAAAGTCTCTGTCATTAATAATTAGTAGGAATGCTGAGAAATGCCAAGAGAGCTCAGTTATGTGGAGATGTATCCTTTTCTCCAGCAACCTTGTGGATGTCATTGCTAAGTGTGAGTGTGTGCACAAGTAACCCTTGAGAGCCACGGCAGAGACTGGTGAGCAGCCGCCCACCCAAATGTGCAGAAGGCTTTCTGCAATCCAGCCTGCAGCATCCCTATGCCCAGAGCATGGATAGGGCTCCTTGGATTTCTCTCTGATGTGAGAAGAGATGAGAAATATGCAAAAAACCACTCACTTTGTTTTAGCTAATGGTAGTATCATTTTTGAGCAAGCCAGAAGCTCAGATTGAAAGGCTGATTGACAAGTAGCTGATCAGCCTCACTTTATCACTATGAGAGAGCACATGAGTTAATATTTCAGGCATGATGTGAGGTGGCAGTGGGTAGGTGAGGTGCTGGGAGTGACACTAATGCTATTCTGACAGGCTGTGACTTTCCAAGTGCATAACTGAAGGGTTAGGCTAAGCCGTGGTGTTAGATCTGACAGCAATGGCATTGCTATAGATTGCAACAAGAGAAGTTTGGAACTAACTGGCTAAAACTCTTCCCATTTTCACAGGCACTTAACCTAATACACCTGTAATCTCCTGGCAGGTTCACATGTCAGGTGTGAGAGGCAAGAGGAGAGGAATGAGGATTTGTGAGCTTACAAACTCAAAAGGGTCTTTTACCAAGGAAACGTGCTTTAAAAATGAATAAATAACCTCTGCTTAGAATCATCTGATACACAAAATAAAGACTGGAATTATCTTAAAATATCTGTACTACACAAACCAGGGATTGAAAAAGCAGTCTGAGAACCGCACCCCATCTATCCTTTCTCAGACATATTGAGATTTAATTTTTTCTGGTCCCAAGTTTATTATAATTGAATTCAACTAAGAACTCCTACAGCACCTCTAACTTTCTAACTAGTGCTTCCTCTATCATGGTTAGAGAAAACAGCCTGAAACTTTGAGCTGAAAATTGTTCTTTTGACTTCAGAGGTGAATAATTCATTCTAGCACTAAATTTGAACTCCCAGTGCTTCAGTAAGGACCTACAGAAAGACAGACCCAAGTGGCCAAGCAGTTTCTCAGCCCTGCTGAAGACTGCAAGTCTCCTTAGTCACATATGATTTCTAAACACTCATTTTTTGCAACATGAATCACTGCAAAGCTCAGCAGCTGCTCCCACACAGCTTTTGCAAAAGTGTAATGAAAATATAATGCCCTCGTTTCTCCCTTCTAAATGTCACAACAGCCAAGAAACAGTTCTAAGTGTAACAGAAACTTTCAGCCACTAAATTCTCCTATTTACAGCAGCTTCTCAGCAATGTAATGTCCACTTCTCAGCAAATGCCCACTCAATTATGTCTCCTGTGCTGCTGCCTGGAGCCACGGGTCTCAGGCAGACAGAATACTGGATCTGCTTATACCACCCACCAGGTCTCCTCTGTTTTCACAAGCTGTCAATACTCACTGTGCAAGACTTTTCCTACAAACATACCATTTCAGGAGTGCTTCCCTCCCTTTTCACAGATTTTGCAATGTATTAAACAACCCCAAAGAAGTTAAAATTGAGCATCTTCACAGAACACATCCCTGCATGCAACATTGAACCCTTTTAGGGACCAGGAAAATGGAAAAAGGCATCTGGTCTTGAAAATTGAATGAGATGCAGTCTGCTGAGATATGGAAGTACTTCAAAAATAGCAAAACCACTAATTATGCCATGAATCAATTTGCTATCTTTACTCTGAGAAGTACAAAACAAGGGTAGTAAATCAAAGGCACCAGTGTCACAGTATGTTTTCACTTGTCATGCACTAAGACCTCGGGCAAAAGCCTGAGGATTACCCAGAGAGACTCAGAGACATGCAATAGGACCACAGTTTCAAGTAAGTATATTTCCTAGTAATGTAATAGGACTGTTTTCCAGAAAAATACCACTTCATGAATATGAAGCATGTTTGCCACCCAGTAACTGCCTAGAGGGAAGTTTCTGAAATACACTGGGCTCAGTGTGCTGAGTACAACATTCCTGCCTGACCCAGACACAGCCCAAACTCCAATTTAGTTGCAAATGGCACAGTATTTCATACCACTTCTGACTTGGATATATTAATGGAAATGAAAAATATATTAACAGTCAGAAAAATTTTCCCACTGATTTAGTGAAATTGCACTTGGCAAAAACTTGACTTTACTGACTCTCTGTCATAAGATCAGATGTCCAAGCTGCTGGTGTAGGTGTATAAGCTACAGTGAATGGAGGTCCCAGATTCTGCCACAGTCTTGAACCTCCTGGGGCAAGTCAGATAATCTTTTGGAGGTTCAGTTCACCATCAGGAAAATGGAGACACTACCCTTTTGCCTATGTTCACTGTATCTTTTGTGAAAATATATGCAATCTATAATCTATATACACAGTCAAAAGAACATGGAGACATTAATGAGGTATTTAGATCCTGGTATAACAGCAATAATAACAGATACAGATTTATTACTAAAAACACAAGAAACATGAGTTGTTCCTAAGTATTCCAGCAGGGTATAATAACTAACTACAAGAGCAGCAGGAACTGTAATTAAAATAAGAAAATGAAGCATGAATTTCAAAAACCTATTTAAATGCAAACTCTTCAACTATGGTGCAGAGAAGGATCCTACAAGGGTCCAAGAGATTGGCAAAGAGGATTAGTAAATGCATGCGACTGCACTGCCATGACCAGAGCATTTCATCTGCTGGGGAAATGCAAAGCCATCTGGAGTGACAAGATGGAGAAAGAAAAGGTCCTTCAGGCCTCCATCAAGTTTCTACAAAATGCAATGCAAATGATGAAACAGAATGTGAATCATTTAAAAGCAAAACTATTTAAGAGATGAATAAGCATCCACAGCCATATAAACTGAGGGGATGAGACTAAAATGGTTCATGATACAGCATGGGCTGGATCAGACCAGGAACTGGATCTGATTTTTCTACCTTTTAAGTACAGCTTCTGAAGGACAGAAAAACTCAAACTCAGCGTACTTCCTAACTCTGTCTTCGGAGGCTTACTGAGACACAGGTTTCCAGTCAAGTCAGTGAGATCCAGAAAAAAAAGAGTGAGATTCTTCTAAAGCATTTAAAAGTATTAGTACCCAGCAATCTTTGGATTTTCTGTGCAAATCAGGCTGTCTCTTATCTGGGACAACTGACACAATTATTCCAGAAGAAATCCATAGAGAAATCAATTTTTAAAGTTTTGGGTAGATGCCTTTTCATGAGAACACTGCAAGAGGGAAGGTGCAATGGAACAGCTCTGGAACAGCACAGCCATAAAACTGAGGTAACAGGGACAGAGCCTTTTTCCTGACACACGTCTTGGAGATGAGGCCTAAAGCCCTCATTCACTTTCAGCCTTTTCTTCCAAATGTCCTAAAAAACACCACCAAAACTTTGAGATAAACTGTCAGAGTCCAAAGTGCTGAGGACAGGACTGCTTCTTCCTGAAATGTCCAGCCACGAATTGCTGCCTCACACCACACATAAACCTCTTTTGTAGAAGCAAGGGACACAGCTGGGGGACACATGAGAGTTGTTGGTACGCAGCCTCCCCAAAACCAAGCCTGAAAAAACAGAGGCAGTCTTTTGTCTTTGCCCAGAACCAGAGAGCTCAAACCGTCTCCTCTGGTGCAGTGGGCAGCAGAGATCTCACATGGCTTTGGGAGAGCTCAAATCCAGCTGGGATGCCCAGAGAAGCCTTCATCTTATCTGCACCCAGATGCAAGTCCTACACTCTGCTCTCTACTGATGTTCTCAGAAGATTTCACAGCAACAAATGAAGAGAGGCTGAATCCAGAAAATAAACTGCAAAGAAAAACTGTCAGAGCTGCCAGCAGAGGCAAGAGGAGCTTCACACTGTTTCACGTGAAACCTCCCAGGGTGGGGAGGAACAGACTGGAACAGGCTGGGGGCTCGAGCTGGGACTGCTTCCCCAGGCCTGACCCTCCTGGGGAGAGGAGAGGATGAGGAGGGAGGCACAGCCCGTATTAAAAACAAGTAAATGGCAATAATCAGCAGGGCTGCAGTGCTGGAAGGATAAGTCTCAGTGTGCGGTATAGAGCAGCATGGGAAAGATTGACTGCAAGAGGGAAATAAAACTTCAGGGGAGATCCTTCATATCCAGAATTTGCACAAAATTCAGGAAGCCAGTGTCAGGCAGCATCTGCTCCACAAAACCACAGCACATGTCTATGGTATAGGAGGGCAGCCTCTGCAACAGCGATCACACACTTCAAAATTTAGCACACTGAATTTGTCCCTGGTGTGCATTTAAAATGTTTTTGATGAAAAGAAATATGGAGGGGGGTATGTACAAAATAAGTATGTCCAGTACTCCAATATATCCCTCATGCTCATAAGCTCCACAGCAGCCTAAGGCTTTGTTTGACAGCAGCAGCCCTTCTGCACTCTGTTTATGCTGGATCAGCCAATGTCAGTAAGTTCAAAACAAAAGATTTTTTGTCCATCCAGCATCATATATTTACTTCTGGCTATGATGACAATGTTAGTAATTGATTTCCTGAGTTTTTTTGGTTTGGTTTGGTTTTTTGGTTTTTTTTTTAATTATTATTTTTATCTTGAGATGCATCAGTATCTTGGGGCTGGTTTCCAGCTTTTTAGACTCAAAAGGAGATAGTTATGTTTCTGCTTCATTGCTACAATGTTGATTTGGAACTTTAAAAATGGCTTTTCCCACAGAAATTGCAAAAGGCTTTTGACACAATCAAAGCACTTAATCCCTTGAGTTGTTTTTTTTTTTAATAAAAAGAAGTGTAATCAAAATTGACTTTCTAAATATTGGGGGAAAATGATTTTGTAATTGAAAAAATCTTTTTGTTATTCTGAGTGGTTCCAAGCCTCTAATTTTTTTTGCAGTGTTCTCACTTGGAATAGAAAAGTGTGTGATCAACAACAAAGCATGAACAAATATTCAGAGGACCAGCTCTTTCATAAATGCCCTTTTTGGAAGTCCATTGCCTTCTCTCATGCTGGACTTTTAACACGGGCTGTAAAAACCATGGCCTTTCCCAACAGAACACTCCACATCTTGGTAGAGAACCCGACTTTTCTGCCCAGTGTATTTAACTCTTGGAAGAAACAGAGAAGCAACCTGTCAACATTAATCAGAGGAGCTTTCTCAGTGCATACAGGAGGGATATTTCAGAATAATTTTAGCATAAAATCCTAAAAGTGTGCTCCTAGAAATTTTTCAACAGCTTTTCAAACCTGAGTTTAATTTGGCCACAACATTGCTTTTCTCCTTTTAGATCCAGTTCCAAGCTCCCACAAATCACTGTCACTCAAGAGTGGTGAGGAAAATTCACATCTCTCCTTTTCCACCAAACTACTTGAAGTTATCAGAAGAATTCTCATTTCTTTTGGCCTGGCCTGTGTGGCAGAGCTGCTGAGCCTTGCTGTCATCTGCAGTCCAGAGCCACAGAGGTGAAGATCCTTGGCAGAAAAGCTGGACACAACATCCTCTCTTTCTTGTACTCCTAAATGAGAAAGCCTGGACAGTCAGGCATCAAGCACTGCCAGGTGCCTTACTAATGCTCTCTTCATTTTTTAGCATTACCAGCAATAATGGTAAAAATATAACGAGGTAAGATGCTTCTAGTTACAAAGCATTTTACACAATACCATGGCCCCCAAAGCTCTTAATCAAATAAACATTGTTAACCTGCTTTTACACATGAGAAAAGTGAGCTACAGGGAGAAGGGATTCACTTCCTTTTACTGCAAAATCCCGTACCCTAGTCAGGTTTTCTATAACCTTCCTAGGAACAGAGATTTGAAAGGGACTATTTTAAGGGCACTTTCTGTAGACACTAAACTACATGATAAGCATATAGGGAGGAAGACAGCCTTATCTTTTCAAGAAGCCACTTCTTAACAAATTGACTTTTTTTTCTTATTTTGACCTTTCTTCTCGTAATCACAGAAACTGTCTCCCAGGAACTGAAGTTACCTGGATGTGGGATAAAATGTTCTCTGTTCTTGAAATGTGTGGTGAGCTTTGTCCCTTTAAAATTCAAGCAAAGCAAAAATTTTATCTAAGAGGTTTTTTTCATTATTTTTGTGGTTGGTACAGAAACATGCATTTACACCACACTCCAAGTTCATCTTCACTCCTGACAAGAAAGCTGCTGCAGCTGGAAGCTGAATTGTCAGGTTCTGAATCTTGGAATGAAGGATAAATGCTGAAAACCAGAAATTCAGCTCAGGGGGGATTTCAGACTTTTTTCTTTGTCTTCCTAGAGGGAGTCTAAGAAATCTGCACTGAAAACTACCTTATCTAGGATTGTATCAACTCAGCAAAATTGTATGAGACTATGGAACTTTTCTGCTGATTAGTCTATAAAAGCATCACTTCTCTTCAGTTCCCAGTGGTAATTAGTAAACAGAATAGTGATTTTTAAATATATTTTTCAGCTTGGCTGCTGAACCACACACATTCTCTCTCTGCTGCAAAATCTCCTCCTGGAGACTTGCAGGAGCACATCTTTAGAGCTTTTCCCCAAGTGGCTCCTGTTCACACTCAGTGAGCTGGGTGGCCTGATGATAAATATCCAGCTGCTCCACAGAAATTCCTTGAGAACTTGTCTTCCTCTTTACCAGTCAATATTCAGGTTTTTACCTGGTGTAAGGGAGCACTGGAGTCAATTATCGAAATGTACAGATCTGTGAGAGCTGAAGATCTTGTTCACCCTTTTTCATACATTCATTGAGATTCCAGGACACCATCTCTTATTGCTTCAAACTCCAGTTCATATTAGAACATATTAGGTCATCAAGGGAAGCTGCAACCTATGATATCACAAGACATCCATATCTCTGAAGTGCTGGGTTCCCCCCTGGAAGCATAAAACCCCTTTTGCATCACTTACAACAGACTTTGCATTTTCCTCAGTGATGAAGCCTTACTCCAGGCTGAGTGATGGACATAACTGAGAAAAGTGCTGTGCAGCTAGACAACAAGCACTGCCAGATTATATGTCTGCTTTTACAGATGGTATCAGAACAGAGTACAGGATTCAGCACTCCTGCTCTATATCAGCCTATGAAATACATTCAGAAAAATAAAGCCTCAATATTGCAGATATTAACCATGGTTAAACTGCTTTGATTTTTAAAGAATCTGATCCTTTATGAGAATTAACCTCTCTTCTTTATGATATCTATAATTTTCTCTGAATTAGTTATTCTAAACCTGCAAAAAAATTGAGATATCCAAAATATTCAAGGGAAAACCAATGTAATTCTCGGCTTCTAAATTTCCCAAACACAAAAAATAAAACACAGGTACACACAAATTCATAGTATAATAGACATTAGTCAATAAATAAAAATCAGGGGGAAAAAAATGCTTCTGTTAGTGCTAGTGACCAATTAAAAAAGTATCTGTGAAATACATGGCACATCAGAAGAGTATTTGGGAAAGAGTGACACTTCAGCAGTTGAATGCCTAGCCTCAAGATCACAGAATACAAAGTAATTAGTAATGGAAGTTTAAAAACTCCTGTTTCTCATTTAATGGCTGTGTTTGTGTATACTGACCCAGTGGCTGATACCAGGCTGCACTGTCTTGTTAGGTTATAGCCTCTAGATGCAACCATGCTCTGGAGATAAGCCATAAAAGCCATAAGCTATTAAAAAGAGGTAGTCAGGACTTTGTGTTATGTCAGACTGATCTCTCCTGATGGGAGACTGATTGGTCTGTGGTAAGAAAAAAGCTGGCAGAGAGTGTATTATACATATGAGCCAGCTTGTTTTGGACACACAACATGGAATTCAGTTTAACATTTCTACAGTAAGAATACAAATCCCTAAAGGAAGGTTCTGAAAGAGCTGGCTGCCTTCTACTAGTCAGTGCACTAACAAAAAGCAGTCACTCCAAACTTTTGTGATCTGCCTGCAGCATCCCATAAGCAGCTTTCAACACCCAGGAGATCTCTCAGCAGCTTTTGCCAGGTATCCCTGCCCTACAGCGTATGATGTAAACCATATAAATCTTGAAAAAGTTAATTACAGCTGAGCCCTGTTGGTATGAATTTATGAGGAACCTTAAACCTGTACATATATGTGAATTCTGGGAGACTGAATCTTTTAGGGGTGCAATCATCTTCCACTTGGCATTGGCTTTTTGATACAAGTCACCTCTGGGAAACATTTGGAGGGGAAATTCTCATTTTTGTCTTCACCTTGGATATATTCTCATAAAAGTGTGTGACAGTAATCTGACCACATCATTGAGATTCAGTCCCTCTGCCAGGAATGACACATGGAGCACTGCATTTCCTCTGTGACAAAGGAACTTGCTTTGCCCATATCCAAAATAAAACATTGTAGCAACCAACATTTTTACTTCCACTTGCATTTCTACTCAGAGTTGTAGTAAGTGGTTCAAATGCCAAAAATAGGCCCTTTTACCCTCTCTGTAAACCCTGTTGACTCACAGCTATGTAAACACACATGATAACTGGAAAAGGCAATCAAAGGGGAGAAGGGAAGAGAAGTGAGCAGTGGTTCCCAGATCCCTGCAAGCTGCTGCTGGCTTTCTACTGCTCTGGCCTGAAGGGAGACATGACAAAACTCTTCAAGGTAGCTACAAAAAGGAAGGGACAAGAAAACCAAGTTTAAATTGCAAGAAGATGGTTTTAAGTTAAGTTAAGTTAAGTTAAGTTTCTAACAGTAAGCCTAAAAAAGTCCTGAAATGGATTACTTATAGAAATTGGGGACCACATCATTGGAAGATTTTAAGAAGCAGCTGGAAACCTCTGGTCATGGACAGTTCAGCTGTAGCTGAGCCTGCCCTGGGGCAGAGACACAAGCTCCATGACCCCTCAATGTTCCCTCCTGCCATATTATCTACTGAATAAGAGACTTAATAATAACCTGAAAACTTAATAGCAATTTAGCTACAAATCACAACTTTAAAATCAATTCTTCTGCACAGCTGTTCTTTCCGGAGCAACTACGTTATATCTACTGTGCTTGTGCTATGGCTTTGTGGGAGTTAAAGAATAATCAGCTTTCAGAACACCAGAAGTACATCCTCTGTGTATGTATTTCTATAATATGTATACACATTTGTTAGTCACTGCACTTGAGTTTATTCTCTCAGAAAATCTTGCCATGAACTGTACACAGTCAAGGAAATTTACACTGACAGATGAATATCTGAATATTTAAAAGGAGCAGCTATCTGGCAAGCCCATATTCTTCTGTTGGATCTGAATATGAATCATTTCAGTGTTTTTATCAAGCCCTTAGTGTTCTTTTAATGTTGAGTTTCTCATCTGAATTTCACTTGGACTTATTAAATGCAAGGTTTTTCTTCCCCTATCTCATATTGACATGATTACAGTAACTATGTATAATTATGTGTGCAGGGTAAATATGCTAATTGTATAATTGCAACATTCAAGTGAATCCTAGCAAACAGAGAATGTTCTTAGGGCATGCAGGACACCTACTGATAGGTATAACAGAAATCGAAGCACTCCTCTTAATTCCCATTATTAATATTTAGAGGTAAACCAGAGTAGAACTTATCTATCACTCAGATGAACCTGCCATCCAAATGCTGAATGGTGAGCCCTGCTGTCATGAAAATGGAAGTTAATAAATTACCTGTAATAACTGCAGAATATCTTTGTCCTGTGGTATCATCTGTATGCTGGAAGACAACTCAAAGGTGAAATTTGGTCTACCTACTAAATTTCTCCAACCACAAAAGGCTACTTTTAAATGTGAAATGTTATCAGTAATTATTTGTTTTTGTGGGGAAGACCTACTAGGAAAAACAAAACCAAAATTGGATTAAAATACTGAGAGGGAGAGAAAGAGACAAAATTCTTCACATTATGGTGGGTTTTTTTTTCTCTCCTTTTTTTTTTTCTTTTTTTTTTAAAGAAACAGGGGCAAAGATAACTAAGAAAAAGGTGCAGATTTTATTTTTGGCAATGCCTTGATGTGTGATGTTGGTTTAATTACTTCATGTCCTTTACTTCCTTTCTCCCTCTGCACTTAGACTGACATCTGTCATCATGCATTTGAACATCAGCCAATAGATTGGGATGCTGTACTCACCTGGGTGTCCCAGTGCTGTCATGAGTTTCATTCACACAGCATTAAAAAAAAATAGTTGAGATTTGTCTGATAAAGGTAGACATGACCTTCAGCAGAGGCAGAGGGGAAGAGAAGAGAGAGAAAAGGGATTTATGTTTTTCTTTTAAAAATGACAGGATTCAGCTTGATTGAAAACAAAACAAAAAAAAGAAACAAATAAAAATTTAAAAAAAAAAAGGAAAAAGTAACAAACCAAAAAACAAACCCAGCTCTTTAGAAAATAGTGAATCAAAATGATGCTGTCAACAACTGCAGTACTACTGGGAGCTTTCACACTATTAAAAACAAAAAAAACCCCAGGTTCCAACACAGTTTTAAATCAGTATTAAAAATACTGATGATGCCCATAAAAGCATTCATTTTTGAGGCAGCAGGAAACAGGCTGAGATAAAGTGCACTTTAGCATCCAGATCTATTACAAGGACTGTGGATTTGTGTTCATTTTGACACAAACCAAGACCATGGGGCTTGACCTCAGCAGGATTACTCTCAATGGCTGTTAATGTAAAATGTGATGGGATCCACACCTCTTTGGTATGCAGAACAGGCAACACTTGGAATATTGCACTCTTCTGTGCCTGTGATGAGTAGAAGACACTAAAGTGTATTCAAATTCTTTACATAGATGAGATATGCAGGTACAGCCAGAAAGCCAAAGTCCTGCACTTCCCTAAGAGGGGACATGATTTTGCTAGAGGGAAGGTCAAGAACAGGTGAATGAGGTGTAGAGCCTGGCGCAACAAAACTCTGCCCATGTACAGCAGTTGGTAAAGACTATAATATTACCTTAAGGGACCTGGTTATTGATGACTTTTCATCTTGAGGCACTCAGCTTTGAGCCCTCTTTGAACAATGATATAACAGGCACTCAGGACCTCAGCGAATCAGACCTAAGTCACCCTAAATTGGCTGTATTTAGCTGGAGCCTTTCTGATTTCCCTCCCACTGCTCTGCGTTGTCTTGGGTCCAGTTTGTAAAGATCCTCTGTCTGCTGTAGGTGCATTATATACCTGCATCACAAAAGATCAGAATCCACGTTTAAATTATCACTTGTGCTGGGACACCCACAGATGTATTTTTATGCTCTACTCATTTCCCAGAGACCTGAAAGTACTACACATCAGAAACAAATCATTATAATCCCAGGGATCCAAGCCAAATTTTCTTAATGAAAACACCCACTATGCATTAAGCCCTGGGTCCTTCTGTGTGAGTGGCCCATTTTCACAACACTTGGCTTACAAAGGCCCCAGAAAAAGAAGAGGGTTAAATTGCCTGCTGACCCCATCTGCTGCTCATCTCAGCTGTGCTACAACACAACACATCCTTTTAAATATTTTATCTACTCAGTGATCATGGGTGAAAGAGAGGGCTAACAAGAAATGACAAGTGAAATAACCACGTTTCCAGGCCTGACAACACTTTATTCTTAATTCTGCCAGGGTTGTGGATAGATGCTAAGATACAGCTTTGATAAGAGATTAAATAAGTGAGATTAGGATTTTAATTATATAATACACACCCTGATCTGAGAATTCATTTGGAAATAGGAGGAAGTAAAAGAAAGCAAGCCAAAAAATCTGTTGTTTTCTTACATTGCACCAAAAGCTGTATTTCTTCATTTCTTCACACTGCCACCTGAACCAACCATGAAGAAACAGACTATACTGGTGATAGGAAAAGGTGTCTAAGTAGCTTAAACAAGTGAAAGTAGAATTTTCCAGTAAAATATTTCTAAGAACAGTTTCTTACTCAGTGTCTGAACTACCTGAATGCAATAGTTTGTGAATAGTCTATAGAAAAGTTTTTATTAAAAATAATTATAAAATATTACTATGATATTTTACCTACATTAATATTATAATTGAAAATTCTATTATTTCTTTATTCTAGATAAACCTAAATACCTGAGTGGCATTTAGGGAACTAAAATGGGAAACAAACAAATAAAAAAACAATGCCGAGAAAGATTTTTCACCCAATCCCAGGTAAAAACTGTGATAGATCTTTCAGGTTTCCATGACTAAAATGCAAGTTCATCATCAAAATTTGCCAGTGTTGATGAAACACTTTGAATTTCTGCTTCTGCAAGTCCACTATCCAAAGGCAAACATCCAGGTGACACTGAGCATCCTCTCACAAGTGCCTCACAGGAAGCCTGGCCAAAGCTCTGGTGGGGTGTTGAGTCACAAATTATTATTACATCTTGAGCTGTGTTTGAGTAGTTTTGAAGTTTGATTTCACTGTGTTTGGAAGAAATGTCAAGAAAAAGAATGAGCTCTTACATTGCTGGTGGCTCAGACAGACCTTAATGCTTTCCTCTGCTCCTGCCTGAAATAGGTTTGAGCTCTATGCAGAACTGCAGCTCTTTTAGAAAGGCACAAAGATCCTTGTGCTTTGCAGATGGCCTGGTCTGAGGCTGTTATAGCAGAGCACGTTCCTTGAAATCAATTGTTTGTCAGAGGCCTCAGCAGTGCTCACCAGGAATGTCAGCCTGACACAGGATTATACCCTGTGGGAAGCAACCCTGGGATAAGCAGCACCCTGGCACACATGCCAGCCATTGCCTGCTGAGTTACAACATTTTAAACAGTGGGAAAAAAGAAAAAGGAACAAACAAAAAAATTTATGGACTGTGGAGCCAAGCCATTAATGGAATAAGGAAAAATATGAGAAGCTTCAAGAAGACAGCGAGTGCCTGCTCTGGGGGTATTTGCACTGCACTTGCAGTGACACGTGCTGTGCCTTGGTTCTGACTTGAGCAATCCAACCCCTTCTTCCCCATCACTGCCCCCCACAAAGAGAAGAGATTATGATCATAAATTGATGTTATAAAAAGCATGTGTGATATGATCAGAAATTAAGACAATACTTCCTCTACGGTCATGCTGAGAGCAAACTCCTGCTACCTTCAGTGAAGCCTGAAAGCTACCTAATGACCTGACAAAGCAAATCATTAGCAACATTTCACCTAGGTCTTAAAATATTTTCATTGCAAATGACTCTCCCATTAGATGAATGCCTGTTGCAGAAAGTAATTACCCTTTCTGTGAACTTGCATTTAAGAAATTTCAAACAAAGAAAAAAAATGACAGAGAAGAATAAGCCCATACTTCTTATGACATCCCCCCCTTCCCTCTCCTGGTACCACATCAGTAATAAAGTGAGGGGCAGGTGAGCAGCCTGAATTTTCAGCATTAAGTTCAAGGGGACTGCAAAAGATGTCATGACCAAGAGGTAGCTCTCCCCAACCATTTCTTTAAAACTGTTCCTCTGATGTATAGGAACTGACAGATCAGTATCAGCAAACTGCCAGGGCAGCTGGGGCTGAGCTTGAGGCTCAGAGCTCTCAGGGCAGATGCCAAAAGACACAGCACAGAGCTGCTGGAGCTCTGTAAGGGCTCTCTCCGTGCAAAACAGCAGACAGTACAGGCAGAATTCTTACAATTCCTTTAAAATATGCACCCTAACTGAAGGCTGAATTTTCTAAAAGGCTTACTTACTCAGCTGATCTGAGTGTGAAAGCTGACAGGAGACAAAGCCCCAGGATCTGGACTGACGTTTACAAGTTCTTAGGCTCTGAGAAACAACCATCTACTTGTAACTGCATCAGCAAATTACTCATTTTTTTCTTAATGTGCATCTGCAGGCTAAAGTTAGGATGAGTATTCTTCCTGTGCATGTACACATACATGTGTGCATACATATGTATGAGCACTCACAGACATATTGAAAAGGGAAAGGAAGAAAATGGAACTGACAATTAATGACAGTATCTTAATCCTTTGTTTTAAATTCTTTTGGTGATCATTCACCTAGGGTTTGACTCACAACAAGAAGCACAACCTTTTGAAGATATGCTAATATCAGAACAATGACACAAGAATTCTTACAAAAGGTCTGCCCTCTACACTAAGAAGTTGATATATCTCTTCTGTGAAAGAAAGCAGGCATGTCTCTGTATAGAATGTTCGTGGGCCCAGGAGAAAGCTGTTAGAGGATGAATCAAACCCAGCAACATTATCAATGCTTGCTTTAAGGGAAGAGAAGAAAAAAAAAATTTGCCCATAAAATATTTACATGGCTTTTTTTTTTTAAATGAAAGTAGAGTGGTAATAATAGGACATAAAAGGAAGATGATGGTCAAACCAAGACTTTGAGTGTTATTTTCTTCAGTAAAGTTTGAAAGGGAAAAAATAAAAATGGGGACTGAAGCTATGTGCATAATCTGATTACGTTTTGTCCTGTGTGTTTATGCACACCCAGCCCTAGAACCTTGCAATCAGAGGCTGCAGGTGACATCAGACATCCCCAGAGGTACAGCATGGTGCTTTCCATCCCAGCTTCCCACAGGCTGAACCATGCCCCAGAGCCCAGAGTAACAGAGCCCCCAGCAGGCCCAGCACCCTTGGCTGCTCCCTCAGCAGCTCCCCAGGTGTGCAGAGGACCCTGGGGTGAGCACAGCCACGGGCACACACTGGCAGAGCCCAGATCTGGGGCACCTCTGAGCACCTCCCCTGAAAGCTCTGGTGCCCTCAGCACATGCAGCACTAAATCAATAGCTCAGTCTAGCAGGCTGCCTCCTCCTCCCTCATGCCACCTAACCCAACATCTCTCATGTCATTCTCACCCCTCCATCCATGCATGGGGACACGGCACAGCACATCCTGTTCCCTCCTCACTCATATGAGCTGTGTGGGCTCTCATGTGCTGGGGACAAGTGGCCCCAGCTCAAGCCCAAAGGCAGCACAGGGTTGGCAGCCCCTGCCACCCAAGCCTGGATACACCTGGGCACAGCTGAAGGAAAGCTTATTGGCACCAGTTCTATTTTACATATCTAACATTTACATTGCTACAATCATAAACAGTTTTGAGGGGGTTTTAGTTCAGTTGAATCAATTTCCATAGGTTTCAAAGCAAGCATTGGTATCAGTGGGTGCAGGAGCAAAGCATTAATTCTGAATTAAACTCCCTTGGATTTCAAGCAGCTTCAGCTTTCACTATGAGCATTTCTACCATCTCTATTAATTGCACCTGGTGGAATTTTCTAAAAAGTATGGCTTTGTTTTTGAGGGGACAAAAATATAATATGTAGACTTTTAGTTTTTTAAGAAGAAAGCATGATTTTACTTATAAAACCACACAAGTTTTTCTACTCAGCCACTCCCAGCAGTTTTTTGTTCACTCTAAATCCTGCTCAGAGCTACTGTTTTCAGAAGAAATAAAGTTGCCATGTATCTGATGTAATTCAGATATTGCACTGCAAAAAGTGCCTTTAAAGTGCAGATTTGGGCAAAGAACATCCTGCAGAGATTTGATGTGAAGCTTTTATACTTAAGTGATACCTTTTGTATTGTATACAAGGAGGAGGAAATAGCCATTCAAAGAGAAAAACTGATCTATTATTCCAGAGAGAGAAAATTCTCAATACAACAAAGATGATCAGCAGCACAAAAAGCACAGTGGATTGCTGACATCTCTCCTCTGTCAATAACACCCATTGAGCACTACCAGCTCACAATGGGTTACAGGTTACAGTTTGCACCCTATGATGGATATTTACTTCTTGTCCCTTAACCTACTTTCCAACACAGTCCTAAGGTGACAGGATTCTGTAAGAGGAGAAGTGAGGATGAAAATAGAGACCACTGTCATGACCACAGTGCTTTTGGTAGAGATGGAGTATTTTCCAAAACTTGGAAATAATTAGAGTTGGAGTTTGTCTCCAGAAAGATGCACATGTTCTCTCCTTTATTCTTTGTCACATCACATTTCTGCTCAACATAATGCAGCAAACCCTGGGAGTGATTTGTGGAATACATTAACATAGTTTAACAGAGTGTGCATAAGATTTACATGCTAGTGCTGTAAGTAAAGGTGAAAGGTCAGAGTAAAATGGATGATTAAGAGAAGTTGATTAATTTCTGTAGCACTATTTCAAAAAGATGTATTGGAACAGAAAATTTGACTCATTCCTTTCAAGTATCTTTATTACAAAAACCAAAAGGAATAACACTGAAACTGTGATCCCCAGTGCAGGACCATGCCCTGCTCACAGTTCCTGGAGCAATTAGTGATTTCTGTAATGTGCAGCTACTTTTCAGCTCTCATCCTACACACCCTTGCTGGGTCCTCCAGCTCAGCTGTCTCATCCTGTAGCTCTCATCTTCCTTTCTCAAGTCACCTGAAATCAAATCTCAGCATGTGCTGAGGTATTTTCCTCTCAAAGGATGGAATTATGTGTATGAATAAAACCTTTTTTCTTGGATTGCTACACCCAAGGAGAGACACAGTGGCTTTCACTTGAGCATGTCAAGGCCAAATCGTATCCAAATATCTGTACAGGATGAGGCACTCAGTCCTGGTGAGGCTGATGGGATTCTGTTCAGCCATTGCTTCCAGTGGGACCAAAAGTACCATCCAGCATTGCTGGCTGCTGGGGAGGTGACAGCACTGCCACAGCCTCCAAACCTGGCCCAGATCTCCTGGCTTTGCTGCAATAAGAAACAAGAGCAACCCAGAAAGGTAAACATCAGTTTGGCCTGAATCTCAGCCTCTCTCAGTTGCATGCATAAAATTCAGACTAGAACACCATCCACTCACCCCCTAAGCATCCATCACAGCCTTGCTGCTGTTTTCCCAGTGGGCTGCTTCTTTCTGGTGGAACTAATCGACCTCTGACCTGTTTATTGCTTTACTGCCACCAATTTAGCACCAGTTTATTCATCAACATCTGGTGGTCGGAAAATTGTATTTTACATTATTAGCTCTCAAATGGATAGCTAATGCTGCTTAATGGGGCAGTTATACGTTATTATAGATTCATTTTTTCTCATTTTGTTAATGAATGGAGAATCTTCATCAAATAAATATTTGCCTGTTGGCTTAATATCAAAGTCACTAATTAAAACCAGAAAAAATGTTCAATATACGGAGAACTGAATGGTGGTGGCACATGAGTTTTGAAGAAGTATCACTTCTGCCACACTGAACTTTCATGGAGGCCAAGTTGGCAATAAATTGATCAGTGTGAGGAAGGTTGATCTGTATTTACATATTGGCTCAGTAAAATGCTACTGATTTATTTCTCTGGTACCAGAGACACAATATGGGCACAGCTAAAATAAGCTTCTTTTCCTGGCTTTCACAAAAGAAATGGAAAAAAGAAAAATATAGAAATAAACAATCTTGGACTCAGTCCTAGAAAAATCTGATTTCCCTCCACGGAGTAGCACAGTTGCATTTTACGATGAAAATGTGCATAGATCCTGTGACCTGGCGTGCAGAATTCATGAAACATCTCTGCATAAACCCGTGAATCTGGAGTAAACACATTTGAAGCTGGCAAAGCACAGCACTGAACTGAGAGAAGGCTACACTTCAGCACCCATGCCCCAGGGCTCAGTACCTGGCTCAGATTTGAGGCAGTCCAAGTCAAGGCTCTTAAGTTCTCTCACCCTAAGGACCAAATAGCTGATACAGTTAAAAGTTATTTTTTTACTACATAGGAACACATGTACACATCCATTATTGTTAGATTCCTTTCTGTTACACACTAGTACCTAGTGGTGTCCATGCACAGAAACACTTCAGTTTTTGTTATAGCAAAAGTCCTCTCAGTCCAAGATTCCACAAAGAAACTGTGGGAAGCATCTTTACAAACAAAACCACTGACTTCAAGAATACAGATATACAAGTAAGTTTTGTTTGCAGGCCTGGAACTCACTGCTAGTCCTGTAGCCCAGATTGCAAATACCTGACTGTTACCATTGAACCAAATACAACTGTTCATGAGTTTGAATTCCCATAGGAATTCTGGTCGGGTTTTTGCCAGAGTGCAAACATGAATGTGAGTGAAATTTGACCCAGGTTACTTGCATACTCCATGAAAAAGTGGACAAAGAATGCTGAGAAGGCAAAGCAGTAAAGGCACAACGAACACAAAGTACTGTAATAGTGCTATTAAAATGTGAAGATCTCTTTATTTTTCTCAAACCAAATAATTTCTGCCATTTCAAAGAGAACATGCTCTAATCTAAAGCTACTGAAGCACACAGAAGCTGTGCTAACTCTAATATCTCTATTGGCTTCACAGACCATTAAATACTACAGATGGCACTATGAATTATTTCTGAAAACGTCAATACTAATACTCTAATACTATAGGCACAATTTCCTAATCTTTGGGTGCACCCTCCCTGAGCCTAAGTCCCATCTCAGCTGCTGAGCACCCTTTTTTTCCATCTCACTTAGTGAGATGCAAGTAGCTGGCAGCAACCAGTCAGTAACTGTGAAGGACAATAAAAACTTCAGCTCACAGAAACCAGAGATGCTACTCCAATTTTACTGCTACTTTTCCAAAAAGCTATCAAAGGTGCTGAAAGCATGGGATGAACACTCCTCTAGCAGTAGAAATGTATATCATAAAAAGTAAATGTCAAAGCCCAGGCAGTCATTATAAAAGTATTTTTTCTTATTTATTTTGAGGGTAGTAATGCACTCTTGAGTGAAGAAAGTAAAACAAATAAAATAGAGAAAGAAGGTGAAAAATAGAAAAATAGCTGTGTTGGGCAGATTTACCTGTGTTTGTTCTGCCACTCTTGTGTGCGGATCCACTGGCGCATGTATGAAAAAAGTGCAGACAAATTAGTCCTTCCTTCCTACAGATTAGTTTTCTATTATTTTCTAAGAAGTCAAAATAAAACTACAATGTATACCAGGCTTAATATTTGTAGCCTGATGCATAAGCATACCAGTATTTGTCATGGCCTATGACTAACACCTTTAGTCCCAAAATCCTTTATTCATCAATACTTCCATCCATTGAACGGATGGTGAATCCACCTCCCCTACATCTTTTTACTTTTAGCACTAAAAGCTTAAATTTTCTATTATTTTTCATGTTAGGATTTTACATACAGTAAGACTGTCTTACATGTAAAGGGCAACCACTCTTCAATTTTGTGATGGGTCAGAAATACCTGCCTGCACTTCTGTCCTGAGTTTAGAATTTGTGATGACTGCTCACATGATGCTTTTTTGGCAAACTTTCTGAGGAACAGTTGTGAGGCTGATGGGATACCATAAAGTGAATCTCTCTATTGCCTCTTGTCCAGTGTAAAATAATTTTCTCAGTGTAAAAGAAGTTTCTTTTTTTGCAAGAAAAGTGCCTATCTTGTCCAAAAAAATAAAACCAGACAGATGAGCAGTATGTATTGAAACACACAACACTTTAGCCAGGAAAGATCTTTTCTTTATGGACATATAAAATACTCTCTCTGGCAAAAAGCTTGGAGCTTATTTATCATTCCCAGGTGGCTACTGAAAACTCCTTAAATGTTGTTTGATGGAATAGTGACCCTTTTCTGGCTTACTGGTATAAACCAAATACATCTAAGAGCTGAATATATTGGCAATAAAAAAGGTTCTTCGTTTTGAGATCTATAAAAATATAATATACTTGGGAGGCTTTGAAGTTAAATTTAAAAAAAAAAAAATCTTTGGGAAATTACCTTTCATTTCAGAGAGCACAATTTAAATTCAACCTGAAGGTTGCATGAGACACCTCAGCTGCTCTTTGTTCCAAATTCAGTTGATTAATGTTGCCTTAAAAGATTTGCTGAAGAATCAGGCAGATGTAATTAGAGGAGAAGTACCTAATGCTATACATAGATCATCAAAGGATAAGTATGCACAAAGGAGACAAAGAATCTCAATACAATTGTACTAATCTCTGCAGATTAAAAAAAAAAAAAAGTTATAATTAGGAGAAGGTAATGAAGGACTGCATGAGGTATGATCCAGGTTCCCTGACTTATCTTATCACTGGCTCAGGGTTTGCTGGGAGGGAGCCCTGTTCCAGTCAGCAGAGCCATCCCACACAGGGTGCTGAAGCAAACATTCCAGAGATTCAAACAGTCGAGGTTCCAGTAGGCCACAAAACCTTGTAGAAATTTTATCCCAATGGCTATGGGCTGATTCCCCCCCATCAGGAATCCTGCACTTGAACCTCTGTGGGTTCAGTGGAAGTCACCCCAGGGGGTGGTGGATAAGCAGAAGCCAAGCCAGCAACACCAGAGGAACAGCCCATGGGTCTTCCACAGTTAGTTTAAAATTTCCCAGAGTATACAGGGTACTGCCTAAAAACCCTGAATTCCTGTGTGGGTGAAACCCTGCATGAAGTTTCTGTGTCGTGCACAAGTCAGAGTTTTGACCATTGAAATTCTCCTGGCTGGAGGTGATTCACTTTAATCACAGCTCTTTCAAGCAAGTACTGACTACCACAGGCACTGGAACCACTGTACTCTTGGAGATGGAAATGCATATGTAAACACCAGCATGACTCAGGGCCAAGACTACTTTTGTATTGAAATGTAAATTTTATGAAAGGTCCTTTTTTGTTTAAATATGCCAAAATTGACATTTTTTCTTTAAGCATGAAAATCCTTTTAATGCAGTTATAGACAAGCCACCATATCCCTTCTGAGGTTGGCAATTTACCTTAAAAACAGGCCTGAAAGGCCACAGTCAGTAACACAATATCTTTTGAACACAAAAATGAAAACAGCACTTGATGGGACACAAATAACCTCATTACTGTATGGGCACACCACCTCATTTTAAGATTTTTTTTTCTTCCCACTATGAAGAGTAGGAAAGAAGTAAAGAAAACAAATCAGGTTCACTAAAGCAATTTAAAAATCCTGTAATAATTGTTGAGATGCAGATATTCCACTGGGTTGAAAGCCAAAGTGGGCTGGAGGCTGGTCAGCATTACATTGCTTACTACCCAGGACAACACAATTTCTTGTTCTACCTTTTACTTCAGTTGTTGGATTGGAAAAGTGACACAGGTCAAGGTTTCCAAAGATTCTTTCATACCTGCTGCAGTTTTCAAGAGGGTCTGCAACAGTAGGTGCCAGGCATTTGTCAAATATTATTGCAGAAACTCTGTAGTCAATGCCAAGAGACAGATGCTTCCAAAAGACAATTGACCCATCTGCCTTCGGATGGGAGGGATCTTTTTTTCTTGAAGAATACTTCTTACAGCAAAGAGTTCTGCTGAACAACTGCCCAGCCCTGTGCCTCAGAAGATCAGGGTAAGGACAAACGCCTCAGATATGGCAAGGTGCTCAGTTGCCATGTACAGAGATTGTAGGGCAGATACTTGTTCATCCTTGAAAAAGTTAAAAAGATTTGCAGTCATGTTACCAATACAGACACCAGTAAGTTGGAAAGACTTACAGGTCAGTGACAGCCTTAGCAACCCCTTATATCTGGATGTGCACCAGAACTGGTACCAGACTTCCTCTGCCCAAACACAGATGTCCTTTTTCCTCTTTCCCTGGAGAATTTGAGCTCTTGCAAGGAAATACAGTTCTGACCTTTCTGTCAGACAAGGACTACTCTTGCTATGTGAGCACAGGCAGAGTCAGACACTGACATTACCTTCAACTGCAGAGCAATTAGCAGTTTTTCATACAAGCTTTGCACAGATCCAAGAACGCCAAGAAAAATATTTTGTTCATTTGTTTTCACATCACAAGCCTTCATACTGACAGCTTTTAATACCCACAAGGCTACCCATGCACACAGTCATGGCTGAAAAGAGGCTAACAGAGTTTTTAATAGCAGAAGCCCATCAAGCATGGGTAGAATTGTTGCTTTCCCTTCTCCACCTGAACTGAAGTTTGAGGAGCATGTATCTAATTGAGATGTGTGACACAAAAGAAGCCAGCAAGAGTGAAAGCCACCCTTTTCCTACCATAGCATAGCTCTTTTTTACTGCAACCTTCCAGATTTCTTCAGGGTTTAGTTCCAAGCATAATTAGAGTTGGAATAAAATTGTAAAAGCTTAAGAAAAAGATCCAAGAACACTCAGCAATGTACTCACTCCACAGACCCTCTTGCAATTTATTCAGTCACTGTTCTTGCAGTGACACATGAGCAGCCCTTGGAGAGGGCTCAGAGCCAGGGTCACCTCATCCCCCAAACATGATTTCCCTCCCTTCTGCTCAATCTTGAATCTTCAGCTCCTCCATCTCAATGAGATCAGTTAAAGGGAGATAGTGAGTTACTGCCCATCTGCTGGCGTGCAGTGGATTGATTGCTCTGTAGGAAAAGAGGAACCCCAAATGGTAGGAACTGAGCTTGAACATCAGCTCTCAGCGCCACTATCCCTGATGATTTCACTCTAAAGAAAAGAAGATCAGATTAACAGGAAATAACTTTCATTGGCTTGATATATAGACACAGGCAAGTTAGCTCCTTATGGGCTCCAGCTTTGGTATAATAAAAGATATTACCTCTTCCTACAGACCTTAGTTTTCCTCTCTTAGAGCACCATTGCTACCAAAGCACTACTACTACTGCAGCACCACAAGAGAACAGCAATGATCTGAGTTGAATTGTACATCACAGAAAACAGACTTTTTTCTTTTTATTCAGGTTGCTCTGACCAGCACAGGCAAGAGATACCCTTCAGTAGGAGGAAGGAAGAATGAAGCAGAGATGGTCACATAGAGCCCCAATCCAGGTAACAGTTCAAACATGAGCTGGTAAGGGAATGCACCATCAGTTTCATTTCAGAGCAAGGCCAGGGTTTGGATTACAATGGTACTTAGGCATCTGAAAGTACACTTGGCTGCTTAGTTTGTTTTTCAAAATAAATAAGTGGATTAGGGGTTAAATATTTTAAGGGGTTTAATTTCCTAAAGGAACAGAGAAGTACCCAGTGGGAGAGTATTACAACTCAATTGGGATTATAGCAAAGATCTTATCTCTGTTTTTCATATCTCACAGTTCATAACTGGTTGAAAGAATTTCATACAAATAATCAAATTAGAGCAAACCTAAAAATGCTTGGCTGCTTTTGATAGAGATCAACTATATGAAGCTTCTCACCAAAAAAAGCCTCAGATGTTATCAGCACCCAAAAAATGATTCAGGAAAAATGCTCCACTGCAATGATTAGCCTAAGCATTGGGATTTTTCTATTCAAGGTATTTACCCTGAAATTTTATATCTTTGGATAATGACAATAAAATTTTTTAGTTCCTTTAGTTATAAATATATGACAGAAACCTCAGCTTTTGGTTCTTTTTTTACCCTCCCTATTGATGAATATTTTCCTGTGTACTTCCAAAATGAAGACAATCTTTCTTGGTGCTCCAGCCTTTGTTACACTCTGAAAAAAACTTCTAGCAAAACCTAGTGCCCGAGATGTTACCTGACCTGATTTTGGAAGGATGAATGACAGGCATAAATCCTACCCTTTTCCCTGAAATTCTAGGTTTCTGAATAGAGTCTTCTATTCCTGAACAAGTACCAGAAGTAAATTGTACATATGTAATTCTTTCTTCTATGGCTTTTTACATATTTTCTGCAGAAAACATTCACCTATGCATTTACTAAAAAATGGCTCTTGTGACCAAAACTTTAATAACAGAGTCTGAGTCAATCTTCTACTGATGCAGGACAGTAAAACTCCAAGTCAGGTTTTAAGATCTCTCATGGTTTCCTGATACTTTCATCTGAAGCACAAAACTATTACAGTCTAACCCTTTATTTCTTAATGAAATACAGATTAACTGGGAGTTAGGTAGCTAACAGAGGCTTGGAGCAGGATTTTGCCCTATGGCTATTTAGAAACTGTTCAATCTACTGAAAAACTTTTCTTACATTGGTTTTGTATTTAATTTTTCTTAAAAGCTGTAAAGTTATACATAACTGTTTAAAGAATGACATTTTCATTGTGGAATGGTGTAAAACTACTCCTCTGAGGTAGCTATGTTATCTCATTGAATTTTTAAAAAACACATTGAAAGTTGAAAATAAAAGAAAGAAGAAATGGTGGAATAAATAGATGGAAAAGCATTGAAGCTGTAGGAGTTCTTACAAATCATCATACAATATAGTCCCAGTGTTCAGTGCATTTTATTTATATTTTTACATGCCAGAACAAAAAATGTACCTGAGGCAAAGTTGTAGAATGTTGTTAAATTAGTGGGTTTATTTTATTAATTCCCATGAGCATGCAACGACGAAAAAGGATTATTCTAATATACAGTCAGTGTGGGAAAACTTCATAGGATATGTTCCAGCCCTGCAGTCTGTTACAGGTACTTTCTGCATACGAGTAATTGCTCCATGGTATAACACAATATCCTAAGGAACTTGTTCTATACTTGGAATTACATAGTCTTTTTTTCCTCCCTTAATGCATAAGTGTAGTGACCTATATTTGCAGTACATTACGTCAAATCTATAGACTACTCTCTGTATTTCAGTCTTGGAATGAAGTATTCAGGTATGTGTGCTTTCTGTCTAGTTCCTTTTTGAAATGGATAGAGGACTTGGTGTCAATTAAACATGTAAAATACACTTTATGAAGGCATATTCTTTAACAGAAACTGAAGCTCATTGTCATTCATCCCCCAGGCAGTATTTGAAGCCAGCAGAAGAAACCTAATGCAAACAGTTCTCCTGATAAGAAGACTGAAAATTAGAAGCATGGAAGTTTACTTAAGCAGATTCAAGTATCTCTGGAAACAGGTAACTAAAGCCAGACAAACCTTGCATGCTTCATTTCACTGTGTTCGTAAACCAGATTCTGGTTTTCGTTTCAGAGGGTTTGGATTCTTGCTTGAGGAATCACATTAGATTAATTTAAATCTGTGAATTAAAAATTCACATGTAAGACAAGGAGAGGCTGTTGTGAAGTGATGCAGGACAGAGCAGATGCAAATAACAGCCCAGGCTTAACTGAAAGATGCTGGTATGCAGGTAAAGTACAGATTTTTGTACCCAGCTTTAAAGGTTGGGCAAAGGGCACACAAGCACATAGAGAACAAGACCTTGTAATATTATCCCAAATCTGGGCTGATTGTGTGTGCAGATGAGATATTGTTCATGGCTTCTCTTTCACAGCTAAATATATGTTTAGCTGAAACTTCTACATTGCTAGTTCTACATCGGCTCTTTTGTACTTTCTGAAATTCTGATTTAGGCACAAAATGCAACAAGAAAAAACAAAAATACAGTGTGCTTTCATTTATTATCATTTTGTTTCCAGAGAGAGAAGACATCTCACAGTTAGACTCTCTTTAATCTGCTTGCATAGCAGTGCCATTAGTTAAATGTCATTTTGATTTGAACCAACTACAACTTCAGGAAAATTCCCATGCTGCATATGTTATATATCAGAGAACTTTCCACAAGCTGATAGGCTGTGCAGTGGTGTTTGTATATCAGCATGGCTTAATTAGCTACCTGATGAAATGAATGAAAATGCAAATGGAACGAAAATGCAAAAGGGGGTTAGGAAGGGCTGAGCTGCAAGACAAAGCTTGATCTTGACACATCTTGGAAATACTGAAGTTTGTATAATAAGGCCAAGTTCTCACCTCACATTGATAAATAGACCAATATATAAATAAAAGATTATCCACATGGTCCTTATTAGACAGACTTGTAAGTTCACAATTAACAGCAATGCTTCACGAAGAGGTGGTTCAGATCTGCTGTTTAGCTTGTGTTGCCTGAACTGACCACCACCCTTTTAAACCTCTGTGGTGTAAGAACATTTTCACAGCAACACGTTTAGGCGATGGAGAAGTTGCCTCAAGACACAAAATACTGCCTGTGACAAGCACGAGGGAAAACAGTATCACCTTTCAGTCCCAACCAGAATCTCCTACCATGTGTAGATTGGGGAGGGAGTAGTTCACTCACAGGTGAAGAACCTGCCTGCAGCTCCTGGAGGAGGCCAAACTCCAATCCAGGATTTCATTTTAGCCTAAGCTAATGGCTGCAAAAAAAGCTGCACAGTGAGATCTGGATCAGATTCAAAACTTTCCTAAAATGTATCTGTGCTCACATTCTGATTTTTGATTCCAGCTCCTCTCTAATTATAATTATTATACAGAATGTCAGATCTCAGGTTATGCTCTTTAAAGTTCTCCCCATAAACAATTAATTAGCTCACTGCAGCCCTTCTATAAATAGCTTGTACATAAAAATCATTCTCATCTGCTCAAATAAACAAAATCCCTGCTCTGTATTTTACCTTTTGATTTTCCCTAGTGGACTGCAGCTGTTAAGCTGTCAGACACACACGTGTACCCTCTTCATATTCAGAAATAAAAATAAAATTATGGGGCTAATTGACCAAGTTTTTTGTACTGAATTACCGGTTGAGAAATGAGGTTTTCCCCAGGAAAATGTCTGAAAGCAGTATTTGTATTAATTAAATAACTCTGGTAGAGAGCTGCCTCCCATGCCAGCTAAAATGCTCTTCAGCCAAACAGTGTTTCTTCTTTTGAGACATCATGCTCTTATGGGACAGAATACATATGGCTGCCAAAATTTATTTTGCTGATAGGTCTTCCAAACTCATTCTGTTGACAGGCAGGATTGGGCCAAAGCTTCCTCCAGCAAGCAGAATATATCTCCTCTCCAGATATATTCTTTGCTTCCCTACCAAAGGTTTTCACCTCCATAGTGGTGCTGCCAAGTGTGTGTCCTCTGTCATGTTAGGGCATAATCCTGTGATTTAGCAACACTTAAAGATTAACTGGATTTATGGAAAGATATCCTTTGTTGTGTGCAAATGTGAGGTAGGCTGGTGTGGGCAGGCTGCTACAGCAATAAGACAAAAAATTGCAAGAGTCATGGATATACAAAGTGAAGAGGTATGAGAATATATCATCAGTTACCATGACCACTCCTCTTCACCTGCATTGCACCCCCCTGCAGGATGTGCATATTTAACCATCTCTTGCCTCATCCCTGCACTGTGACTGAGCCAGGAGTATTGGTACAGCACTTTGGAAGCCTGTGAGCCAGTGCAATAGAGCACTTTGATCATTGTCAAACTCTAATCTATCTTTCCCCACAGTCTAGCATATGGTCAGCATCATGCCCAGCCAGTGAGAAGAAAGCAGAATTATTGGACATTTTTATGTGTCACAATGTCATACTGCTGTGACACTATAGTGGGAGCAGCAAGGTACTGAAGAGCTTTCCTTTCTTTTAAGGACTTCAAGCTGAGGTGGAAATCACCCCAGTAATATTCCTGAGACCCAGCAGAAAGAGCTGTATTACATTCACTCGATAACATAAGACACCAACTTGTCTTGTTGATACTTAAAGCCTCTTTTATACTTCAGTTACTCAAATGGTTTAAAAATTTGTCTAATAAAGACTCAAAGTCTCAATATTTCTCACTCTTTTTCTGTACTAGACTGTTTTAGTCAACAATTTATTCGCTGTATCATTGTACCTGCTTACATCAGAACTTTGAATTTCTTGCTCTTTCATCCAGGCTTTTGACCAGTACCAATCTGCTCTTGTTTTTCATTTTCTACACATCCCCCATGGTTCAGAACCTTATTGTTATTCTGGATTCGTATGTTCTAATTTATTTGAATTTCTCCTAACTATCACTGCAGACAAAGGCAGCTTTATTGTAGAACAACACTGACGGGAAATGGAAAAGTGTTACTTTGTTAGATTGTATTATGAATTCTCCCCCTCTGTCTCCAAAGTTGTTCTATTATGGATCTTAGACTGTGTACTCTAGACTAAAACCTGAATATATTTGGGCCACACCAGGCAACAGCACAAATCCCAAGCAGACACCAGAAAAGCAACAATTAGCAGCTGTTGAATTTTTATCAGCTGGTGACTGAGGTAAAGCACAGCACTGCCAAGCATGGTTTATCTTTCAGTGCAGCCACCAAGATCTGAATTTAACAAGGCAATTTTTCTTTTCCAGTTAGCAACAAGGAGGTTGCAATGAGCAACCTTGCTTGGCACTCTGCTGAGGGAGCATCCTGTGGAAGCAAGTCTGTGAATGCACAAAGCAGGCCAGATTGCCTGCATCAGAGTTCAAACTGAGACATTGCTTACAATATATATATACACACATACACATAAATACATAAAAAGGTGAGGTTTTAGGTTTGTTTGTTTTGGTTTTTTCTAAATCCATTAAGCCCCCATGTGGGAGAACACAAGAAAAGAGGTCACTGAACCAGTCCTCTGCTCTAGCACAAAACAGCTCAGCAGAGGAGGGACTGCTGCTTCCCAAAGCCATATCCAATCCTTCCATCCAATTAGAAACACAAATGGGAGTAAACCCATTCTCTTGCCCCCACTCTCCCATAGTTAATAACACCATAAAATGTGAAAATGAACCATAACAACACTGCTGCTATTGGCTTCTCCCTGCTCAGCATGGCTATTGTGTTTTTTGCAACTGTGTAGTCACCCATTTTTAGTATTAAAGAAAAATTTAGAAATCAGTACATTCACCTATATTAAAGTCCTTAATTTTAAAAGAGGTTTATTTTTACTGTAGTAGTTTTTTCTATATGTTTTTCCCAACTTAAAATACTTCCTTTTGAAATCATTTGACAGTCTCCTTACTCTGTGCTAAAGAGACATAAATTCCAAATAATTCTTTAATGACTGTTTATATTTGAGGGAAACTACTGTTAAAGTGCAATTTTTAAAGTAAGCAACATGCTGACACAGCAAAGTGATACAGATTATTTTAGATAGGAGTAACTGATCTGGGTAATTCATCCAACCTCCCTGACCTGACAGCTCCTTTCATTATTTCAGAACAGTAACTGAGATGCAAGAACGTGTGATGACGATGATGACACAAGACGACAATATTGGTCCAAGATGACAATATTTGCCCAGATCTGAATAATAGCCTATGTAAAGTAGGCAACTAGAACATCATTTTAGCTTCCATAAATTAGTCACAAGATCCATGAGGCTGAATGGATTTAAACGTACTCTTCTGAAATAATTAGTAAAGGTAAAACTTCCATAATGAACTTAGGGAAAAAAGTTTCTTTGAAGACAATAAATATGGAGTCCACAGAAGTGATGGCACAGTTATTCTAAAAGTCCAACAGAATTGAATGAGATGCTTTTTAGATAGATTTATTGAATTATAGCTGTGAGAAATGACAGACTTCTGCATGCTAAATTTTATGGCTGTATTCAGCAACTTATAATATATAGCAAATCAAATGTTACCACAGCTTAATTTTCAAGCTTAGATATCCAGGCCAAATTTCAGTTGTAGCAGTCTTTTATAGCTTAAGGATCATTTCCACTTCACTTAGAGCCTGTGCTGCTCAGAGCTCTCCCTGCAGAGCCCTGAACCTCACAGACTTTAACCAGAAGGTTTGTGTTGAAAACCACTGCATATTCTCCAAAAAATATTTTCCCTCGGTTCCTCTAGTCTGAACTGAATACTGAAGAGAACCCATCATCACAGTTTAGCAGAAAGCAGTTATGAAACGTGGAAAGGTGTTTTTTTTTTAGGTGGGGATGTTACTGCATAGGAGGACTCTGTTATCATTATTGGCTTGAGTGACAACACAGGAACAGTACTTTACATTGAACTTCTAATCTTGGGACCTAAACCAAAAAGAACCTTGTGTTATTTGTTGCTCCACCTCTGTATGGTTTCACAGACCTTGGCAGAATAAGGCTGATGTGTTTTCCCTGACACTGGTCCCACACATGCAGGAAACAGGGCTAAGGAATCAATTCTGTCTGTACTTTCTCCTCTTTGCAATCCACTAACACGCTCTTATGCTGATCCCTAATGCACAGTCTTAAGCCTGCCTGGGCCCATAGCTAATGCTAAAATACAGAAGACCTGCTGTGGGCTTCCAGTTCACCATAATCATGTTCCCGACCCCCAGAATTATTGACAAGGCTAGGAGGAAAAGAAAAGACTGGGGCAAACCCAGAGTATGCCCAGATCTGACTGGAGCAGTATCAGCACTGCCTTGGCACAGCCTTGCTTAGAAGAGCTTGGCAGTCTTCAGCTACAATCCTTCCATAATCTGTAGTGTTACTGAAATATCACCAGAGGATATTTTGCTTTCCTTTCATTTGTAGCATAGCTCAGAAAGTACAAATCATAAAGCAGCATGGCAATCAGATTTCCTCTCTGCCTCTGGAATGATTTCATCATACCTTTTTCTATTCAGCCTGTGAAACAGCTATTGTTCTTCTCTTATTTTCAGTTCCTTTGTGAATTTTAGGTTACCTGTACTACTGACCTATTTACAACAAAGTGCCAAACTGAAACATAACATGGTGACAGGTTTAGTAGCCCTTGTCAGTCTAGAGATTTTAAAAAACCCCAACAACCAGCAACCCCTGCCTCCCAAGAATAAAACCAATCTGGGTTTTTTGCACCCCCAAGGCCAATGTATCAAGCCTGAAATTCAGCTACTTCTACCAAACAAAGAGCAATCAATTTCTTTGTATTTTAAAAGTTAGCTATTTTTTTAAGCTATTCCATTTAAGGAGATGGCAAAAATCAAATACAGAATAAAACAAACAAGGACTAAGATGGAAGTTTCCATATTGAAAACAAGGGGCACCATCCACTACAGACCCAAAAGAAGCCCCATGCTGTTTCTGGCTCTCTGCACTAAGCAGGTGTGACAGGTACCCCCTGCTCATGGCCTGAATCCCATACATTCAGAGAGACAGTCTCAGGAAGGTTTTCTGTCACAGAGAATAGTGATATAAACATTGGAAATCTTCTGGAATTGTTCCTTTGTCACTTACACTAGATCATTTGTTGATGTATAAGCTGTCCAAAGCCTCACACATGTAATTAAATATAATCTTCATTAACACTAAGTAATATTCAGTATAAACAAGCAAGCAAACAAGAGTTTGTTCTTCACTCTTACAGTGAAGCAGGAAAAATTCAATATAATAAATGGATTACAAAAATTTAATTCTAAGAGTGATTAGCATAATAACTTGGATAGAAGGATTAAGGAGACATTTCAGAAATATTTGAGCACCATTAGCTTGGTGCCCTCCTTACAGGTGGAAGAGGATTTATAAGTCTATCTTGATGGTGCAAATTTTGCATTAGGAAATGGGTAGACATACAAAAAGTGAAATGAATGGGGCACACAGAGATTCCACCTTTCTTTTATAACACTTCTATGATGCAGAAGTATTTCCTTTGGAAATGGAGTGCCATACAAAACAGAAGCATAGGGGATTCATTGTGAAAAAGGTTACTACTGGTAGAAATTACAGATCTGATACACCAGCTGACTTTTTCCTGTAGTCATTTGCAGTAAGACAGTCACAGCCATCTTCACAATTGCTGTGCTGGCCTATCCTAGATGCAATGACTCCGGTCTCTAAATTTTATCATTTCCTCTACATGGATTTAATTAGGAGATGTGCTCCAAGGAGCCCACTCCACATTTCTGCATCTTCTAAGAATGACCTCTGATTTGTTGATTTTCACTAGCTTAACACACCCTGAAATACATTTTGCAAACTGAATTAATTTTCATTTGCTATTTACCACTTATATTAAACTGGGCCAGTGCTCTAACTTTCTTAGCAAAGGCTTGCTTCTAAAAAAGAAACTTCTTAAAGCTTAAGACTGTTCAGAGTAATATGTGTGAAATGTGCATAATGACTTTTATTAGGAGTCATCATCTAGGGAAAAATACTAAATACCACAAAAATTCACAGTAATTCAAAATATAATTTTCTTCCTGCAGAATCTAATTTTAGCTACTAAAAGACCATCATAACATTAATACTAATGTTTTTGTTGTAAACAAGCAGAACTGTTGTTCAGAAACCCCAGGCAACTCACTTAAAAACTCTCTTGCTTGCCTTAGATCAACACAAAAAAAGCAAAATCTAATAGAAAAGAAAGCAGGTGGGTGAGATCCAGCATTGTTGTGTGCTCTGTGTGCAAACTGAGCTCCCAGGGGTTTATTCACCCTAAAGATGGGTTTCATAGAATGCTCCTTCATCAGTGGTGGAGATTTTGGCATCTGCTCAGCAGTCTGTAGGGCAGGTTTCTTACACCCTGCAGTGTCCATGTGTTCCTTACACTGGTGCAGTGCAGGGCACCAGCCACCTGTGCTGTCCCACCACGTTTCCTCTCAGCAATTAACAGAACTGAAACATTGCTCATGATGGGGTGGTCCTCACAAAATCCAACAAGCACTTCAGAGATCTCCACACCTCAGGAACATTTCCGTGAGTTAGCATTAACACAATGTCAATAGAAGCTTTTATCTTCAGTTCACATGCTCATCAGACATTATGACTTAAGGGAGACTTTTTTAGAGCTACTTCTAGTAAGCAAAATACTCTCATTGCTTAGCAAGCACACTATTACTTTTCTTAACAGAAAGTGACTCCTAAAAGCCATAGTCAGAAAGGGACAGGTAGTAAAGTCTTGTGCCCAGATTTTCAGTACAGACTGTAAGGTCTCCCCTGCATACATGTCTGTATCTGTGCCTGCACAGAGAAACAGAAAACAAACACCTTCTCAGGCAGAACAATCAACTATGGCTTATCTCCCAGTAATATTTAGAGGACATGTGGGATAGCAAGTCCTCATAATTACAGGCTGATTTCCTGAGCAGTAGGTGCTGCACCAGTTGCAGACAGCAGTGCAGGTAGGTACCATGTGACAGATTTTAATGGCTAAGCAGAGCCCATCACAGCACATGATGCATAGCATAGCACATCATATAGAAAATGTGCTTTGACTCCAGTCATGTCCTGTGTTTGCAGGAGCACACAACTGTACCTGCATGTTTGCACAACTTCAGGGACTTACCAGCCTGATCTACAGCTTGTCTCACAGAGTTGCACTTTTCCATGGACACAACTGCAAGCCCTGACACTACAAACTTCACTGCATCTGAAAAACAGCGTTCCCTCTGTGCAGAAGTCCAGCAGCCCTTGGCACCCTCATCTGGATCAAGGGGTATAAAATGTCAATGAGAGGTCTACACGTAGCCTGGTATTCTCTGGGCCTACAGCATTATTTCCCAAGAAGTGATAGGGGATGGATAATAAAGTGTCTGACCTGCAATTAGTGTCTGATCTACAATTAGCATCTCTGTGCCCCTACCACACCACACCTGCAAGGTGATTCAAGATAGCTTGACCTCTCAGGGGATGAGGAAGGAAGATCTGTCCCAGGTAAGTAACAAACAGATGGAAAGCTCAGTTTGAGTTGTGAATGTGCTGAAAGGTCTCAGCTCTACTCAGCCTGTAAAAATTTCCTCACATAGCCATATTTTCAGTATAAGTTCATAGTGGTGAAGGAATATAATTCATGCACTTACCTTAGGCCAGCATTATTTCCATTATAGATACATAAAGCATATAAGCAATTCTCTCTTTATCTTGTATCCACTTGAAAAATAAAGCTGGCATTTTTGTTATTTTATGGGTTTTTAAGAGCTAGAGTGAGCAGTGTTTACATGAACTGAATATAAAATCAATTCTATCTTGATTACGTTTGAGTAAAATGAATGCTAAGTGATGCTGCTTCCATTTAATCAGGGAGCAGTGTTATAGCTCCACTATTTGCATTTTAATAAAAATTCTCTCAAGATTCCACCAAAAAAGCAGCAGCACAGCGAAGTGCCTAGAAATTAAGGAAGGATTCCTCTTTCATGATGAACATAAGGTTTAACTTGCTTAGATATTATTTAGCCCTTAATTTTAAGATTTAATAAATAAAACCACACTCAAAAATTGTGAGGTTTATACATCCCTTCAAAACAATTAAAAGCCCTCCCTCTATATGCAGAGGTTTCCTCTCTTTTTTCTTTTTTTTTCTGTGTTCATGCCCATACATGTGTGTTTACACCTGCCCAAGCACACGCTTCCACATGCACATCTCAGCACATTCTGCCACAGGCAACAGCAAATATCCTGAGGGGCTGAATAAAATACCTCAAACCAGCATCATATTTTAGCTGCTAGAAAAGTAATACAGGGCATCATTACCCTCTAACATTAATAAAGGATGAAGTATGAATTCACAGAAGGCAGTGTCAGGCTTATTTTACCTCAGGACAAGAATGTGGTCGTGGGTTGTTTGTTTGTTTTTTTCTCCCATTGCCAAAAAATTCTAAAGTGGGCCCAAACTAATCCTAATTCCATTATTTTAATGGAATTGTGCTAGGGATGAATTTATAGCAGCAACTAAAATATCATTCTCTTTCTCACACAGTAGACATATTCTGAATGGTCAAAAAGAAACAGCAGTGAGAGCACATGCAGCAATGAGTTTCAAAATGTATCTTTCCTAAATTACCTTTTAAATTACAAAGTCATGTTGAAACTGAAGACTGGAAAATTTATTTTCCAGTGCCCTTTCTTAGCAATCTACAGGTTCACTAGAAAAGCATCCAAAATTTGTGTAATGAGGAACAATTCAGATTCTTTACAAGAAGAGGAAAGGTGCCTATTTCTGGTAGAAATAAAAGTCCACAGAAACATAAAGATCAGTGAGGGGCCGAGCAATGTGTAAGGGGTGACTGCAAGCTTCTCCGTGCAACAGAGCTGAGATCTGGAAGGCCATTTCAGGGCTCTGAGTGCCCATTTCCATTGCAATTAGCATTCAGTTCCCTTAGGTAGCACTGAAAATTTCAGCGTAGGTGTATACATAAGCTACATTATTACTAAATCCTGAAACAGTTCAAGGAACATTAAATTTTATGTGCCATGTTCTCAGCTGATGTTACTCAACAAAGCCCCACTGAGGTCATTAAAGTGCTGGTGATGGCTAGCAAAGGATCTGACCTGGAGCCTTCACTATTTTTTTGCCTAGTTTGAACACTGTGAATCAATAGCTTTCATTACCAATAACAATCATTTATAGATTTTTCACAACAAGTGCAAATTAATTACAGGCTGCAAGAGTTCAATTGATTCACTTGCATGTCAAAAGAATTACTGATCTGTAGCTCTGCAGCAGCACTGCCAGTAGAGGTGCTCAGCATGGTGGACTCCTCCAGAACGGAGCTGCAAATACTGAAATTGCTTGAACCTTAGAGGAATGACAGTGAAAATCTTGCAGAACTCCTTTCTGGTTTGCATTTTCATATCTTGCTACCAGGTAAAGGATAACGGCCCTGTCAGCCTTACAGTTCTGCTGACCCCTTAGCACTGGATGGAAAGAAGCTGTACAGCTGTTCCTACAGTATGTAGCACAGCCACAGTTTTGTCTCCACACCTTTAATCTAAAGCTGGGTGACTGATACCCTTGCTTTACTGGGAGCAGAGTTGTGGTCTCCTAATCTTGTCTCTATCCCCAATGGATGTGGGGGTATAGCTTTTTTCAAAGGCACCAACCAAAAGCACAATCTTTTACCACCTTTTTACAAGGTGGAAAGGTGATGGATAAGTGCCTTTGAGCTGCACCTTTTCATCACTACAGAATAAAGGAATAAAGTTCCCTAGTATATTTTGTCCTCGTTCCCCAGCCCAGCTGCATTTCTCACCCTTCACAATGGCAGCAAGCGATGTGTTCTGAAGATCTATAAAGTGCACATACAGCAGGGAGAGAGCATGTGTCTACTAAAAGCTTAAAATGCACTTCAGCTCAAAGGCAACAGCATGCTGCTGGAGAAAGGAGTCAAAACAAGAGGTCAGAGCTGGAAGTTTCTTTTCAGTCTTAGCCTCTTCTGTCAGCTGTGATTTAGTGTCATTGTTACCATAAACCACCAACAATTGCTGCAGAAAACAGAGTTTTGCCTCTATGGAAATTTAAACAAGGTGTAACACTATGTAGTGCTAATCCTGCTTGTTGGTTCTGTCTGGGGAAGGCATGATTGCTTTGAGAAGATGTTTGTCATTAAAACTAGGCAGGACCCTGCCTCATCATTGTTTAATCCAAATATTTTTACACAGGCTCTGTTTCAGTGGTTGACAATTCCCAATTTTTCCCCGATTATGATGTCTGTTTAACACAGCAACATTTAATCAGTAAGTTCAAGCCTAAACCATGGCTTTTTAATTAAATACCATAGAAAAAAGCCTGTACAAAAATTGCTTCAGCACTAAAAGAAATTCCAGAGTAACTAAAATTACACAAAAAGAAAAAATAAGGTATTCAGTCATACGCTGACCCAATATTTTAAAATAATCTAAATAACTTGTATAACTCCTGTGATCAGTACAATACAAAAGATCTCTTTTTGTCACAAATATTAGTGAGCAGAAGCTTCCTGCTCTGAGGGTACCTATCCCACCTCACAGCAGCTGAAGATCCACCCCTGTTAATACTCACCCTGATTTCTATACAGCTCTTCAGATCCCACTGACTTTGGTTGTACCACATAAAGCTAACATACATCTGGAGGTGATTTACAGCAGTGATAATATGGGATCAATCATTCTATTTCCCCTGCTACAGTTGTTCTCTGGAAATTCAGGAAATGGCATTAGAAGAAACCCAGAAAAGAAATTAAATGTGCATTTTATTGATAGTAAAAGCCACAAGCTAAGTGGCTGTAACACAGATGTATCCCCACATCGAGGATCTCACAACACAGTCTGCTCAATGCCTATCAGCAGGAGCATTTATAGCCTTTCCTTCTTGCTTTAGCATATGGAACAGATTTTTTTATTATTTATTTTGCTTAATTTTTTGTATTATTATTGTTCCTTTCTCCCTTTGTTTCTTAGCATCTCCCATGTAAACAAAATCAGAACTTGGCTCCTTTCATTTGATACATCAAAGCCTATAAAGAATCCCAGATCCCTTTGCTAGGAAGAATCAAACAGTGGTTGACTGTCACCTTCCTAGAAATGCTGGGAAACACTGCAGAGCATTTCTGAGCCACAGTCACACCCTTCCCCTCAAAGTGCTGTGACACAGCTACAAGAAAACCCCCAGACAGGGGATACCCCTGGACATGCCCAGTGCAGAAGCATTGCAAATCACAGCATTGGGAAGGACCAAAGCAGCTGCTACAGATGTCAGGGTCAGTTTCACCACAGGCAGGACTCCCAATACTGTTATATTTTCACCATCTTCTCTCTTTTTTGTTCATCACCCCCACAGATGTTTTTTGTAGAAAACATGAAGCCATTTTGTCTACCATAGAGCTGTGCTCCACTGAGCCTGCTGATGATGTTAATGACCCTGCTGCCTTCTTACTATTCCACTTCTTTATGCCCTACATGCAGCATTGCTATGGCAACATGTATCTGATGCTCTACAGCCTTCATTTGGCTATAGCATACCTTGTTTGTTTTAAATCTTCTTTCTGAAGCATAGCAAGTTCTTATAAGTCATTCTGTGTGCCATTCCTGAGAGGCTGTACACCACAAGCAGCAGATATTGAGAGAAGTACTGGGCATCTAGATTTGATTTTTTCCCCCAAATAGGGGTTGACTTGTCTCTAGCTAAATCAGCTCAGCAAAGTACCTGCTCCTCATTGGAATATCTCTCCAATGTCCAGCTGATGACTGAACAAAGCATGGGAAATCTGCACTGAGAACTGCTTACACAGAGCATCTTGCAACATTGCATAGAAAGGTTTTTCTTTCCTTGCACATACACATACTCAATGAAGTCCATAATCATGCCTGAAATAAATGCCTTCAGCTAAATTCTAATTTGTACATCAGAAGCATTGCTCAAATTAATAAGACTAAATTAACTCCAAGCTAAGGTCCCTGATTCTGATTTTTTTCACTAGTGTTTTTCAAGTACTGTCTGATAACAGGATATTGATTTCAATGCCCTACAAGTTGACCCATCCAGTGGTCTTGCCTCTTTCTTGATTCTCAACCATTAAGACATTGATGATGATCACTTTAATTACTTTGGAATGTTCCTATTTCATAATGAAGAAAAATCACAATGTAACTGAGTCCTTTTTTACCACAGATTAAAGCAAGAGGATATAATTACTTCCATGCTGACCAACACCATAATGGATTTTCCTTTAGTTCCTACCATGAAGCACTTCATTGTAATTAACAGCACAGAAGCTGATGGGGTGAAGAACGTGATTCATTGTTGTACAACCAAATAATTACTTTGTACATCAGTCCTCTGTTAACTTCATGATAGTACTTAACTTCATAATCTCCAGATGAACCATGATGTCCCCAGTACAGACAGGCTGAGGAGAACTGATGCTGAAAAGCTCCAAAAAGTCGGGGGCAGGGGGCATTTCCTACTTCAGGTGCACTTACATGCATCCAGACCCACACAGATGTTGCAAGCTTTCATATTCACATTTTCCCAGTATTTTTAGCAGACAGAACAAGACAGAGATGTGATCTTACTACAGCTAAAAAAAAAAAAGCCCTATTAGTTGTCATTTGTGAAGAGAAATTCGGTCTCATGTGGCAAGTGTCTTATAAATGCACAACAGGATCCCCTGCATTTTGCTTACATGATACTGCACCCTAACACTTAACAGGAGTCTGAAATAGGAAGGGGCATTATCAAAGAATGTGCCTTGAAAGTCTCAGTTCCCCACCATCTGACATCTTTCTGACTGCTACAGCTATACTGTGTTTTTCCTATTTTCTTTTTATGATTATATCCTCAAACAACACTATTTTGCCTCTGAGTGCTGGCTATAATGTGTCTGCCACTACCAGGAGACACTTAAAATTGGAAAACCTTGTGGCACCAAAGGACAAATGACCATTTGGCTCACTCCCTGTACTGAAGAGGCATAAATATCCTAGACATTATTTTTTTGTCTTACTTTATCTTCAACCAGAAGAGAGGAACCCTAGGCTACAGAGAATTTTCAAGGCTCTTTGCTGTTTACAATCCTGACAAGCCTGACCCTTCCCCTCCCAGGGAAGTTATTCCCACCCAGCTCTCCTGGGTGCACATTGTACCAGTTAAGCCCCTTTTGAGTGCATTGCATTCATACCAGTTAGGTCCTAATATAAACAGGCCAGAAAAAAAAAATGTAGCAAGGTCAAAAAAAAGATGCTCACAAAAGAATGAGAGGGATAGAATGAGAGGGAAAATTAAAGAGGAAGGGCTACAGGTCACCTGGGAGAGGAACACTATGTAGTACATGTGGCAAGTCCAACCAGCAGTTGGAAGTCGTACCAGTTATGACAGTACTGAGTTTTCCTACTTGACTCCCAAGAACCAAGATTGGTTTGATAGTCCTGAATGACTGCAGAAACAGACCACGAACAGTTATTCCCTGCTCACCACAACTTCCATTCCACAACTCAAGCAATCTAAGCCAGGACAATGCACCTCTTCTAGCCCCGCTAAGCAGTTCCTCCAGACACTTTAAAGGCCATCACCCATGGTAGGCTTTCCTACAAGTAAACTGAGCATTTACCCAAATTCCCCAGAGAGAAGGCCCGTGAGATCCAGTTACAGGAGTAGGCACTGCTCTCCTCAGCTCTCTGGGTTTCTGCAAGCACTCTGCACACCTGCTAAAAGGAATGACCCGCACACACACAGCAGGATCAGGCATGCAGTTTTCACACCATTACCCCACGCTAGCAGTGCCAGTTCCTACTGGTTGTAATAGACATAAGATTACCTTTTTAGCTGCAGCACTAAGAAACAAAATGTGTTAATTCCTCTAAATTTTTGTTCCTCACCTCACTCTTCACAAACTAATTATTTTAAATTATACGTTATCTGTATAAACATATTAAAACTCCAACTTCCATTACAAATCCTATTCTTGCAGGATATTTATAATTTAAATAATATAAATCCCTGAAATCAGGTTCACTATAATCCCTTTTGAAGACTAATTTGGAGCAGCAGAGAAGAGAATGTTGTCGCAGTGATATGAAGCTATTAGGCAACAGAGGGACCTTTGCAGTGCAAGGTAATTACAATGTTTACTGGAGCCATCCTGCTGCAGAGAGGTGGATGGCACAGGGCAGCTGCCAGGAACATGCAATTAAATGCACACTGTTAATTTTACTGCAGTGTTCTGGGGACAGCAGGCTTTCCATATTGTTCACACAAACACACCTCTGGCACACCTGTACCCCACACAGAGCAGGGTATGAATACAATGGCACCTATGTCTGGAAGACACCCCTGCACATTTTTAACTAAGTTCATCAAGAAGCCCCCTTTTAACAGGCAGGGCTCTCCCAGTATGTACAGGGGCACTGGGGGAGTGGGGGATGTCACAAAACCTAAATTCTGACTTTGCAATGATTACAACTGTCTCCCCAGTCTTTAAAACAGGGATAACATTGCTCTGTACCTTGAGCCTGCCGTGAACTATGAGATTTCTATCTGAGCAATTATTCCAAGTTCTTTGCTATTTTTTCTGGAAAAAGTTAAGAATACTTGTTACAGACTGTCCAGCCCCTAATCTTCCATCACATTGAGTGTATGTGATATGTGTATTTCTAAATGTCTACACTTTAATTGTCTAGGATTGAATAATTTTCATATATTTTTGTCCAAGTTTGTTTAACTGTCCTTTGCCTAAGCTGGTGGCATCAAAATATGGCAAAAAATTTTGTCTAACCTCCCTACGGGGGGGGGGAGATTAGTTACTGAAAAAAAATCCAATTTCAGACCAGTTTAAATCTGAAGGAGGCTTTACTAATTCACACAGGAATTTTACTTCCAGACTGAAAATAAGAACAAGTACCAAACAGACTAAAAAATTTCCTGGCAGTGGGACATGTTCTGTTGTTGGCTCATTTTGTTCTGGGAGTTACAAACCTGTTGGACAGCAAAGAACAGAAAGTTCATCAGGACCAGTCTCTGAAAGACCAAACTTTGTAGGGACAGCCAAGCTAACAGCAAGGCTCAAGAAAAATGCTCTTGCACAGCCACAGGATTTTGTTCACAAAGAAAAACTGCTAAATAAAAGGCAACTATGAAAAACATTCTGATTAAGTGAATGGATGGGCCCAGACAGGTTTGCATTATAAACATTAATTGCACATTAGCTCAGCTAATTAAGAAATAAATACTGCACATGGCAGGAAGCTCCTTCTTAAAGAAACTTCTACCTTGGGAAATGAGTCAGTGCCCTAAAAGCAAGCAAAAAAACAACCACAGCACACCAAGCCCACAAATCCTGTAGAATCCTGTAGTGTCAGTGAAATGTCTGTTTCAGCAAGGGAGACCGAGAACACCACGGAGCAGATATTTCTGCTGTGCCAACTGTGCAAAGCCAAAGTGGCAGCAAACAGCAGGAAGCACTTACTGAAAGGACCTCTTCATTCCCTCTTCCTGCCCATCCCAACTAAAAGCCTCAGATAACACGAGAGAAACAGCAGAAAAATGCAAAATTATTCACTTCTGGAATCTGGCAGAAGGTTGAAGCATAAGCTTTGGGATGCCAGCAGTGGGACACTGCTCTTCTTCAGGCATCTGCACTGCAGAAGCACTGGAAAGCTCTGGAGCAAAAACCAACCTTGTGCAAATGTCTGAACCACTCGCCACGGCACTCACAATGTTGGGCCAAAACTACAAGAAGGTGCCTTGGATCCGTGCTGTAGCCAAACTCTGTTTTCCCCCAGCCCCTCACTGCTACCAGCCTCAAGGTATCTCCCCAGTAGGTCCCAGCCCTGCCACTGCAGTTTTCCCAGCATGCTGAGAACTTCATAGCAGGAGGGTGCTGGCATACCCTTCTAGCTCCCTTTTAAGTGGTTTCCAAGGAACACAGAAAAAATGGGTTATGTTCAGGCTCTTATAGCTCAGCTGAGAACAAGACAGAAGGATTGTAATGACCTAGGCTGACTCTGGGAGATGGTTCTTGTGGTAATAAGTACTTTGAGGCGGAAAGATGCAATAAAAAGTAAAGAAACAAAACCCATATGCCCTGCAGCATCTTACCAGAGTGAAGCTTACCTGGCAGGCTAACACTCTGACCTCCTGAACCCCAGACTAGTGCACAAAAGACAGGGTCATTTTGCACCAGATAAGTATTACCAATGGGATTTGCAGTTGCTGACAGATACATCTTCTTAGGGAACATGAATATGTAAGAATGAGAGTTTAAAAGATATTTTCAGACCTGAATGCTAACTTTCTATATGTATGAACACACAAGGTGTTTGCTTTCTTAAGTAGAGCAGCACAGGCACTTTCACCAGAGCAGCACTAACTTGTTATTGCAAGACTAGGTAAAAATCAAGATGCCACATTCATCTGGAGGCAGAGTTGTGCTGATATACTCAGGTTCTGCCATAGAGAGCTATGTATCCCCAAGCAGGGCAGCTCCTTTCTCTGCTTCTCAGATCTGGGAAAAGTAATTTTTCTTCTTCTATCTGTTGTTCATTTAGCTCTTTTGGCAAGCTGCTTTTGTAATCAGCCTCTGTGCAACACTGAACACATAAAAGATCCAGTTTCAGTTTAAACACTACAGCAATATCAATAATAAACGATCACAATTAAGACATTATTTCACTTAACAATCTCTTTTTTCTCTCTCTACAAACACTTTCAGATTTCAAAGAGGTTCTTCCAGCAGGGAGGTAAATTTGTACTTTCTTGTAAATGGAAAGACCACATACCAGTGTATTCACACTATTTAATAACAACAATAAACAACAATTCAATAAATTTCTTGACAAGCACCACAAATCTTCTCTGCAAGCCATGCCATGGATTAACAGATAGTTCTCTTCCGAGGGCTCAGAGCAATTACAAAGCCACCTTGGATGCCATTTAAGTTCCACTAATAAGCAGAAGCTGCAACCTAAACATACTAATTGCAGTGGTGTTTCTATTGGGTGTGTTTTCAAATATCCATGAATCACCTCACCTCCAGGACAGCTGCTGTGGACAGGGCACCCTGGAACACTGCAATTGCAGCCAGTGGCAGCTAGCAGAGGAATCACTCTTGCAGTGTAGAGGTGTCAGAGTATTCTGACTGAGAAAGGGTTCCTGACATTATATTGCCTGCTAGCATTATATTTTATTGCTATTTGATGGGATTAGGGAAATCGCAGCCCCCCACCAGAGCCTTTGTTTCTGAGAGGTAGGAATGTCATATTTACTTTGTGCTAAGCCTGAGGAAACATCCAAGAGTGTTGGTAGGGAACAAATTCAGCCCCAGAGGCCCAGGGTTTGTCCTCATGGCCTGGTTAAGCCACATAAAGCAACTCCACCATGTGCAGTCTTTGGAACTTGCACTCAGCTCTACTGGCAGAGCAATATTTCCTAATAAGAAACATGTAATCAGGAGGAAAAGGCAGCCATGCTTAGCACTGCAGCTTCTGTGGATTCATAAATCCACCACATAGCTTGTTCCCAAGGTAGCTGAATACACGTGGGGGCTCTGATGAATGCAGGTAGTGCCAGGCTAACAGTACAGTCCATAAAAACAGAAGCAGAAACTTTTCTTAAACTGTCTCACTAATTTATATGTCTGTTATGAACACGCAAGCTTTCATCCTACTCTGCATTAGGGCTGCTTAAACTATCACCTCATTATCCTTCTTACATCTCCAAAAAAGCTACAAGCAACACGAAAAGAATCATGAAGTTCAGCTTCCCTCCTCTTCATGCTAGCTCCTAAACACAGCCTCAGTGCTGGACTCCTGGCATGATTTCTCCCTTCTTGGGTTTTTCTCCATGTCCCTGAACCTATAAAAATACCTTTTTATATCTTACTATTTCCTTTTTGTTCAAAGCCAAGCTCTGCAATATCCCTGCTGTTCACCACAGTCACATGGACATGCACACAAAATACATGTGGTTTAAATGCTGCAATAAGAACAGAAAATGGCCACAATCTGCTCGCCCAGGCCACTTTCTATACATGTGAAATTCAGGGGAATTTATTGCTTCTTACACCACCTCTCCCTGTCTCTGCTGCAGCTGCTGCCCTGGCACCATCCAGACTCACAAAGCATGTTCTCAGTGTCCCAGTGCCATGCCAGAAGTAAAGCTCTGGGGAGAAGCTCTAGAGATCCCATATACAATAGAAAATTTTGAAATAAAAGCTTTTATGATTTATGGGTGATCTAACACAGTGCAAGATTTTTACTTTCAGTAAACTCTTAAAGCAGCTTCTGTGCAGAGGAAGGAATGAAGCCAGAACAACACAGTATCTCTAGTATCAGTTTTGAACTTCCAGCTGATTTAGCTGAGAAGTAGTGACCCAGTGACACATTGGCTTTGTGCCAGGCACAGGCAGGGGTTGGGGAGAGCAAAGATACTTTCTTCCAAACAGAAGCTGATCCTGTCAGTTTTTTCTGTTCTGGTTACATCCTTAAAAAAATTCAAAGAAACTTGCATCTCAAGTGAATTCCGGTAATTAGACTTCAAGTACAAGCTGGTGTTTAGGTTTCATTTACAAGTATTTTAAAGCACAGAGATGATTAGCAGCATTATCTGTATTACTGCTTTAGGGGGAGTCTTTTAATAAATTTTAAAGAAGAAGAAACCCCACAAAAGGGTAAGTAGATATGGCAACAGAACACTGTGCTTTCTCTGCCTGTGGGTATGTGAGATGAAGGAAGAGGCACTTTCTGCCATGGCTTTTTCTGCAGGTGGAAGGTTGGCAAGCTGCAGACTGGAAGTGCTCAAGTTCACAAACATAATGACAGGACAGGGCTAAAGTGGGGGAGAAGAACGTGGTAATTCACCAGAGAGAATTCACCAGACAGGACCAGCTATTTGTACCCCCACCATGCACAGGTTCCTTCCAGGCTCTTTTCCCACCTTTCTGCTCTCAGCTCTAACTCTGCCACCAGCACCTCAGTTTCCTGAGCAACTGCATAAAAAGCGAGTGGTGTTCAAACTAATTCCCCCCCAATGCATCAGAGCCATCCCATCTTTCTCCAGCTCTACCCACGTGATTTGTTCAGATTTTGAGAAGAACAGACAAAGCAAACAGCTGTGGGAAGAAAACTAATTTGTTCCATGGCATATCTGCCTGTGCAATTTGGAGGGGAAAACTGAAAAGAGAAGAGACAAGAGAAAAACTGTTGTTCATTTCTGCACATTTCCAGATGGCTAACTCATTCTTTTCCTCTGCTGCCATCCACTGTGTCCTTGAATTGTTCCTCTCTCCCATCAGTTTATTCCACACTAGTGCCCAGTTTTGCTCAAGTCCCACTCAATGCTCCCAGGAGATTTCACACCCCAAGCTCAGACCGCACAGGTTAAAGATGACTTGAGAGAGACTGAGGGTTGCCCCCTCCCTCTCTTTGGGAGGGAGAAGCAAAACAAGAGCTTGACTGATTCAAATTCAAAGCAAATTTAAATAGAGACCTGGAACTATAGCCCACTCACAGCTAACTGGGGCAGCCTGTGCTAAGACTGTAATACCCCTCCTAAGTCTTCATTCATGCTGTTCTCCGTCAAGGGAAAAAAGCAAATTTGTATTTAATGTCAGCTATTTTAAAATTATTACTACCCATAAATGTGCACTTCCCAAAGACAAATAATGCTAACACTGCTGAAAGAGCACTGATTCCATAAAATGATCAGAAGGGAATGCTTAATTATTTCCCGAGGAAAGAAAAAAATATGGTAATAGCCCAGATTTCGATTACATAAGATCATTTTTAGGAATAAAAACCTTCATATCAGTTCTAGGTCTTCCCTCTTTCATAGCCTAAACCATATTCTTTAGTCAGTTTATTACAGTTTCTCATAAATCCTTTCTGAAATTTAATGCCAACTACCCTTTTTTTATTAAGCACTTTAATTCCAGTGTGGGTTCTGTATTCTCCAAGGCAAGCATATGCATGAACTCTATTGTATATCTCTTGGGTGCTTGTAATAATTACTTTAACACACACTAAAGTGATAACCACAGCAATAATTCCAGTCTATTATTTGACCCCAAGTTGCTATTTTCCTATGCAAATCTTCCTGTTACTGTGCATGCTGATGTTGAGTTTGCTTCTTTTGAATAAACATGGTAAGTGTCAAGAAGTATGCTCTAAAGCTCAGAAAAGCCTAATTACTGGGGGGCGGGGGGGAATGAGTTTGAAAATAAACATGCATTAGTTTGCCATACTGGTCCACATCACAATCCTGCAGGACTCAGGCTGCATCTAATCACAAAGAATTTGTTAGAGGTGCACACAGCTGTTGATTACCAGTCTCTTGCAGATAAGCAGAAGTATTGCTCCTCAAAGAAAAATATGCAGCCTGTGCAGAGTTCGATTTCTCCATTCTCAGAGTAACTTAATTAAAAATTTCCAAGCATCAAAAGAACAAGGATCTCATTGTTTCAGGATCAGCACAGGAATTTCATCAGGGATGGCTGACTAATAGCACAAGGGAGACAAGATCCAGTTTGTAGGGCAGATTTATCTGACTTCTGGAAAATATCTGTAGTCAGGAGGTTAACAATATTTCCTTTGGGGGGGAAGGGGAGGTGTGTGGATGTGGATGTGTGAGTCTGCGTGTTTTGGGAAAGGTACAGGGACTAGTGTAGCCTGTTGTTTAAGTTTTGAATGGTATAATTTAATGTAATTAAATTATTTGAACACATGGCTGGAAATAAAAATATATCAGGTCAGCCCCTTTTCAAGTAATTAAGAAAAAGGTGCCCCTCCCATACTACAAATCAGTGTGAGCAGCTCTTTGAACACCAAGTACCAAGAAAAAGACTTCAATCTGTGATTTATGCAGAGAGAACTCATGCTGCCAGAGTTAAATTGTCCTTGCAATTGCTAAGAAACTATGGATGACAAAATCTTAACTCAGAAAAGATGCATCCAACACAGATAATTCTGTATCAGAACTCATCTGTGTGATAAGGAGTAAACTGATCACAGAAAAAGGTATTATCCAAAGAAGAAGTGATCATGACTTGATTGCATTTTTCAAGTGGAAACAGAAGACTTTTTACTTTGCCAAAACTACAAATATAAATGCTTGCTGCTTCAAAAAGATTGATTTCATGAAGCTGGGGGAGGAGGGCAGGGAAGAGAAGACCTAAACCAGTTGGGAGAAAGAATTTTAGAAGAAAAATGTTACAATAATTTGGAACAGCTTAAGAACATTTTTCTGGATGTCCAGAAAAAACACAGTCTAAGTCAAAGAAAGCTGAGGCTGCTAAGAAACCAAGTTGGCTTGGGGGGGAGAAACTGGAAGCAGGTACAAAACACACATATAATAAGTGCAAGAAAGCCAAGATTCTTGGTTTTGATACAAATCATAACAGAGAAACTACTAAAAATACACAGTAGGAAAGCCATAGATCACTACTTTTCTCCAGATGTGTAAAAAAACAACCAAAGAAACACCAACAAAACCAAATTTTCAGATATAACAGGAACAAAAAGGAACTGTAAAGTGATTCTCTTCATACACAGATTAAAGTGCCAAATGGTCAAAAATGACATTAAAAAAAAATTGTTTTAGTAAACACATTGCTTCTGTGTGAAGAAAAGTTGGACAACACTATCATAGCTGATGATAATGATGATGAATATTGCACTTCAACACTAGACAAGAAAAGCTTTAAGCAAAAGCTGATATAGTGGAAGAAGGTATTTTAAGATCAGCAAAACTGAACATACCCCTGCATACAAAAGTTTTAAAATAGGTGGTCAAAAAGTAGAAGTTGTGCAGACTATTCAGTGAAAACTTCAGAGCACCACAGCCCTTCTAGATGGCTGATGAAGGCTAAAGTTTCTCTTAATACTTAAAATTTAGAAAGAGGGAGGCTATCCCAGGCACTTCAGTCTGCCACTACCACAAAGGATGGAGGAAGCAGTACCAGGAACAGCTTGAAAAAGATCTCAGCAATAATGGGCTCATTAGTGCATATGGGTTAATGGAAACAAAGCTCAAAATAACCACCTTTCTATGGTTAGAGGATACAGAAATCAGTGTTTATGCAGTATGTATAGTCTACTGTAAAGCTTCCATCTTACGTTAAGTTTTTATTAAAATACTAGAAAATCTGTATTAGCAGTAGTTGCATACACATTCATCACCATGTGCCTATAGGTAGATTCCATTTTCCAAGTTGTTTCTGTCTACAGGAAAACTGGATAAGATAGGAAGACAAATAGTGACCACTCTTTACTTCTACAGTATTACAGGAATCTTTGAATAAGTGCTTTCACACACATACAGCATATGAAATCACTGTATTGGCATTATGACACTTGAAGGAAATAGAAATACTCGTAACTTGCAACATGTAGGAAAAAAAATTATATCCTGAATTAGATTGTATTTTGTATTTGCCCTAGAGGCACCTGTCCTTGCTGGAAAAAGGTTACTTTGAAAGTTTACATTACAAAGGGAAGATATTCTAGACATTTATTAGCAGGATAAATGTCATGAGATACCTTGAGCAATATCCTGTTTTTCTTTATACTTCTCCATCTAAAAAATGGCTTTATGAGATAGTTCTGAGACCTTCTAATGGAAAAGTCCAAGCACAGTGAATACTGGGGACTCAGGCAGAAAGTTGTGAGGCTTTCTCAGATTCTTTCTCTAGTTACCATCAAGCTCTAGAGACTTCCCCCCATATCTGAGCTAGATAAGTGCATACTGCTTTTTGTAAAAGGCTCTATTTTTGTGCTGGAAGGTTCTGAGGAACCTGATGCCCTGAGCAGCTACTGACATGGTGATTCCAGAGCAAGAGGCCAACTGGTGATCTCCAAGCCTATACAGGTCTCAGAGCCCATGTCTGGTGTATGGGCAAGAATCAATGTTCTTCACTTGCTTGACCAACAATAAAATTCCAAACACATTGGGAAGTAGTAATTGAGAAGCTGTTCTCAAACAGCAATTTTTCCTGCCTGTATCTATAATTTGCAAGCTAGACACACGATGAGATCTGCAGCTTACAACTACTATTGTTCTGTAACTAGATGTTTCATTTATGATACTTTCCTCTTTGAAGTTGCAAATTGCACATATGCAGCAGGTTCCCTCTTTGTTTTTATTCTATTGACATAGTTCATGAAATTTCTGACTATTACATGTCATGGTATACTCTTTTAATTAAAGACAAGTTTACATAAAAGGTTTCACTCTTCAGTTTTGAGCATTAGTTTGAGGGGGTTTTTTTGTTTCGTTTTTTTTTCCAATGATTTTTGAGCATTAGTTTCTTCTGGCCTATAGATGCACAAGAGCTGATTTCATCATCATACATTCATCTCTTGTCCTGTATCAATTAATATCAAAAGTTAGGTTGTTTTGTTTGCTGGTGACCACAGAAGTGCCTCTTTTGAGGCACCATAAACTGGTGTTAAGCAGACAAGTAAATATGGATATAGGTCTTACAAACATAAACTTTGTCTGCCATGGCCCAAGTTAGACTGATATTTGGATTTTCAACAAACAACTTCAAACAACTATTCCCTGTCATGTCTGCTTTGAACAGAATCACTTCCAAAAATTATACCATAAAATTGGAACACCTTTAATTGCAGTGCAGACTTGTTGTCACTTCTAAGGAACATAAAACCAACTCCAAGTTAAAGAGGATCATGCCAATAGAGCCAATGCCGTTGATTTAGAACTGTACCAATTTTCTGAGGATTTGATCAATACCTATGATCATATCAACTAAGAACTCATTTTCTAGAGTAAACTTATGAATCTCCCCAGGTAGAGTTAACTCAGTTTTGCAGCTAAAATTCTATCCAAAAAATTCTGATGCTAATAGAAATATTCCACCATTCACTGGAGACCATTACCTTCCTTCCTCTCAAAGCTACCATTTTTCCATCATTGCTAAATACAACCTGTCAAGAAAAAGTTGCATTTGATTGAGATGCGGAGGCATCAATAAAATAATTGCTGATGTCAGACAGCATTCTGTCCTCTGTGTTCATTCCCCTGCCTGACAATTAACAATGCCTTCACATCAAATGAGTTCATTTTTTATTTACCCCATGTCTTCAGAAAATGTCATGCCTGTGACATAGGGTTTTTTTATTATTTCTTCCGGACCATTAGTCAGGTGAGAAGCAGACTCGGTTTGAGACTGAGACCCCAAATCCCTGCTGATGTGATAGAGGAATTGGAGAGGAATTCTAAATTTATGGAGGCTTCAGAGATATGGCTATGTGACAAAGGAATTAGAAAGTAAATTCTAAGTGCCACAGCACTGAGAAAGACAATAAAACCTAACTAATTAGATGATGTAATAGCATTAGAGGCATACAAAGAAGAGTTGAGACTGATATATGAACCAGCTCCTAAGGACAATTTGTTGCATGATTTTTTTTCAACTGAATGAGCAATAAAATGCGTGGGTTTAAAATTACTCTTGGAAGAACTAAATAAAGCTTCCCTCCAGCATAAGTTCCACTTACTGCAGCTGAGGACTCCTGAGGTAGAAAGCAGGCCAAAAAAGAAGCCACATTTCTGTGTTCATCTATGTTCCCACTAGAGTGACAACAGCAGATTTTCCTCTGCAAAGCACTTCAGCAGTCAGACAATAATCTCACTTACACCCATGCAAACTAAAAATGACTCCTCTGATGCTAATAAAATCATTCAAGATTTGTATTCCTGTATGCAAGATCAGCTGCTGGGCCTATGTTACCTTCACCCACCAAAAAAACTTATGCAAACAGCTGAAACTGCAAAGCAGAGCGTTCCCCAATCTCCTTACACACAGTGTAACACAGGCAAGGAAAGTTACTGCAAAATTTTCTACTCAGTTCCTCACTTCAAAGTGTAGCTTAAACCAAATCAAAAGGGAACTAATTCCCTAAGCAGAGCATTTCACAAGGTACAAGAAAATGAAATCTATGTGCCAGTAAAAGACCCAAGACACAGACAGTATTCCTTAGGCCCACACCAGACAGTATTTCACAGCAGGATTCCTTATTATTTGCAAGAAAACGGAAAAGTTGTCATTAATTTCTGACTGGAAAAGTATATCAAAGCAGAAAGACAAGTTTCTAATTAGATTCAGTGTTAAGCAGTTTTAGTACTGCATGGACATCCTCTGGTTTGAAAAACAAATAGCTTATTTCAAAAGGACAAAAAAAGCCCTTGTCTTATCTCATCCGTACTTTCATCCTTGTGTTGAAAAGGATCAAGGTTTAAGCTCGAGAGTGTACAGACATCTTATCAATAAGTCTGAGTTCAAGGAACTCTGTTCAGCTTCAAAAAAAACACACGGAGAATTGTCCTTACCTACTCCCTTCATGTCCCTCAGAAGCAGAGACTGCTCAGAACACCTTTCCCCTCCCTGATATGTTAAGTAGACAGCTGAAAAATTGGCCATGATTTCCCTATTTGTGCCATGCATGTCAGTGATTCAGCAGATTGAAAACCAGCTTTCTCATGACCCATTTCATTTCCTCCACTTGCCACAGAAGTCACTCAGAATCTAAAGTAAACCCAGAAAACTTGATTTTTTTTTTTTTTTCTCCTTACAGTTTTTGTCTCTAAATAAACAGGAAAACAGCCTCCCTTCTTCAGGCTCCAGTTCAAATCCAGGAATGAAATCCTGTGGCCCCACAGAAGTGTCCAGGGAGAATTTTCATTTGAAACATGCTAATATCCAACCAACCAAAAAGTATCCCATGAGGAAACTGTTAAGTGTTTAATTTGGGTCTGTGACAAGCACATATGTTGCAGTCACCTCTCTCATAGAGACCTTCCCTTGTTTTATAACAGGTACTATTGGCCACTGAAGCATTCATGCTGATGTTTTGTGAAGCTCCTACAGCCTGCTGCTTATCTTACTGCAGCTGAAGGAATCCAAGAGAAACTTCCCAAGTATCAGTGAAATTATATCAATCCAAGAGAAATCAAAATCAGAACTGTAGCCTCATGGTATCACTTACAGTTGATATTATCCAGCAGTCTCATTAAACATCACTGAGATTATAGCCTATTAAAGTTAATGAAAAATGCTTTAGATTTCAACAGATTTTTGTTCTCAATTTACTGCTTCTCTGCAGAACAATTCCTATATTCAGATCAGAAGAGCTATGGCCTTTGAATTGGAAATCCCAGTCCTGGTCCATACAAGTTAACCTTCCAGGCAAGCCTGCCAAAGCCAATTAGGCTGAGGCATCAAAGTACATTTGAAGCAGAACTATTTAAGCAGATTATAGGTCTGTTGCTTGCTACAAAGTTTTACTTTAAGAAGTAACATTCATTCTAGCCTCATACTCTCCCTCTTTCACTATTTTAAAGGAAGCCTGAGGGTAGTGCTTTTACTTATTATGACAGGCAGAGTTCTCAGCATCTGTTTAAACAAAACAGAACAAAGGGATTATCTGTTGCCATGCAACCAATAAAAATGATACATTTTTAATAGCTGAGACCAGAGCAGCTGCCATATGGACTTAGAAATTTTCAAAAATAAATAATAATAAAAAAAGGTTAATGCCTTAAGTCAAGTTAAATCACTTTTCAGTGCAGGGGAGGGGAAAAAAAATCTTTTATGACCATTATAATATAAACTCAGCATGGCTGGAAAGAGCTTTCAGAAAATTCTCCCAGTAGGTACAAGAATTGTTGTTCTTTCACACATAGGCTGGATTTTCACTTCCCTGACCCCACTGTGTTTCCTTTTCAGGTTTCTTTCCACATCATCAAAACACCCGACCTTTGAATCTGTGGGATTCGTGTCATCTGTGGGTTATCCTGGGAAATCCAGGCTCCCTTCTGGTCTCAACACCTGAAGGTCTTCAGGGAGTACCTAGATATTTATATATACACTATCTCACTCAGACATACCGAGATAAGGCAGAAAAATCAGAAAAAGATCTGGAATAAGACCAAGGAAATAACTTGTTTCCTTTTCAGGAATTAATATGGTTATATAACTTGGGCACAGAGTCTAGAAGACTCTTAAAGGGACAGTTCTAAACAAGATGACAACAGGTTCAGATTGCACAACTTTACTGATGCTAACTCATAGTGAGGGGATTGGGGTTGTCTGAATATAAGTAACGTTATATAGCCCAGTTAATGGCAAAGATTTGCAAGACCACAAGACATAGTTAATGGGAAGGTTTAAAGCTAACACTGTCCCGTATCCCTAAATGCCTTTCAAAGTTTCAGGTGTATTTACCTATCTTAGGAGCATAAAAAAACCAAACAAAACTAAACACTTTTTTTAAAATATTAAGCCATCTGGAGAATCAGAAGAAAACTTGAAACCACACATTTTTATATGATGAAAAGATGAAACTGTTCCCAGAGGAAGGAAAAAAGTGTTGAAGCCCTGGCTGCAAAATTATTCTCCAAAGAATTTCAGCATAGGTTTGAATTGCCTGGAAAAGAAATCTATTAAGAACAGCAAAAGACCTCATACTGATGTTTTGCTACTGTACATTATCTATAGGAGCAAAATTGCTGTCCCATCTAAGGCTGCTGCCAGTGACAAGGATCTGACCCCACCTCACACAATGTTCTTATGCTGTGTACATTTACACTACCTGGGGAATACTGCCAGGAGAAAAAAAGGTTTCATCACTCTTGATTTCTGAAATCCTACCTTCAAGAATCTTCCAGATATACTTCTACCTTTCAATAAATTTCAGTAGACAGCCTCATATTTACCAATGTACAAGGTCACACAACCAACCAGTAAATGTGTATCACCTCTTTCTCTTCCACGACAATTTCAATCCCTAGTCAGCAGATCTGAAGATGAAGCTTTCATAATCTTTTCCTGTGTTCAAACTGAACAGAACTTCCAATCAAATCCATACTGCCTAGCTTTGGACATCCATCCTCCAGACATCTAGCTCAGGCAGCATCACTTAGGAATAACCTGGGAACATTGTGAATCCCCCTTTTGGTTTCTAAAAGAGCAGCAAATGCTTGTCTGGAGTTGAAGCCAAAAAGCTTTAAGTCTGTGTCATCTTGGCCTGTTTTTGTCATCAGTGCCATGAGAGTTTTGTTCAGAAGCAGTGAGCAGCACAACAATGGAGGCTGATGCCTCTGCTGCTGCCAGCCATGCCCCTTAGTGTGAAAGTGATGGACCAAGACAACATGAAACAGACACTTCCATGTGAAATATAGACTGATATGCACAAAGCATTTACAGCTCAATATACAATGGATATTGATTACAATCAAGCAAATGAGCATGATCTATTTCTTTTATCATTTGTGGGATATTAAATAAGTGATCCATTCTTATGAAGATGATTTTTCAGACTGATAATGACCACCATCAAGCACATTTTGGCAGCTACAGAAATCATTATACAGTTGGGAAATATTATAGAAAAAAAATGATTTCTCATTAATACACATTGAGCTTTGTTAGTACAAACACTATTCAAAGATAATGTAGAAGAATGGCTACATTGAGAACTGTGACCACAAACACTCACCACTGAAACTACTCTGAGTTGCTCTCCATGTGTGCTGAAGCTTCTGCAGAGTTGGAATTCAGGTTTTCCCTCTCTTCACTCTGCAACATTAATAAATTTTGTACAACTAAGAGAATGGTGGGGAATAAAGAGAAGCATCCTTGTCATGACTTTTTCTGTCACATTCATAGCTAGAAACAAAGATGATCTTGGAGGTTAAGCAAAGCTATAAAATCAGTAAAAGTCTGTCAGGAGTGTCCTTCTACATAAAATGTGAAAGAACAGTATTTTCTACTGGTTCAAGCAGTTATCTTCCTTCTGATGTGACAGCCTTCAGTGGAACAGGGTAAAGGACAATAATGACCATCAACAGAACAAGAAAAACAGAGCAGAAGAAGTAGGGTCTAGATAACACCCGGTGTACTTTTAAAAAATTGCTTAAAGTTGGCAGATAAGAAAAATGCCACCTTCTAATTGTCAGCAATTGCTATAAATTGTAATAAGTAATCCACTGTGCACAAAGAATATAATCATAGCTCAGCTAAAATCCATGGGAGCCTTGCTATTGGCAAAATAGAGTCAAAAGACATTACCCATGGTTTTGGCTATATGAACAGTGAGAATGCTTCCAAATTGTAGGACCATGAATGCTAAAATACACAATTTAAAGGCCATTGGGTTTAGGAAAATTTTCCCCTTTTACTTCCACCTACTTCAGGTCAGGCCCCAAAGGGATCCTGCCTTTATCCTCTTCTGTTTCCCAAAAACAGCTGAAAATGTTCTGCTTGGTGCAGATCATTTCACACACAGTTCATCACACTGGCTGTACTACCATGCCTTCAAGAGCCACCAGATAAATATGTTTTCCACATATATGATGGTGTTTGGGGTTTGATTTTTTCATTTAGATGCCCTGTCTTAAAAAAAAAAAAAATCCTCTTGAATATAATCAGTAGATTTTTCATCACAGTTTTTAACTTTGAAAACTCTGTTGAACATCCATTAATTAATTTTAAATGCAGTTTTCTCCACAGACTGGCAATGAGTCCCCTCTAGAGAAAAAAAAAAATATTCTCTTTATTTGATCATGGCCTCTGCTTATAGATCTCAGAATCACTGTAATACCATCACATTGTTGTACCACAGCCAAGTTCAGTCCCATGTTCATATATTGATAAGACTTCAGGTTAAGCAGTCATTCAGGTGAAAATAGTGCAAATGCTTTAGTTTGAACACCTGCCTCTTTGGAGGCTTTTCAAAGCCTTCCTTCAATTTATTAGTGGGTAATTCCTGCCAGAGCTTGAAATGCTCTCTCCTGGCAGATTCTGAGCTTTCTGGTCTGCACATCATTGAGGTGCAGCACTGACTGAAGCCAATCAAGTTTTGCACTGTGGTTTTAGAGGCTTGGGAATATAAATGAGCAAACTCTGCTTCAGAGCTGTGTGTACGTTTCTGCTCTGCAAAATTGCTCTTTCTGGGGGCAAAAGAAGCCTGCAGCAAATACAGCAGAGAATTTAGTGCTAAAATTAGTTTGCATTGTAACAAATCACTTTAGTCTTTTCTTGTGGAAAATTGCTGCACGCTTTGTATGTTTAGAGAACAGAACTTCAATCTTTTGATTTATGGACCCTAAAAAACGTTCCAGGGAGACCGTGGAATATTCACATTTGTAGACTCTGCGTATAAACTTGCTTTTCCTGAGCCCCTTAGATGAAACAGAGAAAACCCAGAAGGTCCATAGATAACTGCTCAAAAATTACTTGCTGAAAGAAAAGCTAAAGTAGTGAATTATCTGTGATCAGATTTGGTTTTCCCCCTTTTTGCAGCATCAAGTTTTCATACTCACTCACCAGAGTTAATGACTCCACAAATTACTGAGATTTCCACTGCCATCCAGACCAAACAAACAAAACATTAAGGTTCACATGGCTCAAGTTTTCTCACTGGTATAAAAAAATCTTATTGTAAACAAAAAGCAAAATCAGCAGTGCCCTTCCTCTGTCACCCAGTTCTCAGTAGCCAAACATGAACCTGGGAAGCAGATGGATACTCATCCTATTTTGCTGAGACTACCTGGACCTTGGCACCAGAGGTGAAGATTCATTACAACTCTGCCATCTCCCAGCTAAGCAGCCTAAGTGCTTAATTAGAAACTCACTGCCCTCTGCTTTCCAGCTCACTGAATCCTCAATTGCTTTATGCAAAGGAAAATTGGACCAGTTGGGAAAAGAGTTGTGTTGGTGTCCCTCTCTTCTTCTCAAAGGATGATGGCTAAGACATCTACTTGCAGAGAGAATTATATGGGTTCAGCCTTCTTCAAGCTGAGGATAGGTACACACCAGGCTACTACAGTGTTTAATGTCTAAACCATTTGTTGTTTCCTCATGGTGACAAGTTTCTCTAAAAGTTCAAATGGCCAGTGATTCTGACCAAAAAATGCCATTCAGCTTTATTTCCAGTTCTCTCTCATACAGCTCACTCAATACTCAAACTTTTTATTCATCAATACTCATTTGTGTTTTAAGTCTCACATTTACTGAAGTGATCTCAGACTCCTCAGTATAAAGCAGTACGTATGTAAACCAATTTAATCTGTTATACAAAACCAGAGGATTTATGAAAATATTTTTTTAAACCTCCTTTTCTCTCTCTAGCTTGCTTGACCTTTACTTTAACAGGTAATATTCCCCTGTTACAGATTAATCACTATAAAGTAACAGAAATTCTGTGATCACTATAGTTTGAGGCTAGTAAGAATTGCTATGGCCAACAACCCTTCCTGACACCTTTTATAACTACTAACATCTCATGCTGGAATACTGCAGAGGCAACCTATTTGACCAAAAAACATCACTTGACAGGAGAAAATAATGCTGATCATGGCAATGCTTTGAAGCTGAAAGCAGAAGTAATTAAGAACATACTTAACACATCAGTTACATTGTTTTATGTAACTGTGATGTCAATTTAAAGACTTCAAGGCATGATGAATCACTCGCCACAGCTAGTGCTTAATTACCCCCTCTATATTCAACTCTAGATTCTTCATTATTTGAATGTCTTTATCTTCACTCAGTCTTCATTAGTTTGTGGTCCTACTCTTTTCCCCCTTATACTCTGACCTGTTCTTAGCCTTTGTAAACCATGTTGTTTCTTGTTGCTCTCTAGTAATGAGTGAATATTTTACTGAAACGCAATATTTTAATAAAAACCTGCAGAAATTGATAACTCTTTAGAGACAAGATGAGGGAGAGTCTGGTCTGGAGACCTAGTTTTTCTAAAGCATATCAGTGACTGACACCAAGACCTTATTTGTAATCAACACAGGTGGCCTTGAATAGCAATAAAATTTACTGTGCAGGCACTCAGAACTCGTTAAGCAAATAAATGTTTTAGCATTTGTTACCATGGGATCTCAGAGAAATTTGTTACAGTCATGCAGTTGCCTCCCTAGCTGTATCTTTATCTTTAGAGCAACTCAGAATTCAGCTTCCAAATGCACATCACTGCAGTCAAGTGCTGCAACATACGGCTCTACTTGGACAGGAGCTTGGACCATACTGGAGGTGCCTTCCAGCCTCAGCCATTCTGTACATACATACCCTTAATACAAAGCTCATAAGCAGGCTGCTAATAATCATTTGCACTGAGTGTGGCCAATTAACACTTAGACCTGGAAAACTGATGGATCTATCAGGCAATGATGTTACAGTCAGTTTATAAACTTCTTCCATCTACTCTACAATGAAAGTAGAACGTGACTAACCTGGAGATGTATGTACCCTTTCAGGCACAAGCATCATGAAAAGTTTCTTCATGCAGCTGTAAAATACTTATAAATATGGGGTTTTTTTGCTATTGTTGCTGTTTAGAATGAAAACATCTGTTCAGAGCTGGTGTTTTATAAAGTGGTGCTTTGTTTGTTGTTTTGGTCTGATAGATCAATTCTCATCTCCCAAATTCCTCCTATCAGCAGACATTCTGTCCTAAGTTTGCCCTTTAATTTAGTGCAGCCTAGGTCAGATATGCTGAACTGCAGAACTGCAGTAGTCCAGAAACAAAAATTTAATGTGGATTTAAAGCAGCTTTTTTATTCTTACAAGAATTCTTCCCTTCACTGAGACATGAGGTCGTAGATCTGTCATAAAGTTAATCAAGGAGAGCTGGAGCCAAACACACCCTAAAACTATGACAAAAACCATTGCACAACGAATTCTGGTTTTATCTCCTGTTTTGATAAGTTCGTGTAGTTTTAACGAAGTTGGAAGCAGCAGTAGAAGGAGAAAGGAACAAAAAAGTTACTTCAGGATGCTGAAGGACCAAGCTGGCTTTCCAAGGTTTGGATCTGTACCTGTAAGGTGATTTGGTTGATTAAGTCCAAATGGTGTCCAGCTTAATCAAGTTACAAAGCACAAAGTTTTAGCCTTCTAGGTTCATGTAAATAGAAAAAGGCATGGTGGCTTCAACAGTACACTTGAAGTGCTATTCATAAATCACTAGCATTGATTCTTGTTCTACTTGGTCTATTAAAAATCAGTACTTCTACACTGAACAAATTTACTGAAATGCAGTACAGGAACCAAGGAAAAAGAAAGAATTTAGGAAGGGAAAAGATCACACTTAATTGTCCATGACAATTTTAGCCAACTGCAGGTGTACTCAATTAACATCTCATTAAAAAAACCTCTTGAACTTCAAATAAGCCTTCAGCCTTGTATAGTGTAAATGAAGGGTATAATTGATAGCCACAGCAGTGCTAGGTTAAGTGCTTTAATAACATTCTGCCTCCCTAGAGAAAGTCAGCTCTGTTTCATCAATATAAAGAAGCCATGCCAAAGAAGTTTCATAGTTGAAATGAGTTTTCTGTAGCTGCAGCAAAATAAAGGCAATAAAGTCACAGGGAAACTCAGCATAATGTAGTATGAGCTTTTTCTGTTTGCTTCTGGAATAATTTCCTCTATTTAACTGTTTTCAAAGCAAAACTACAGCACACACCTTATTTTGTTCAATAGGCTGACAGATACAGGTTACACATAAAGCATGAAATACCAACACATTTGCAAACATGTGGCCCCAGTTCTGATCTCACTTATGAAACTGTCTTTGCCAGGGGCAGATTTGTGAGGCTGATTTAGGATACAGTGAATTCTCTCATTGGCAGATGGCCAGCACAGGGGTGGTTGTTTCCAGGGCACCTGATGCAGCTGCAGTCTGGTCCTGAAGGCAGAGCTACACCCTTCAATAGAATTACTTCAGAAGTGTCAGAGATCAGCATCTCATCCTCTCTGCTCCATCCATCCAACCCTGAACTTTGGGAAGGCTTGAGTATAGAGCAATGTCATAAATCTAAATCCCTAGTATGTTGATTGATGAGACATGGGGGGGGGGGAAATATAACAAGCTATTTGATCCCTGCCCTTTTGCTCACTGTTATTGCTCTGGCCTTTGTACAGCAGAGGCTAACCAGGTGCAGCAGCTGTAAAAGAGCATCAATTTTTCCATATCACTGTATTTTCTGTCCTTGAAGGGAAAGGACAGATCTGCTGTACTTTGAAGAGGACACATTCCTCCAGCTTCTTGCACTTCAATCTGCATTTCCTCCAATTCTGATAGCTCATGTACCCCAGATCTCACAGCAGGATGAAGTTTCTGGAGCTGATGAGCCTGTCAGTCTGTAGGTCCCTGTGCATCTGCAAATTACTCCTAATGTGCTCCAGAAAAGATAGTTAACAAAAGCAATTTTCCAGTCAGTTTCATTTTAGTCTGCACCCTCTGTTAAAATACTCCAGACTGATACTCAGGGTGATTTTCCATCCTGGTGTCTGTCTCCTCAATAAGCTTCTAATGCTATCTGAAAAGTTGTGATCATACCATTGGTTTTTCTTTGTCTTTTCTGTATAGTTTTTGGTACCTTCAGTGTAGTTAAGTATGCTTATGTCATCTGTCCCTCCTCATGCTTTGTCCTGGACTATAACTTCCAGGCTTAAGTTCTCATCTTTCACAGACCCCGATTTTTGCAAGTGCCTTTGAACCTCTTAGATGAAGAGCACTTAACTTGATTAAAACACTGGTGCTCTCTTTCCTCCCTCTCCTCCCCTTGGTTACTAAGTAGCTGCTTTTGCAGTTCCCCGCAACTAAGATCTGTGTCACCACGGGAGAGGTTCTGAGCTCTCTCACAGGCAAAGCCAAATGCAGTTTTTTTCTCTATGGACAAAGGATCTTGAAAGGAATTCCCAAACAGCCAAGTCTCAAGAAGCATCACTCTTCAAAAGAGGGGGATTTATGCCAGTTCTCTCTCCTGTCAATTCTGGGAATGACTGTGGAGACAATTCCCACATCTTTATAGTCCAATATGACACGATCTTACTAGACCATCTACAAGAATTAGATTCTTTTGGACAACTAATACCAAAGTTTAAAATAAAAATATCATCACTTTGGACTTTGCATTTTATATTAGAATGGGCCCAGCTCAAAGAACACTTGTGGAAACAGTAATTCCTACATTACACATGCATATGATACCAAATCAAAAATACCTTTCAATTGCAGGAAAAGATCCCATAATGAAAAATACAGAAGGAATTTTTCTAAAAGCTAAGGTTGCAAGTGTCAGCAATTCTTGTGTGGGAAATCATTAAAACCATACAATTAAATAATTGAAAAATCCAAGAATACAGTGGTTTTTCCACACTTATGGACTATCATTTATTTTATTGCAGTGGCTGGCAACAACCAGTGATCTTGAATTGAAAAAAAGTCTTCCATGGCAGGAATAAATTTTGGAACAGTTCCAAACCCAACTGTGAAAGTCAGCACAATAACAGCAGCTGCAGGAGATGAGACTCTCAGGCAGCAAAAAGTCTTCAAGCACTTTAAAGCACAGTGCACTCCCTTCTCTCTTTTTCGTTTCTACTAGCAAGGATCATCATATGGATGAAAGGCACTAAGATTTACTGTCTTTGACCATATACTTTATCATATTTTGATCACCCTATGGCACAGAGAAACTGTGCCTAAGAAGTGCCAGTCACATCACGGGGATGAAATTGTGCTCATTTTAGCTGTCACAACTCTCCATCTTCTCAGAGAGGCTACAAATGTTTTACTGCTGAATGTTACCCATTGTTTTAGACTTTAAAAAAGGAAAACAGAGAGGATTTTATATTTGGCATGGCTGGTGTTTACTTATTTGCTTATCTTCTTGATAATTTGCACTTTTCAACATTCCTTGTATCATACAGCCAGTTCCCCACACGCCCATGTAGCAAAGCTCCATAATCTGCTCTACAGGGAGAACCAGAGCTAAAAAGGAAAATTTTTCCCAGCATCTCAACAATAGGTAAAACACAAATCCTGAAACTGTCCAGATGCAACTTTGCTCAGAAATCTGTAACTCCACTAAAAGGATCTGTTCTATAGGAGAGAAAAAAAAATATACAAACACAGAAAAAAAGATCTTCAAAGTATTCCAGCAGGATTGTCATTCAAGACAAAAAAAAAAAAGTGAGCAGTAAGGTCTGGCATGTGATTGCACCAATTCAATCACAGTCAGGCCATTGGGCTTAAAGCTATAGGCATCTTTTTGATGCAAATATCATTAACTTGATAGAAAAACATTAACAATCACAGTCTCACAAAAAAAAAAAAAAAAAAAAAAAAAGGATTTCTGGAGACACAAATTACAAAGAAAATCTGGTCTTTAACTTTTAATATATGAGAATCATGACTCAATTCTGCTGCTCAGGCAGAAGTTCAAGGAGAGATTTAATACCTACAGTTTAAGGCATTAAATCAGTCTTGGAAACCTTTCAGCTGGGTCATTTGAAAATGGACTTTGAAAAAAGCATTAGAGAAAAACTGCAGGGAACAATTTTTCAATAAAAATAAAAAAAAAAGATTATTATAGCAGTCTTAATGCATATAATTATATAACTTTAACTTCCCAAATGGTATATAAAAGTAGTCTGTTCAAAATTCTACATGGCTGCTAATCCCAAGGCAGTGGCTCTTAAAATTTTACTACTGATAATCTTTTTTGAACAAATCATATATTTTCCATTTCTCATGACATGATAGTTGTTTCTACTCTCAATCACTTTGACTAGCATGTTGGGTACTAATTGTCTCCAAGAGTCTGGCACATGCAGCTTTAAGAAAATATCATTTTAAATTAAAGCAAAATTTGTTTAAATAACAAAAAAGGTTGGATTCTGGACCTGGGAAGAAACCAACTTCACTGAAATCCTCCTCTTCAAGTACTCTGCAACTCTCCTGTGCCACAGTCAAATACCTGCCATGTCTCACCCACAGAGCAGGCTGAACCTTTCTAGCTCAGCCTTCTCCCCTCTGTTTTAGGTATTTCCACACTTAGACACATTCACTGGAACCCCATCTTAGCCCTTCAATTACCTCAGCTGGCTGCTTTCCCCACAATGCAACTACAGTTTCAGCATCAAAAGGAAGGCTGAGAGGTAGGAGAAGGGACAAGGTAGGTTAAAGAGAGAATTAAACATTAGTGGCTTTTAAGATCCCTAATTAAATGCATTGGGCATTGCATCTGCATAACTGAATCGAAAGACTTTGGGTCATGTGCTTTATTAAAGCCTAAATGAGATCAGTGATGAGTGGCATGGGTTTGACAGACAAAGTTCCTCAGGGTAATCATTAGGTGTGGCCAGTGAGAACAGAACTGAAAGTTGTGCCCTTTGTTCCTAGAAAAATACTTAGAGTCCTTTTCATGCTTCTGAATCCCCTTGAAGAAGGATTGGCTGGTTGGCATTAAATGTCACTGCTTGCAATTAGCATCATTTTAACTACAACAGAACTCATTACTCCGTTTGAGGCAGTGTCCCAGCCTTGGGAAGCCTTCTCACTTAACCAGAACTACACCCACATGAATTATTACCCTCCCCCAGCTCTGTCAGATCAGCAGTAGTACAAGGTTAAGGGATAGTACACTGCTTCTGTCTCTGCCACTGAGCATCACCTGGGATGTGAAGCCTCCGAGAAGCCATCTAGAGCTCAGCATCCAATGCTGTTACACCAGCACTGGGACAGCACTTCAGTGACTCTTCATAACACCATCTAGACAAGCTTGGCAGCAGCACACACTTGACACCTCTCTGCTTCCCAATCTTGAACACAGTAGCTATTAAATCACATTAATATAGTGGAGTCATCACACAACTGATGATGGAGGTGGAGGGAGCTGGGGGATGATGCTCCCTTGTGTTCACCTGGTAGTTTTAGAGAAAGAAAACTCATTGTGAGCACCCAAAGGCACAACCTTCTGTTTCCACACTTTCTTGTTTTTATTTACACCAGACTCCAGGGACATGTCCTGTTCCTTTCTCTGGACCCATGCGGTCAGGAATAAAGACCCTTCTGAAAATTCCTGGCACAGGACTCTGATTAGGATCTAAAATGGTTTTGTTTCTGATTTTTTGTTTTTATGTTCAAGTTGACACTTGCAAGAGAAAAGCAAGAAGCAGTCTAAGACAAAAGCAATAAGTCAGAAAAACAAGTCAAGGATTTTGTAATTCACCAAGATTATAAATAATTAATTGCAATTTAATTCCTTATTCCCACTTTTAAATCCCAACACACACTGCTCCATATTTTATGCAGACACATAAATTTTGAACATCAGTTTTAGCCACTTAAGTTCAGAGAATTTATTACAGGTTCTAAAGAGACCCAAAATGCAAAAGTCATTCATCCAAAAGTATGTGCTGCTTTTCATCTTGTTTTGATCTCTTGCAAGGGTCACTGAATTTAACAAGAGATTGGTCCAGAAACTTTCCTCCATTCCAGTTAAACTCCTTTGAAGACAGTGGAAGTCAGCAAACATATATGCATTACGTTAATAATAGCAACAACTAGTAGTAGGAGTATTAGTAGTCATCAACCCTAGTGACATCAGAAACTGAAAAGTTGTTAAAACTATCTAAAAAGTAAATGTGCTTATAGTGAACATACATTGCAGATAACTAGGAAGGAACTCTTTATACCTTTCATATATACACGTGCATACAAGTGGATGGGTAAAGAAAAAAAAAAAAAAAAAAAAAAAAGAGAGAAAAACAAACCAGCAAAGTACTGTGTTGAAGGTCCAAAGATTGAAAAAGCAACTCCTTAAAAAGCTGTTTGCTCAGAATACCAAAAAGCAGCAAGCAAACAACCAAATTAGACTGTTTACAGTTTAGTTGTAATCCAGAATCAATGCAGCTGCATTCTCTCTCTGAGATTTAGATGTACATTGATTTTACAGTATTCACCACTGAGTAGAGGTCATTAAGAGGGTGGTTTGCTTCTTATCTGTCTCCTATTTCCAGGCCTGTTGAAGTATTTCAGTGTGACTATAATCAGGAAAGCAGGTATATTAGACACTATTCAAGTTTATCAGTCAAAGCACCGCAATGTGTCTCTTTTTTTACAGCTGTAAAACCCAAAGTTTGTCAGAGAAAACTCTGAATGATCTCAGTGGCTTTATGTTCCTGCTAGAAAGCTCCGTGTTCTGTTCTCTGCAAGATAAGCTGGGAGATATTTTGCAATAGTGATGTCCCAGAGCAGAAACACTAATTTAGAGGTAGCTGGCTTTAACACCAATAAAGCTATTTTTCAAAAGTAGAAGCACTAATGTGTAATATCAAAATGGTCCCAACACCTGTAGGTTATATATTTCCTAAAAAGCTTCAAACCCACTATAAAGACATATTTTGATTCTTGGCTGTACCATGTCATGGCATAGATATATAGCAGAGCCTTGTGTATGTAATTTCTTTCCTCAAAGAAAAAAGAATGAAGAGAAAGGCATCAACAGCTTTCAAATACTGAGTCAGGGTCCATATTGACCTGACTCCAGGGTTAGATCAGGGTTCAGTTTAGTTATAGGTTTTATAAAAATCAAAGAAACAAATTCATTTAACCATATCCCTGAGAAATTCTCTTTATTCCTCCCCAAGATGAAGTCAGACACATGGCTTTTAACTCATTATCTTATGAGAATCATTGAAATATCAGGAAAAAGCAAAATAATTAGTGGCTTAAATCAGGAAAGAGCATAAGCAGAACAGTCTTCAGAGTTAAATTCTGCTTCTTGCAACTTCTTTAAACAAACTTTAAGCTGACCCTGAACAAAGGGAGAAGAATACTGGCCTTCAACTTTATTATATAAATAAATAAATAGATGAATAGGGAAGGATCACTTCCTTATTTACAAAAGATGTGTCTGTGCACATTTAAAGCTTCCTATAAAACAAAGGACAGACTGGACAATTAAAAGCCTGCAGGACTTTCAACACCACTTTATTTGTGAGGAAATATGGATTCCCTCTGCAGTTTTGACTGCACACAGGATGACAGAATTTATACTTGTGGGATGAAATCACATAACCCTATGCACCCATTTTAAACATGAAGAGCACAGTTAGTGCTTCAGAAGATATTCATGTGGCTTCCTTAATATCCCCTACCTTCAGCAGACAAGGCAGATTTCTGCAGCCTGCCTACAGAAACAGTAAAATGGTCAGAAAAAGCAGAACAGTATTCAGGATGTTAACCTGGACAGCAAGCCAGAGTCAACAGAATTAAAAAAGAAAAAAAAGTGAAAATTGGCACTTCTGTCAATACAACTAATTACTGCTCATTTCCATAATTCTTCCCCCCAAATCCATGATATCATCAGCCACAGAAAGTGAAATGGATTCTCAGTGAAGCCAGAGTTTCTATTTATAGAACTAATGAAATTACTGATCAATAAGACTGCACAACTTCTACATACTCTGGTCCTACTCAACCAGAGAGCAAAGTGAGAGTCACAAAATGAACCTAAGCACAGCTAAGTATGCAAACCATTGCTGCAGACCTCCAGTGCTCTCAGGCTGCACCCATTGGCATCACCTGTCTACTCAGCTGCTGCTTTTAAGAGAAAAATAAAAAATAAGCTCACCTGCACCCAAGTCAGGAAGGTTTTTCCTGTGGTGTTAGCAGAAACCAATTTACCTAATAGGCTTTAAAACTCAGTATGCTTCCTGTGGGTCATTTCATTCTCATGAATGCAAGTGCTTAAAAAATTCCTTAGCCAAGGCTCTAGTGAGGAATCCCCAAAGACTCACAAATCTTCCTGATTCATCACTGCACACATACAAGTGGATTACAGAAAACCACACAGTACACTGAAAATATCAGTGCTCAACCCAGTGGGCTTTGCCCAGCATTTGACTAGACACAATCCTTCCTGTCCTTCCCCTTCCACACCTCAATGCATACTACTGAGTTCATACATACACGTGCAACACTGTAGTGACACTAAGTGTCAGCATTTTCTATGGCAGGATGGCAATGATGTTTTACACCATATTACATACAATGCAGAAATAGGTTATTTCTTACCATGTATTATGTTAGAAAAGTGACAGAAACCTGAAACTCAATTCTTTGTTATGTTGTGCACAGCAACAGCAGATTGAAAAATCAAGAAAGAACTGGAGTTTGCATGCAAAACAGGCATGGTTAATTCAACTAGAAAAAGATGCTGAAACAAGTATGTCTAATAGTATGGGTATGGTTCAAACAAGGCAAAAAAACCCTAAATAACACACCAACAACTCTGCCCACGTATAATTTTGTATGATAATTCTTTGGTCCCACTAGCCAATTTTTAATTTTTTTTTTTTTATAGTAGTGAACTGCCTGCCCACAAGAATTCAGATTCACTAATATATGCACAGAAGGACAGAAATTAGGAACTTGATGCTTTTTCTGCAATTAAGACCCTCACACTGATAATCCATGCAGCTCACAGCTCACTTAACATTATCAACTCTCTCATCACACTAGCAGCCCTATTTGAACTTCTTTCCTTAACAACTGACAGCTGAGGATATTACATATCACTGCTCAGATCACATTAGTCAGTTCTGGCCCACGAGTCATGACTTACAAAATGCCCAGCATGCTGGAAGGTGTTCCTATTATCTTCTCGAAAGGAACTGCTGGAATAAAAGGAGCATTCAGTGTAGCAGACATCACTATTAGGAGAGAGTAAATACAGATTCTTAAACATGCAAACAATGGCTTTACTGTAAAAGCCCAGAGCTTTTACAATAACCCCATCATAGCACCTGCAGACTTGGGAGTAATGAGAGATCCATCACCGAGCATACAAAATGATGGGAAGCAGATTTCACCCCTTTCCAGACTCACAGGGCAAGGAGAAGCAAGCACATAAGTTTCAAGGCTGTAGGAGATGCCAGAGACATCCGCAGAGGTGTGGGCAGGTCACTTCCACATCACAACTGCCCCATCAGCATTTTCCATGGGCATAGAGCAACCTCTCCAGCCCCAGGCTGAGTGCATGGCCTTGGGGCAGAGCAGAGCTCTCGGCACTCTTATGAAATCTGAGCTGAACTGCAGCAGAAAAGGCAAAAGATTTCTCTTCCATAGGCATTTGCCTCTACTAACTCTATACAGTACAAATATTTGTTTGCATCATCTTCACTGTTTTTTAAAAGCACTTTTCCATGTAAACTTCACTTTAAAGTTCAGTGCAAATTAAAGCTTTAGATGCAACTGAGATGTCCTTTTCCCTCACATACTTCATAGTGAAAGCCCTACATCAAATTATAAAGCCACTTAAAATTATAACACCACTAGATACCATTTCTCACCTTGTGAGATCATCTGCATCCTTTACAAAATGCATGTTTTATATTTACCTCCTGCATGTTAACACTTCATCATGATTCCAGGTAGCAGTGCATTTGAAAGACAACATTATACATCAGACTTTTATCAAGCATGGCCAATTATGCAAATTCCTCCTAAATTTATTTCTAAAGAAAAGGAAGATTGATTGCAAAGATTTACCATTTATACAGACAGTGATTTAGGAGAGTATTTCAATTGCTAATGTACCTAACAAAGATGTGGGATTTGTTTGTAAACTTCGGGCCTAAAAAATTGAATGTCAACACCAGATAATTATCATGTCCTACCCAAAATGCTAAATGTAATTGAAATATTCTTTGTAGTAAATCAACACTCAGCATTAGTCTTAATGAAAGTTGATTATGATTCTTGTTGAACATAAAAAGTAAGTACCAGTCACACAAGTAATGGATACCTCAAGCAAACCCACTGCATAATTTCTCATTGCTCTTTGGCATGAGAAATATGACAACAGCATCACATGTGATTGACTTCATAGATGTTGTGCTTAGAGCACAGGTATCAAATTCATTTGGATGAGGGCCAGATTCCATATTTAATTATGTCCTGTGGGCTTGAGCATTAATTCAGGACACAATGCTCCCTTCAGCTCCCTTTCTCCCCAAAAGAAAGCACAGCCTTCACAATCAATGATTAACAATTTTTTCAGCAACACCTACAAAACTGTCAACACTGCTTCTAAACTCTTTGGTCATTAGAAAGCTGAGAGCTGAGGTAGTCTCCTGAAATATCATTCCTAAGCATACACAGCACTGCTGTACACCAATTTCTCACCTCTTGTGTAAATCCTTAGACCACCCCAAGCTGGAAATAAACCAAATCTACAGCCTGTTTGGCACAGTGCCATTCCCATTGTATTTGCTGTTGTCTCAGGTGTTAACATCATAAAGAAATTGTCCTATAACCTATTTCCTTGGTGTTCCCAGAAGTAAAATCCTATTTTAATACAGAATACCTTTCCAAGCACAGTTTTATTTCTTATGTTTTGAGTCTTATTATATCAGGGAATAATGCTGCTTAAATTGTGAAGAATTGTAGCAAGACAAACCTCTTTTAGGGCACGGCGCTCCAAGGTCCAACCAGGTGTTCCAGGAGAAACTCACGAATAGTGCTCTGAGTCTAATGCTCTCAGGTCTGACCAGCCTGGATCGGTGCTACTGCTCCAAAAGTAGCCTCTCTCTGGCTTCCTCAGGTGTGAGCTTTATTGGCCCCCTAATCCTGCTCATGCGCAGTAGGGGCCCACCTAATCAGGCACAGGTGGGCTTAACACAAGCTCATGCCCACTACCTGGCAATTAGTGCCACCTGGTTGCCTCATTTCACTACAAAGAATCACAAACATGTCAGCCAAAACTCAAGACATACATGCTTCTCAAATGCCTTTTCACTGACTCACAGGAAGGTGACTTCATTGCTATGCGCTCCTGTTCTTTTTATCTGGTTCGTCTCCTGTGATAGCCTATGAAAAAACCTTCAAATCATCCAGTAAAATTCACATTGTGCAAGTCTTAATTCTGTGATTCCCAAGAATCTTCTGGTTTATCCTGCACTTTTGTCAGAACACTGGAACTAAGAGAATCCTAACCTAAAGAGTTCTTGCTTGAAGCAGATGGGATGAAAGATTCCTTTTGAAAGACAGCCAGTTTACATATAAGAAATCTTTTTGCAATAGTATCTCTAAAACCATCTAAAATCTCCTGTCACATCCATGGCTAAGATATCTAGGTCCTTGTCTTCCTGAAAGAAAAACTCTAAGCAATAACTTGTGATTCTTACACAGCTCTGCCATCCGTCTGAAAGCAAAGTATTAAACTCCAGGAATAGTTCAGAGTTTGCAAATTACTTCAGGGATAAAGACTGCTGATTTAGGCAAATGTTGAGGTGAATCATAAGAATGTTTCTTTCATGCAGTAAGAAGTCTGAACATACTATAATAATAGAGTCAATTTCTTATGCAATTAGATGATAACACATAAACAAGTGGCAGCACTTCAGTCACTGTATTTGTGTTTGTTCATACATTTGGCCCTGAAATCAAATGCCAGAAAACTACTGCTGTATAATGTAATACAGATATTCTGGGAAGTAAGAACATTGTAAGTTTGAATAGAACAAAACAAAACAAATAGTCAAAACATAATCCTGGCAGCATTTATGCACAAATAAAAATCTTAGAAATGTTCATTCACCTTCATATTGGATTAATTTTCTGAAATTATGAAGCTATAAAGATGATCTGTGCTAATCATATTCTGAGCTGATATATTAAGATATCACCACCACTTCCCAAATAAAAAGTTTTATGAAACTATTCTATCCTTGAAAGGTAACCTTTACAAAGTAGAGAAATGCAGTTTTAAAACCAGCAAGTCTAAAAGTTCCATAACTGTTGGGACCAGTAGGAAATGCATTTCACCCAGAGAGTCCTCTGTAGGGCCTACTAACTCTGACTTGCAAACAAGTTTGGGTTGCAATCCATTGTCTACAGAGTTATGTGCCCCTCTCCATGCTTGTCTCTCCCTTCCCATGATGTGGTACCAACATTTGATCCTTCTGCCATTCCTGGAGCACATCCTGCAAGCTCCCTGTGCATTCTATCCATGTTTGATACGTGCTGCTCTTCCTGCTGGGCACCATAAACAGGGAATCTGCTCATACTCAAAATAGTTTATTCTCTCAGTAGGAATAAGACATAACAGAAAGACATTAGTAAAACTGTGTTAACATATGTCTCTCTTACTTGGGCATCACTGTCTCCTGGGGATAACCAAGGCAGCCTTAATTTTCCAAGAGACCAGAGGAACAGTTTGCATATCTAGGACAACTCCCATCAGGACCCCCTCCTGTTGAGCAACAGTCCTAACTATTTTCTTCAAGAGAGGGATCAACTCATTTCATAGCCATGACTGTTCCTCCTCACCCAAAAAAAATGGAATAAATTCAACAGGAGGTCAACCTGGGAACTCAAACCCTCTTTGTTCCACAACAGCATTTGCCATCTCGGGCATATCTTTCCCCTCTTACCCTGCCTCTCAAGAAGTTACCTCTAAGTAAACTCACATATTCATATAGTAAATGCCCGTTACCAAGGACAACATGCAGGATTTCCTAATTGTTACTTACTGGAACAAGAACTGTCCCAGAAACATTCCTGTTCCTTATGCCTGCATTGGAAAGGGCTGATGGCAAAACTTTCTTCTTTAGTAAAAAAACAAAAAAAGCACGACAGGTCTATGTTCCAGAAGTTGAATTTTAACTAAAGACATCAAGGACAGGAAAGCCAAGGAAAAGTCATCTTAACAGAATAAACTTTGCTCCAGCAGCCAGTTATCTCAAAACCAACAAGGGAACTAAAAAGCAAATAGATGGTGATGGAGTCCCATGGGTGCTCTGCACATACACCTCAGCACTGGCTGGATAATGGCATTGCCTCCATTTCACTTCTCTTTCTCCCCAGAACTTGAGCATCCTACAATGACTTTCCTCATGTGCTGCCACCTTCCTGAATTGTGTGTGTTCTCTCAAACAAGGGAAAAATCTTAATTTGCCTGCTGTTTGCCCTTAAGCTATTTACAGGTCAATTTTAATGATGGACATGAGAACTACGATTTTGCCACAGGGTGTAAATTCCCAGCTCCATTTGTCTTCCAGGAAGTCCCTAAACCCTTTGAACTTTGGAGCATAATTACCATTTCAAATAGTGTTTCCAATATTTCTCAAATAAAGGTAATCATACAAAAATCCTCAAAACTAAACCAAGTTTATATCAAGCAATTTAAAGCATTCTCAAAAAGTGGAAACCCAGTGAAAATATGAATAATTGAATAGAACTCTGTTTCCTAAAGTCTTGTGGAATATTTCCTTTGTCTGAGACTCCCCAGGGCCTGTGCTACTGAAAACACTGTCAGTTAAAGCACTTCCATTTCCATGAGCTGCCTCAGAAGCAACTGCATATTTATCACTGTTGTCACATACCCTATTCTGAAAGTATCAGTTGCTGAATACTTGTCTCATCAGTGCCACTCAGTTTGGGATATCTGAAGGACCAAGAGCTAATCCATCACAACGTCACCCAAAGGCATTAGAATTGGAACTGCTGGGGGGAGGGGTGGAACACATAAGAATATATAAGAATTCTGTTAGAAGGATTTCCTTTGAAGGATCAGATTTTTGCAGAATGCTGCAGCTGAGGGAGGTCTTGTTCTTGTCTGGGCTCCAGCAGAGTGCCCAGAGCCCCATGGCAGACAGGAGCACCACACTGCAGCACAAGGACTGTGAAAACCAGATCAAACCCTCCTATGAAAATAAGCTTAAAGAATATGAATTAGTATTTCAAGTACTGTGCCACAACCTTCCCTGTAATAGGTCTGAAACTTCAGGGCTCCAATTGTATCAAAGCTTGTGCTTCAGCTAATAGGAAATAGGAAAGGAAAAAACATGCATATAACTTCACCTCTCTTCAACCAGCCCTCTTGCTCAGACACAGAGAAATTCACACAGCAGATCAAGTTCCCAATTGCATCAAAAAGTAATAACCCCTCCAGGCAACTCTAAAAAAGGCTGCTTGGTGGGTGCCTTTTCCACAGACTTAGATGGGGAGAGTGTGGGAAATTGCTTTAGCTCCACTGGTGAGAAGGATACTGACTGTCTAGATACTAACTAGTTGAAGATCTATTAGTCTAGTCCCAGGTATAATGAATGTTTGTCACTAAAAAGTGAAATATTACTGAGCAATTTCTACCATAGTCCTGTTTTTTCTCAAAAATTAATTTTTATTTTTGACTACATAAAAAAGCCTGCTATGGCTTAGTGTTTTCTGAAGGTCTGAATTTCAAAGGAAAAAATAAACTCAACCATATTTCAGAAGAAGCTTTTGTTTTATGCTATCTCATCTCTTCTGGTAAGAGCTACAATATCAAGACTTGTTTTTTCTAGGGTGCTTTGCTTTTGTTTTTTTAAAGAAATGTTACCAATATATCAGAGAGTTTTAACAAAGTCCTAGATTAGTATTGATATTTAAGGGGGAGCAGAGGAGGATGTAAGCATGAAGAATATGAAATAATAGTTAGTACCATAGTGTTAGCAGCTATACATCATTACTTAGCTTAACAAATTAACTGAACACATTTTGTGAAACATCCTTTGATGTACCCTAGACACGGTCCTCTCAGATAGAGCATGAATTTAGATTATGGAAATATTACCTACTCCTGAGTACTCCCTAAATGTCTCCAGGAAAAAAAATGTATGTCTTTCCAGCAATATCGACAGAGTTGTTATTAAATATTACATGAAAGTAGCTGTAAGCAATCTAGTATGACAGAGTCTGTATATAAAAGACTGTGCATAGGGAATGGGGGGTAGAAGGGGAAAAGCCTTGTTTTGACATCATTTGCTCCTTTTGTTTTTTCCTTTAATGAAAAATTTGGTCTCATTGATAAATTACTTAAGCTGACACTTATGTATATAGCTAACATATTACTAGCATTCATTTGCCTTCACACCCCTAGTAATGGAACAGAGTGCTACTAGAGCTAAGGAGTTTAAGTTTATTAAAGGCATTTTGCTATCTTCTCCCCTTGCACTGCTTTGCACAAGGAGCCAGTGTTCCCAGGAAAATAAACCAGATTACAGTTTTGTTTTGCAAGGCACAGATTAAGCAGAAACAAGGAGCTTTCAGAAATGCTCATCAAGAAAAGGCAAATTGTTGCCATCATTTATGTCTGCAGTGCTTTATTCCATAGGAGGCAGCACTTTCCAGGTCCCATGGCCTTCAGAATCTGGTGTGACCTAGATGTTGAGCTGCCTCTCCCAAGATAGCACTTGGGAGACACCTTGCTATTCAGTGCTCTTCAGATCATTATGAAAAGCTTACAGCTTGCTGACCACAATTTACACCATAAGAAGCCAATACCTATGTACTATAAGCTGCATTTGCAGATTACTATTGTTTGCAAGGCACTAAGAGATTCTGCTACTTGAGAAATAAATTTAGCATTGCCCTTTCTCTGGCTCTCCCCCTTCTCACACACCCTGAGAACTTGCTCCTTGGTGCTTCTGCACCTCAGCAGCAGACAACTGAAAGGCAGGAAGGTGGAGATGTCACCCTGGGAGAAACCTGGAAAGAATGGAAATGAATCTCTTCCTTCTGCACATTGAGTTTCATTACTTTTGTTCTACTGATCCCTGCTTGGCCCTCAGATAAACATATCACCTGGATAGAGTCAGTTGGCAAAAATACCCCAGGAAATTAGCCTGGATTTGAATTAAGAGCCCTGCACCAAGAGTTTTATTTCTTTAATCAGGGAGAGAGATCTCTGGTGGCACAGGTGAGCCAATCAAAATTGCTCAGATTGTAAAAAATACATCCAACTTACTGTGACCCCTGATGAAGAATTACTCAGAGAAGTTGCAAGAAAATGTTCAAATGCATTCTAGACTACTGCCATATGTTTGGCAACAAATTTATGAACAAAAGGGAAGTTTCATGAATAAATTATTCACTACAAGTTCTCCCCATTGCTTTTTATTAGTTTCAATAAAACATAAGCTTTTACCTATTTCACTTGCAAATGGAGACCAAGCCTTTCATTCAATATATTTTAACTCACCAGTAACAAATCCTGAGTAACCAAGCAGCCTTTATGCTAAGAAATCAGTACCTATTGTAGCCTATATATAACAATCTAGGTTTCATTTCTTTGCTGAGCACAACCAATTCCATCTCCAGAATGCCATTAAGGGTTTCTCCGTTAAGTTATATCTTTGAAATAAGTCCTGGTGACTCTAATGCTCTGGGTGTGCTCTGAGACTCTTTTAATATCTACATCCCAAAACACCTTCCCAATTTTGTGGCAAAGAAGCCTTCCTGAACAATATCAAATGCAGTCAATCACATTATTGCATTTAGAAGCCTGTGTCTATCTGCAGCAAGGCAGCCTGCGTGTCCTCTGACTAGAGAAGTAGAATTAGCCACAGACTCCATCTCTGTTACCTGTACTCTAAACACTCATGTGTGCCAAAATATGAGGTGTTACAATATTGTTGTTACAAGGAAAGACACAGCAAGTTTAATCAAGCCTAAACCAATATTCATTTATCTAGGAGTTAAAATGTCTGGCACTTGAAGTTCAAACCAAGGTAAAGGACTTCAATGAATAAGCCTTTTCTCAGTGTAGCAAAGAATAAAAGATGAAGCCCAGCTTTGCTTTAAGGTATTCTTCTGTCCTGGCTGCTACTGTAAGTGAACAAACAGAAATATTCACTCACCATAGCAAAGTCCAAAGCCCAGTGAAGTTGGGGCAGGAGAAGAGGGAGCAACACCTGCTCCATACATCACGATGCTGGTGCCACCAAAAATCTCTTAAAATTATTTATCATCTTGTAAGGTATAGGGCCTTAATACAAAACCTAATAATGCAAAACTTAAGTCTTACATTCCTATCACATTAATCTCTTATCATTTACATACAAGCCAAGAGCCTGTGTACCCACCCACTATATTTGCCTTAAGTAAATCATCACCAATAAATCAAGTAATTCATAAACACTTAAGTATCTCATGGACAGTAAATATCAGGAGTGAAGAGTCTCTGGCATGCCTCGTACATCTGCTCTACTTCAAAATGTTTATCAGTGTTTCATCTGCTCACCCATATGGGCTGCCTATGTTTTATAAGGAATTACTCAGTATTAGAGATTAATGCACTGGAACATTCCATACACTCTTGATTATGATGATTATAATTAGGTGCATGTACTAAACTGATGCTCATGAAACCCTGAACAAATAACCTGCACAGCCCTTCAAGAGCTCCAAATTTTACTACCCTAATTTATGTTTGGAGTGCTAAAACACTAATACCAAGGAGTAATTGCCTGACATTTAAAAACCCTATGAAACCAAAATATGTTGATATAAACCTGTGTTAGCAGAAAACTCCCAGTTGTCACCTATAACATATTATCAATTCTTTCTCTTCCCCTTCCCCCTTCTGGCAACAAAACAGATTCACTGTTTGGAAAAATCCTGCCATGTTCTTGGCATCCCTGGAAGTTATTTTGGTTTTTTCCAACAAAACCAGCTTTGTATTTTTATTATCCAGACATACTTCGAGTACCACAGTTCGAAATTTTTCACCCAACTGATGATTTGGAGAAGTATTTGCCTCATGTAGTCATTGCACAAGCAACAGGAAGACACTGAGACCTGACTGCTACACCCCAAACTCATCCTGACCCCTGGTGACTCCTCCTTGCTCAGTGTGAGTAGAAAAACATGTCACACAACAGCTTGAGCCAAATTACACAGAAACTGAGCGGCCACAGGAATCACAGAGCACTGAAATTCACACAGCACTGAAAATATTTTTCCATGAAACTTTAGCTGTGTGGTCTTAAAAAGTAAGAGACCAGAGGGCTTTCCTGCAACACTCTGCCTGCCAACTCATACACAGGCATTTAGAGTGCTACCAGCTCTAATCACAGTGTTTAACTCTTCCTTAGACCAGTCACCATGTGCAATGGAGCATTTTTGTGAGACCTCCTGGAGAAATTTTGTTTTTTAGACTAACTGGGAAAAAAAGTCTTACAGCTTTCACTTTCATTGCTTAGGGAAAAATTATTTTTCAGTCCTTTAAAGCCAGCTTAAAAAAACCTGAACTCCACACAACTACAGAGCAAGGGACAATGGTGAGCAGGATAACTGTCTCAATCATGCTTTTGTTAAATTCAACTGAAATAAATCTAATACCTTTAATAGAAGTACCTTAATAATACTTTAATAAAACCACTCTTTTAAGAGGAGGTCTCTCCTTCAGTGTCCTATTGCTGGGTCTCAGGAGCAGGTGACACCCAGAGACAACAAGAGAAACTCTCACCAAGCACCGTTTAAATTATAAAGAAAAATAAGAAAAAACAGAAATAAGAGACTAATTTTCAAAGATCTACCCATAATATATAATACTGATTTTCATAAGCAGCTTGCTAACTCTCCAGCTTTTCTAATCACGTATGCACTCTTGTCTCACAGCAGGATCATGACAGGTACATAAATTAATATTTTTATCCAGGAGAAAACACCATACACTCACACCCAACTCCATAGTCCTAACCTTTTCAGGGGTGGCCTGGTGCTCTTGGCTGATAGCAACTGGCAGGCAACAGAAGAGACTCATGTTCTTAAAGTCAAAGATGACTCTTGGCTTGGTAAAACAGGATTTTTTTTTTCAATTGCACAGTACCATTAAAAGGATGTGAACAGCAAGAAAGAATCCTGTCTGAGGCTTAGGAGACAGATAATTATTGGATGAGAATTTGATAGTGTTTGTCAAACACCCCGAGAAACTGACAGTTTAATTAAAGTTGTTTTGGGTTGTTTGTTTTTTGTTTTTTTGTTGTTGTTTGTTTTGTTGGGTTTTTTTTTGGGGGAGGGAGGAGGTGTTGTGTTGGGGGAGGTGTCATCTTGGAGTTTTGTTGTTGGGTTTTTGTGGGTTTCTTTTTGGAGGGAAGAGTTGAAACTAATGTTCAATACAGCCAGCAGTCCAGCACCTTCCATATTAGTTTCTAGTTTGGGTATTGAGCATATCAATGTGTTTTGGTGGCTTGGCATTGAATCACTGTGTTTTAAAGTTGTAAGAGAAGCAGCTTGTAGCTACTCCACAGCAGGGAATTCATTTCTGTATTATCCCCAGCATCACACCCCTCCAGTGAGCATAAGCTCCAAACAAATGGGACCAAAGACTTCAGGGAGGCTGAAAGTAATTTTGGCTGCTTTATAGACTGACTGATAAGTCTCCAGCAATTCTATGTTTTAGAAAACAAGTTTAACAGTAATTAGGCACTTAAGTTTAGAAATTTTAGTACATAATGGATAAGGGAATAACCAACTTCCGACCATTATTTTTTTAATTATATAATGTACATATATTTAGATACATTTTCCCAAAAGAACAGGTATTCCTTGTGAATACATATATGCATGTGTGAACACATGTGATAATGTATATATAGTCTCACAAGAATCCCAGTTTACAGTATCCTGGCAAATCTAAAAGCTTTTAAATTTTAATGCTTAATCTCATTCTGACATTTTCAATTCCTGTAAGAGGTTCTGAACGTGACAGGAATTTCAGCAGAATAAAATTGCCAAAAGGCTTTTACCTGCTTGAGAAAGAAATAATAGAGCTATTATTGTCTAATAAACAGCATGCCTGTAACCCAGATAACACCTTTGAATTAAATGAATGTCCCAGAGGAACTTGATTCAGCATAATTTTCAGGTGACATTTGCAATTCTTCTCATCAATGGAATAATTTTTTTTTTCTTTTTAAGCAAGAGATATTTAACTGAATGTAATTAAAATCACTCCACAGTCAAGAGAGATTTTAATAGCATATTTAATATGAACCTTGATGAGGTTCATAAATTAGTGTTAGTCTCAAGTATCTGAGAACAGCAGTAGACAATGGCCCCAGCTTTTAGATACACATGGTAATTTCCACATCAGCAGGTTTTTGGTTAACATTCATGAACAATGTGTTGAAAGAGTTTGTTTTAATGCTCTGTCTAGTTCAGGTGAGATTGATTAATGTTATTACATATAATTATGAACCCACTAAGAACAGTGCCATTGCTACCACTTTTATTCTGACTTCAGATACAGGAGTCTTGTTAACTTCTACTTTGCTACTCAGCAATTCTCACCAAAAGACTCTGATAATTTTCATTACACTTGATAGCAATCATTTAACACACACAAACATGTTCCCAGTTTTTAAAGGAGAGATCTAGAGCCTTAGTGCTGCTATGGCCTCATACGTGTTAACACATGCAGGAGAAATATTTAAAGCAGATGCAACCAAATATTTGTTATTACAAGTGTGAACTCCTTATTACAGAGGTACTTGAATTTCCCACTACTGGCCCAGACCAAAATTCAAATGTCTAAATATGATAAAAACCAAATCTGCCTTCAGCTCATCTGCAGCAGAGTTTGTACTTTCATTACCAGCAGTGGATAAGAGTTTCAAAACCTGCCCCATCATTTTTCAAAGGGTTCCTTAAAGACTTGGGTGTAGAGCAATTTTACTCTGTTTCTTTTCAGTGGACAAGGATCATTTCTTACGGGCCCTTTCTTAAATCTAGAGTTAAGTAGTCATTCATGTAAGAATTTAGTCTCCATGTTTTTTCACTTATATAGCTAAAATTACTAATTATTGTTAGGTTAGAATATAATCCAAGGGGAAAAAAGTCCCAAATAACAATATGATGCCTAAATGAATTCACATATAGCTGATTAAAAACCAATGCTTTATTATGCTGATTTTTTTTTTTTAATACAGCTACCTGCACCATAGACAAAGATTCAGGCATGATCCTTAGATAAAAGGCACTCGAAAGGTGAAAAATGCTTTAAGAATTTGCATCCAAAGGTACACAACTATTTTAGATGAGAGGTGCCCAAAGTCTGTTCAGCAGGGGGCCAGCACACCCTGCCTTGCTGAGGGCAGCTGGTGTACAGCTGCAGATAGCTTCAGGTAGCACTTCTGGCACAGTGCAGTTCATGAAGCAGAAAAAAGTTAGGTCAGCCAGGCATTACATAGGAAATTTTTAGGTTTCTCTTCTACTTCATCTCCCCACTCCCATCCAAATGTTATTGGACAATTCTGTCATAAATTATTTAGCATGGGACCTTCATAGCAGAGACACATGAAGAGGCTTAGGAGATAGCAGAACTTTTTAACAATGAAATTTCAGCTCCTTGAATCCATTTTGTTATTTACATGAAAACCCTTGGGAGCAGATACTCAAGTATTCTGTTCATAGAATTAAGTGGCATTAAAATAAAGAAAGAAATAATTTAGAAAGTCAGAGCAGAGTGGAGAAAGAGCTCACAAACATTTATCCAAATGTCACATAGAACCTGCTCTAGCCAGGTTTGACAGAGAGGAATTTTTCAGTCTGCCTGGAGCAGTGAGCATAATGAAGTAGGCATTACTGACACCTTTTCACAGCAGAACCATATGCAAGGCCAGTGCAGATCCAATTAGAGGAGGACAGTGTTGGAGTAGCTGGGACACTTTGCTCATGGGCATTCCTACTTCCCTAAAAACCACACTGTTTCCCTGGCAGTGTAAAATTATCCTTACTTTAATGATCAGAAATAGAAGCAATACCATGCAGAGAGTCTACAGCAAGGCAAAACCACAAGGCAGATCAAGGAGCTGTGCACATCTCTGCCAAGCAATAAGGCAGCACCAAAATCAAAGCAGCATCTTTCCTTAGCCTGAGGCTTCAGCTCCAGTGTTGGAATTATTACTGTAACTCACACCACTGGGCTTCACACAGACACCTCCCAGTGCCATTCTCTTGCCAGAACAAAGACACTAAAGTTTTTTCCTTCTCTCCAGTGAATTGGGCATAACAGAGACACAGATCAGATCTTGTAATACCCCTAAGACTAGAGATACCAGGCACCACACCCATATAATTCTTTATAAGTGGCAGAGCTGCTAAATTATTTTAGCTAGCACTGTCCCAGTACTGCACTGAAATTAGCACGAAGCTCAGATGCATCTGCATTTCACCATCTTTTGGATTCCCATTTATTAAATCAAAATTGTGCTGAAATCTTTCTAGCTTATTAAATAAAATGTACATGTAGGGGAAATAAAAGTCCAGATGCATCATTTGAATATACCAATGCAATTTCTGCATAGGACTGTGAATCAGGTTTCTTCTGCTGTTATGATTTACAATTACTTATCACATTAGCTCCTAATTGTCTTTTCAGAGTGCACTCAATTACAAAATTAGAATCCTTATCTGCCTGTAACAGCCACCTTCTAGACAGATCCCCATAAAAAGCACAAATTGACTAGAAGAATATTTTTCCTTATACTGTTCCCGTTTATCAAAAGATTGTCCTAAATCAAAGCTTAAGCATGCTTTTGTTTTTCTGGTGAATCAAGCAAACCAGCTGCTTTCTGTAAATGGCCATTTGCTTTTACAGCGGCCAAGTAGTGTCATGGATTAATTATTTTTTTCTATTTAAAAAAATCCTAATTAATAATTTTTAATTATTTTTTTTTTCTAAGACCAGCCTTTGGCTTTAAGGCATTCTTATACAGTATCCTCTTTAACAGACAACAGTTGTTTACTCTGAAAGAAGCAGGAAGAAAAACATATCTTCTTCTCCTCTTTTAAAAGCAGGTATGAAGTCTCAATGTTTTATTCAGCCTCATTATTTTGTGGATGTGGCCATCCACCCTGAACAGACCAAAGCAATTAGCCATATCAGTTCATTCTTTGACTGGAGCATTAATACATAATCCTACAGACTAAATCCCATTAACACATGCTGAGCAGGAAGGTAAAACAAAAACACACTAAAAAAACCCTCAAAACTTTTGTCTGAGGCCAAGTGTTCACCCAGCTAATCAAACATGGCAAAAGGCAAAGCCTACTGCAAAGCCCAGGCTGCCAGGGCCCTGGGATGAATGCTTTTCAGAAAATAAAATCTGAGCACCTTTGAAGTCTGCCAGGATCAAATCTGTTTTATCCAAAGCAGGAAAATTTTGACATCCTACAAATTCAAGTGGTAATAGCCTGTGAAAAAGGACAGTGAAATATTAATGACTGTGCAAATAACAAGCTTCATCCATTTGCAGTGCCATTTATTTCCCTCCTCCATGCACTCCAGATCATTTTTGGATTCACTTCCTAGTAGAGGCCTAAATAAGGCTGGTCACACCACCTCATAAAACAGAATACAATCAATTTCTTGGTGTCACTACATTGCCATCCATAGGAACACTCAGGCAGGAGGAGCTGAGTGCTGACACTGTATCACAAGCCCATAAGAGGAGTCTGAACAAATCTGCAGAGCAGACATCAGAGGGAGTGGTCCTGATGTGGGAGCCCCTGTTCTTTGCTCAGACTCTGCTGCTCTCCTGATTCTTATTGTCCTGATGGATGGGTGCAAGGCTGAATGTGCCCATGTGGATTAATGGTGTTTATTTGGGGAACTGAGGCTCCAGTCAGCTCTGTTTAGAGGCATTTGTGGCCTCACCCCTGCCTACATCAGTAAAGACTCCACCCAGGCTAAGCACACTGGGCTGTAAGGGGACACAGCTGCTGAAGGAGTCTGCACTCAAAGTTCCCAAGTTAACACCACAATGCAGAAAGTGTGTTGTGTCTAGATTTAAGATTTAATCTCCAATTTCTCAATATTTTTTGGTTGCTGATCTCTGAAATCTCCTGTAGACAAACTGTATTTTAGGAAAGATTAGAATGAAGACAGACATGTTATTTATTAGCCAAGTGAAATTCATGAGGAGTCTCTAGAACTCCACAAACAGTGGTCTTCAACAATGAAGAACTGATAGAAATGGTATTTTAGGATGGTACTCATGAAATAAGCACCTAATTCCACCAGTATTGGTGCATTGTGAGAGGCAAGAGAAAGATGAACGGATTAGACAGGAGAGGAGCAGCCTAAGTAACAAGTAATACACTGGAAACTAGAAAAAATTTTAGTGTCACAAGTGCCAAATTTCCAGTAGCTTTCAGGTGTGAACAGAGCTCCCTAGGAAGGCCCAGAGCTGTGTATGAGTAACCCTTCATAACAGAGACATTACATTCACTTTACAGCCTTTACTTTTTATGACATTTTTGCAATTCTCATAATTTCAAGGTAGCTACATAGTTTTGCATATATTTAAAGTAAGTGGTTAATCATTATTAATTCCACCAGTATTCTCTGTGCTAACAGTAACCATTATTACCCTATTTTGACAATATTGCAGATTCCTTTGGCATTAATGTGATTGTAATATGTAAATCCATAGGAATTCAATTCTAAATTACCATTATTTAATGCACTTAGCTTCAATGCATAATTCTGCAATTTGTGCAGGAGGAAATTACATGCTGACTCATGAGACATCCATTTTCAGGGCTTCATGAGACCAAATGTGAACAATTTGTACCTATAATTACATTAGCATGTAAGTGAAATATAGAATGCAGCTACAACACATTAAAGGAAATATACTGCTTGTATCCTTAGCCATGTTGCTCAAAGGACAAATTCTTGTACTAAACTTGCTACTTGCATTAACTACTCTCATAACATAGATTTACTTAAAATCTAGCAATATGTCAGAATTATTAAAGGCCTTAATCTACCATATACTACAGAGGAAGTTCTGACAATTGAGTTTTAAACATACTACTTTTTAATCTTACATAAAAAGCATCACTTGCAAAGGCACAAGCTGGCTTCAGGGTACGTTGGATGACACCCTGGCCTGTTCAGAGACAGCACATCCCAAAGTCCAAGGGACTTTGCAGGACTTGGGCCAGCTCCTAGAAGGAGGAGAACAATTTGAAGTCACTCCTAGCCTGAAGCAGAGTGAGAACTTGAGTCTCAGCTCTATGCCCTATCCACCTAAGAATTGATCCAGTTATTTCTATGGGCTTTGTATATATGAAGCTACTGGAAGAAGTCAGATAAAAGATGGCATCAAAATGTCAGTCATGTCCAACCAAGATTTCATCCTTTGCTCTCAGATGCATCGGTTTCAAACAGAGCCCTGAGAAATGAACAGAATTTTATCTGCACACTTTAAAGGGACTGATCTTTTAGAGTTATTCACCTGAGTAATTCCATTGATGTTTAAATTTAATAGAATTGCTCACATATACACTGGAGGTTTGCAAGTTAGTCGTCAGTAAAAATCTTTGTATCAACGAAGTTCAGATAAGCATTCAAGAAAAGAAAAATTTTTGCTCCAAATTAACAGCATAAAATTGGGCTGAAAGTTTCATGAGCATGGAATGAGGCTTTCATCATCTACACTCCAGCCAGACGTATTGTGAGAAGAGTTTGGGATTATGAAGACCAGAGTTGTGAACTGAATATTCTGCTCTTCTGGGCATTAGGTTCATTAGAAATTCCAGAAATAGAGGAAATTTGAAGGAAAAGCTACTGTAATTTATAGCCTGAGGATTTTTAGGGCCAACTCATAAACCTGTTTCTAGATGGAAGTTAAATTTGCACCTGCCAATAACCAAGATTCAGAAGGTAGATGTGGGTTTCTAAGTCAAATATTTTCATCTTTGAACCAATAAGGACTGAAGCTTGGTGAGGTTCTTAGCAGAAAGTGTCCTCTCAGCTAGTAATATCCTTCTAGTAATTTCTCCCTCTTCCTAGCATTCATTCAGTTTCTCATGGTGGATTTTAAAGCTTCCAGCAGTAATACTAAATAAGACGGGACACCTGAACAAGTGCTGCATCTTCTCATAATCTTCTTCACTACACAAGTAATGCAGTGCTGGATTAACATCACAACTCTTCCTGCTTTCATCCTCCTGCTGGTATTGTGTGCACACAGATCAATATCTGCATCCTCCATGTGACAGAAATCCATGTTCTACATTTCTGTCTCTGCATCCAATCCAGTGATTAACAATGAGCAGGGGCTAAGTGATCTCATTACACAAATAGGATAAAGTTATGTTCAGTACATTTCTAAATTAATCTGGTGTTTCAGGGTAGCGTTACTTGTGCAGCAGCAGATATTCAGCATCCTTACATCTATCAATACAACTGGACTTTGCTTTATTCTGCAGCAATATTCTGCTTTGCTTTGATCTTTTTTTCTTTTAATGATTGCAGGGACCTCAGGTGCTCTTCAGCCCTTACGGTCAACAGAACACTAAGTCCACAACTGGCTCTAAGCCTTTCTATTCCGCCTCCAGCTACAGCTGTCCAAGGGAGATTTTTGTCATTTTGGAGTCAAGTTTTCTTGAATTATTGATGTCAAAGACAGTCATACAATATTTAGTAGATTTAGCTGCCTCCAGACTCTGTAAAGTTTTAATTCTTCCTCCTCCATCTATAGCAGACAGACTCACACACACAATAAAAAAAAGGAGCAGCTTAATATTTCTGTAGCTTCAAACCACATCTATTGGTTGAGAGTGCTGCAGTCTTACAGTGAGAGGCTGGAGCTGTACAACCCAGTATCTTTAGGAGAAATTGTGCTGAAGTGTGCTACCAACAGAACATTTGATGCACCTAAGAAAAGAAAGATAAGAAATTCCCCAGAGAAAGCAAGGAAAATGACGTGAGGGCTTCTGTATTTCTGCTGATCACTGTTGGATACCACACTTCCAGCTGAAGGACTGCAGGGCTGGGAGCAGTGTAACCCAGAATGCAGGGGAAGAGGGAACAGGCTAACCAAGAGCCCAGCAAGTATGTTAGAAAGCTGGAAACAGAATAAGGCTGAACTGTAGATTATTCAGTGCACACACATTTTGCCAAAGGGAATAATCTTCCCAAAGTATGAACAGCTCTTTTGGTTTTCACTTCAATAGCCTCAACGGGAGGCTTTTAACATTGATTTCTCCCCCCAAGAAACAGTGCAAAAATGGAGCATTAACAGCCCTTTGAGCCTGTTCCTACTGACATTAATGGCAATTCCACCATCGTGTGCTCACATCAACATTTTTACAAAATGGATCAGCCACTGCTAAATACTGATCACTGAGTAAACCTTAAAAAAAATGTTAACTTCTGTAAGAAGCACAGAGCAGTATTTACTTATTTTCTACCCTATTAGATTGCTCTTTCAACTTTCAGAACTTAGATTCACTCTTTATCTTTCTAGTTTGGCAGAAAACTTCCTTCCCAGTTGCCTGGAAGTAATGCATGTTGCAAATAATCCTTAGTTTTTTGCTTTGTCTTTTTAAAAAAAAAACAAACAAAAACATAAACAAAACAGACAAACCTCTATCCATTCTTATTGTAAGTATTCTTAAAAAGTGAAGGGGAAAAAAAAAAAAAAAGTCAGCACTTAGGGGTTTAGAGATTTTTTCAGAGTGATCCTTGGCACCAGGTTGTAGCTAATGGGCTCACTAATCATACAACTCAGCTCAACAGCTCTATACTGCAACCTCCCCCATTGCTGGCCCCATTCAGCTTTTGAAAGGGCTGGACCTGATCATCTGAAATGGGCCAGCAAGCTATTGTCAGAGTTGACAGCCCTTCCCTGATACTACAAATCTATAAACTCCCTTTCTACAGCAGCAATGGTGGTCAGAGAGCTATCTCCTCCCAAATGCCTTCTAGAGGGGACCCCATTGGAAAGGTGTTTGAGCTTTAAAAGGCAAAGGAAATGAGCAAGTGAAAAAACATCAAGGATCTCCTTCCTGGAAGACAAGACCTTCTTTGGAACATGAGGAGGCAAATAGTAATTCACACCTGATTCATAAGAACAGGACTCTGGCAATGCTTATCCAACTAGAGTAAAGGAAGCAGAAGGGATGAAGAGATGACACCAAAAACAAGTGTGGAAAAAGTTAAAGGAGAAATCAAAATAATTTGTACTAGAGCTCTTCCAGGCTAAATTTGGCTATGACTATATACTTTTGCAAATAAAAGACAATATAAAGGAAAAGGAAAAGGAAAGAAAGAAGGGTATTATAATTAATCCATTCACATGTATTAAACTGCTTTAGTGTTTCTTCACTTCATTGAAACCAGTTGGACTCATGTCCTTGGTGAAGTAAGAGTCCAGCCGAACTAAGACTGCTTCCCCTATGGTTCAAACATGTGCCCCTGACAGCTTCTCCCAGTCACAGAACTGTGTGTCCTTATTTATTAGGACATAGAGGTTTGAGCTGGGACTGGGAGACAAAAGCCAAAGGGTCTATGGTTAATTACCCTGTTAAAATGGGCCCAAGAGCCCAAAGGAAGATTAACTTCTCTGCTTGAAGTGAAGATCTGCTTGTAATTATCTTGTGTTGTTTCCTACTTCACTTGTTCATCTCCCAGTGTATTTTCAATTACATCCAAGAACTACAATAAAATAGCATTTTATTGCTAAGCCAAGCACTCTAAAATTAAGAACTGCCAGAATTAGAATTGCCCATGCAACTTTGATTTGGCCCCACTGTATAGATGTATGGTTTTAATTACATAACCACACAATACTTTATCCACAGGACCCTTGATTAATTTGCATTCAGAACACACTGCTGGGGACTTCAGGACTATTTAAAAATAACTTTAGATCTTAGTTTTTATATTCCAGATCATTCACAGTTCTGACAACAAAAATATTTCAAGCTAGTATTTAACCTCATGTTTCTACAGATTTGAAGAAATACAACAGTTGTGACTGAAACAAGTGATCACCCACCAGTGTGCAAGAGTGATTAAACCAGGTAATTCATACTGTTCTGCCACATATTTATAGACTATGCAGTGTCACTTGAAGAACCATCATGTACCAACTTAGAACTGAACTCTTTTTTTTTTATCCCACAGCATAGGAAAGAGTTCCCCTGGAGAAATCCACACATCAAGTTAGAGAACACCATTTCCTAATGCTAACACTGAAATCCATATCAGTGGTTAAGGACATCATCTTCACATATGCCTTATTAATAATCAGCTCTTCACAGAAAACCTGCAAATTGCTCAAAACCTGCTGCTTAGGAACTAGAATCAGAAGTGGTTTTGCAGATTACCTCAAAGAGGTATAGAAGCAGGTCAATCTATGATATTACACCAAAAGGCCCTTTAAACAACTAGACTAGCACTCCTGGTGTACAAACACTGCACTGTGGTTTCTCACAATTCATCCACACCACCTCCTGCAGACACAAGTGAGCTCCCTCTATGTAAATGTTCTCATCCATGCCCTGAGCTGGACTCAACTGCACATCATGGCCCCTAGGGCCAGAAGTCAGATTACAGGGCTAGGTCACCACACTAAGGACATTCCTGTGATCTCCAGTCAATTGGAGGATGGTCAGAGCTGGCCACCTTGGACAGACTGGGAAGACATGCTCTAAATTCCACACAAGCCCAGCTAGCTTTTGATCACACCACCAAGAAAGTGGCAATTTAAGAGTGAAATCCTCATTACCTCAAAGCCAATATGCATGAATTTTTCAGGTATTCCTTGGCAGTTATTCTGCTGCATTTCTAAATACAGGCAGTGCAAGGTGATACTGGTTTGACTCATCCAGGCAGAGTGAGTTGAAGCAGCAGCTCTGGAATTCAACCTACACTGCAACCCAAAAAGTTGATTTGTCAGCGCCAGCTCTTACTGGATGCCCATAGGTAACAACATTTGGTTTTTCATTACTCACATCTCCTCCATGAGGGTCTGACATTCCACATATATGCAGTATGCACAGCAGGTTAAACTATTACTTCCTCAGCCTGCTAAAAAGGGAAAAGTGCCAGGTTTTGCCTCGGAGCACAGCAGGCATTTTAGCATTGTGTTACCCACAGGCAAGTGACAACACACTGTGTTGTCTACAGTCCTCAGGAGCTAGAATGAGTCTGACCTGCAGGCATCACCTAAATACATGGGAAAAAGTGATTTTTTTAAGTTCAGCTTTATATCATAACAGAGCTATGATACTGCATTAACTCTGCACCAATGCAGAGTGGACAAGTAACACTTCTCACTCTCCTGGGGTGAGAAGGGCAGAAACACAAGCACAACCTGAAAAGTCCCATCTGACCTGCACCCATCCCCACTGTCCTCCTCTCTCCAGTGCACTCCTGGGTGATAAAACACTAAGCCAAAAGGTGATGGGAGAAGTACTGTAGATTGTGGTGGCCTCTGTGGGACAGGAGCTGGCTAGCTGGACAGGCTGTACCCTGGCATTATCTCCACCTTTCTCATCCCTTTCTCCCAACATGAAACACAAAGTTGAGCTTCAGTTGGCACTGGCTACAGAAGAGAAATTTTTTGCCTTTTGAGGATTATAAAAGCAATTAAGAGCAGTTACCCAAAGCAGTGACCTTTCTAGGCAAAAAGTCAGCAAAGCACTTAAGATGTGTAGGAACTTCTTACTAGAGTGAAAGGCCTCTGAGGCAGAGAGGTTAACAGACACCTTTGCTAAATCTTTGAACATGAAAAGACTCAAAGTGCTGGGAAAAGGGGGAAAGCACTGGCAAGACAACAGACTGCAAACTCTATTGTTTTGTACTGTACTAGTAAAAAACCCTATTAATATGTTTTTAAACACTAACCATTCAATATTTCTTGTCCTTTTTAAGCCAGCACGTGTTCATTGTAGAAGCAAACCCATCAGAACCAAAATGCACATGCACCATCTTTTGTTTTCCACGAGGATGTGGCATAAAAACTCAGACAAATTAAAATAAAAGCCTTCAATGCAAGTTTCTCAACTAGACCTAATCAAAATGCTTACTGGATCATTTACCACTGGCCACAAGAATTTTGTTGTTTAACTGCAAAGGAGTCCAAACCATTCTCCCTACTGAAATAAGTCCTAGATAGGTATTTATAACCTATTCTGTACTGTCTACGTGCCTGGGATCTTCTCAGTTTGTTTTACTAGCATTGCTAAATATAGTTTTTTCTGTTCATAAAACATCTACACTGACTCTCAGAACTGCATGTAGAGAGGATAGAATCTTGTCTTCTTTTCAGCCCACAAACTAATTGTTTGCACTTCAAGCAGAGGAACATTTCACAATGACAACAAGCAGTGAAACTTTACAGGAATTGCAACAAGGAACATCAAGAGCAGCAATTGCTAGTGATACAGGAATTGAAGCTTTTCCTGAGATAATACTTACCTTGCTCTTATAAAGCACCAAAACTACTGTAAAATTGCAGGTTTTTTAAGGTATGTAAATTCAAAAGTATTCAAATAGTTAAAAAACACATTGGAAAGGTTGCAATCATGTGGATACATGAGCCACAGAGTGCTCATGTACTTAACCTACACTCAGATGATTTTGTATTTTGTGTTCTAGTTTAGGCACATTATATACTAAATCTCATCCCACAATGTTCAAATGAGAGCTCCAAAACTCAGGAGAAAGTAGACAAAAGGCCAAAACTGAGGTTTGCATTTGAATTGAATTCTAATTACACTCTTCTGGGCAGTTTCCTCATTATTTTTAATTAGCTTCTGTGACACCATAAATCACACACAATAGTGGGGGTGGATTGGTTGGGTTTTTTATTCTTAAAAGTCCTCATTAAAATCCCACCAAGTATGATGAACATGCCTTACTGACAGCAACTGAATAATCCCAGGGCTATGAACTTTTTTTCCATTTTAGGAGATCACAGGCAAACCAACAGGGAATGAAAAACAAATAAAAATCACATCTTACAGAAGGAAGGCAACAGATTTCCAGGAACTTGGAGCTGCTCACCTGTTACACACCATAGGGCCATATTCTAATCTTGCAGACAAGGGACTTCTATGGAAATTCTCCTTAATGAGTTCTCTCTAGAAGAAAAACAGTCAATTTGAGTCCCCTGTGCAGTGATATTATGATGTTGATATTTTGATCTTGTATTTAGAATTAGAAGCAGTAAATCTATTGCTGTAGGCAAGTTATATGTGTAGATAATTCTTGGTTAATTAGATTCTTCCATATCTTCTGCTAGAAGCAGTGCATTCTGTAATGTGCCTCTGACATGCTGCCCTGCTGAACCATTAGAAGTAGCTGTTTCTGTTACCAGAGCAGAGCACTGGTCCCAAAACACAGTGGGCAAATGCAAGGTTGAAGGGTTGCACACTACACATAAGGAGTTCACTTTTAGTGCATACAACATTTGTAAAGAAAGCCTTCTTTAACAGAGAAAGTACCACCTAAATACAGTATGAATAGATTCAGGAAACCAATGAAGCCCTTTGCATTAAAAACAAGGAGGTGAAGGAGCAGCAGAAGCATTAGTAAAGGCACGCACTGACAATCTATTGATTCAGTGCATTATTCCCATTCATATGGGTGAACATCTTGCCCTGTAGCATTACTCTGATATTATTATTCTGTTCCTGGAGTTCAGAGAGATAACTTCAGTATTTTGTATTTCACAGCAGTCTTTCCATTATTTGATTATTTAGTGAGACATGATCCAAAATGTCACAAAACAAGAAAGAATTTTTCATCCTGGTCAAGCAAGTGCTGATGGGTAGCTAAAAGTACAGCTGCATTTAAAAAACAGCTGACTGAAGAGGGAAAGAAATGGAGGGTACAGTTTTCAGTAGCTACAATCACTTCTGAACTTGAAAATGTACAGGCAAGATGAAAGAACAATAAGAATAATGTTCTCTAATTATAAAACTATAACATATCAGAGTGAGCACCTTTGCTATATCACTCTTACCAAACTTTACTTAATTACACTGTTACAAGGTGAATAATGTTCCATTGCACTCCCTTCACACCTGGTGTGAGAAATCACACGGGACTCTTGGATTGAATCAATACAAAGGTTAATGTCATCCTGAGGGAGTTCTGATGATGTTATCCATAGGAAAAATTATTCTAAACCAGCATATGACTTTCCCACATTAGTTTACTGCCTGCCCTAAAGCAGATGAATAGAATGAATAGTTAAAAAAAGCTAGAGGGAACACTTCAGTGAAACTATACTGTATTTTATTTCTAATCTAGCAGTGACTACTCTGACAGGGGCTATTTTTCTCCTCCTTCCCCCACCCATCAGCAAAACTCTAACATTGCCCTCCATTTTTCTTATTCTTTGTGGCTTCCAGTGAGTAAAGGTTGTGGGCACTAAAACAGGAGAAAGATGAGTATTTCTATAATTTTAAAGTTAAGAGCTTAGTAAAAGTCCAGAGCATTAGTGTAAAAACTTCCCTGCAGGGAAGAATTAAGAGGGAATATGCTCTGCTTCTCCAAAGACAACAACGTTCTTAACCAACAGCTCAATTCTTTGCTAACTTCAGATGAAAATAGGTTCAGTATTGCAGCCAGTACAGGATACAGAGTTTTGAGCCTCTAATCGAAGATCTACAATAAACTTGCTTCCAATGTTTGAGTTACTGGAACCCTCTATATTTGAGGCACTCATTATTCTCATGTACTGCAATATTGGCAAAGCTGGCAGACCAATTTGCTTGCTGTTTTGTTCCTAGAATTAAGACATCAAATTTGCATCACAAAGAATAAGTGTGTTTTAATCAGTTTAATTCCTTCCCTCACTCTCTTAAGCAGCAGACAGAAGGAGAGGCACCCACTGCCATTCCTTCAATTGTCTGTGAAGACTGGAAAGGGGAAAAACATAAATCCACTAATTAACTGGCTAACAGCAATATGTGGAATCTGGCCTCTACTGCAACCACCAGGATTTTTGCCAGCCAAGTTCACCCATTGAGTTCAACAATAGTTGTTGGAAAAAATATGAATGTTAGGAGTTTAGAGTGAGAAAACAAAGTCCCTTGATAGTTTATTACAGTGGAACAGGATAATAAATCAATGAAACAGAGGATATTTACCTGGCATCGTAAGTTCTGTAACAACATTCCCATCAACATGAAGTTATAGTAAAGATTACTTTATCTGCATAGTTTTACTGTTTGAGAAACATTTAGCAGGAAATCCCAGAGTTTAGCTGTGGGACTAAAGCTTTAGATAAGCATTTTAGCTTGTGGTTTTTGCCTTAAAGGGCAGAAGACAAAGAACAGATCAAGTCAGGAGTCATCCTCAAGGAAAGTAAAACCACAAGCACACTCCTCTTTCTCAAATGTTCAGACTTCAGCCTTAACTGTACCAGACCATCAGCACTCATCTCCTTCTCTCCTTCTCCTTTTCAGAGTGGGGGAGTTATCACACCACCAGCAACAACTCACCTTGAGCAGACCAGTCACTCCTGTTATCAGCATGACTTTGCTTCCTTTGATCCAAAGAATTATGGAAGAACTTTACAGGAAGAAATACTTCTTACTTCCTTCCCAAGCAAACCATCCCCTTTTTTTTACCCTCACCTCTTGTAAAACAGATGCTTATAATCCTCCCTGCTGGTTTGGCTGCACAACAGATATGCACAATCTCAGGGTAACTCCATTTCTCTTCACTGCCTCACAGCTAGCAGTGACAGACAGCTAATCCCTGCTAGGCTGAAGTGGTTTCCACACAAAAGCTTTTCAGTTGGACCAGCTACTGCACTTCCTCTCATCTCAGCCCCTTCATGCATCTGACTAAACATGCAGACTCCCCTGCAGGAACAAACTCTCTCTGCATCCCAGGTGCTTTTTCCACCCTGATTAGAGCTTTTAGTGGTGATGGCAAACACCTGGTTGTCTCTGTCTGGCTCTCAGGCCCTCCCTCCACACTTGTGCAGTGTACAGGAAACTGCACTTTCCCTCTCTTTGGAAGTTTTAGCAACAAGGATCTTCTCATTACATCGTTTCTCATCACCAAGGAAAATTTGTCACATGAAGAAAGGCTTTTCAGTTGGACCACCTAATGACATCTCATCTCAGCCCCCAGTGCATCCAACCAAACATGCAGACTCACCCACAGGAACAAAAACTCCCTCTCTGCATCCCAGGTGCCTCCTCCACCCTGATCAAGGTTTTTAGTGTTGATGGCAAACACCTGGTTGTCTCTGGTTCTCAGGCCCTCCCTCCACAAGGGAAACTTCACTTTTCCTCTCTTTGGAAATTTTAGCAACATGGATCTTCTCACTTCATCACAGTTCTCATCTCCAAGGAAAATTTGCAGTACCCTCAGAGCTATAGATGTTACATATGTGTTTGTGTGTATATATATATATATATATACACATGTTCTCACAGCTATAGAAAGTGAAACATCACCCCTCATCCTAATAACAATGACTGCATTTTTTCCTTACTGCCACCTAATCAGACAGCTCCAGCCCAGCTGAAGACACTCTGCTGCTAAATTCTAGGGAGAGATAGGCTTTGCCTTCAACAGTCTGGAGAAACTCAGAAACCTGGAAGAAAATTAAACACAATTTTTCTTTCCAAAATCTAACAGAGATTTTGTAAAATTAATCCTGTCACAACCCAGTCATTCTTTCAGTGGAGCCAAGCAACCTTTCTCCATAATATTTTAAGTGCGATGTAAATAATATATAATTTATAGTTTGCTGTAATGTGGGACCATTCATTTTGGTCCCACATTTTTTCTGAAGCAGCAAAAAATCTATCAACCTATACTACTGGATACAGATACAAATGCAGAGACCAAGTGATGGGAGAAGACAGTATTGCATAGCCATAAACTTTGTTATACACAAAATCTTTGCAAGACAATTTAACAGAAATTAAAAGAACTGTTATTAATAAAAGATTTTTTAAAATGTTTACTGTTAGTCATTATATTTATGTTTCTGCAAAAACACCCGTTTGATTTTTTTTTTATATACTCTGCCTCCATGGAACTCCTTCATAAATATTTCTATTTTGCAGTATAAAAAATTTAAGTTCTTAATTAAACCATCATTGATGTTCTATGGCAATAAAAAATTGGGATAAATGACAACATTTAACAAAATGTGCGCGTTTTTTCTAGGGATGATCACTGTTAATGTTCATGGGGTAACAGGAAGGGTGGTAGTGCCATCATAGTGCTCCCAGTGAAGACTTTTTAATCCCTGGGCTCTGAAGATTATTAGTTAAAACCAGCACTGCTGATGGAAAAAGAGAAGGAGAAAAGAGCAGAGGAGGAAAGGGGCTGGATTACATCCTGCATTATGAATGCAGTTCTGAGTAGCAAAATCCTGCCTTGTATTATTTGGTAGACACTTTCCCCTTTAACCCTGGATATTTCCAAAATAAGAGTTTTGGTTCTTTACATATTATTTCTAATATATTTTAGAATTTGAAATTACTTTTTAAGATCTACAGGGTTTGCTACTGAAGTTCTTGTCTATAGGTTCAGAAATTTATTCACATACAGTAAAGACCCAAGGACTTAAAAAAAAAAAAATTCTTAAAAAAGACATTTTCATAGCATGTTATTTGTACAATGAAATCACTGAGCTGGAAAGAGTGGCTTTGAGAGGGACCAACTGTCAGGTAAAGGTATATATTAGAAGGTACAAGGTAACCTTCTCACAGAAATTCAAAGATGAGTCTTAGGAGTAAAAGCACTAACCACTGTATAAATTAAAAACAAGTTTTCACTCCCATTTAAATACATTCTATTCTATTCTACATTTTTGAAATGTACATGATAAGCTCTTTAGAGTGAAATTGGTTGTGAATAATTAAACTCTATGGATAATAAAGAGAAAAACAGCTGCAACATAGACTTCTCAGGAAAACAGAGGGAGCAACAATATATGGCCCTGCTTCACTAGGAAAGCTCACAGCTGTTGTTCCAGAAACAAGAGACTGCTGCAATGTTGTGCAGATACCAGGGAGAGGGACTGAAGCTGCACTGAAGATGGGGAGGTGCTGGATGCCTGCAGTTAGTTTGCACTCCAAAAATTTTCCAGCTATAGTATAACCAAAAAGAGAAAGAAAAGCTTCCTGCCTTTCCCCACCCCCACCTCACTATGCACTCCTGGGACTATCCATCATAAAGCAGATTAGAAACCTTTAACCTTATGTTCCAGCTACTCTAAATATTTCCTAAGGCCATTTGATGTTGCTTTGTTTTATTCAATAGCAAGGTAATTAACAGCAAGGACAGGTATACCCACGATCCTTTTTCTAATTCACATACTGCCCTAGAAATTGATGCCATAAACACCTCCTGTAAAGTACTAAGTGTTTTTGACTCCTGTGGTGATATGGAGCATTCAAACACTGTGAGTGGTGGCAAGCACTCTCCAGTATTTATCTCCTAGAGGCAATGGTGTGATGGGAGAACTGCTAACACTGTTCCCATCTTCTCTGCAAACCTGGTAACTAGCAGCTATTTTCATTACTCTGCCTTTGTTTGGGAAAGAGGAAGGACAACACTTTGAATCCAAAAGTACATACATGAAAACAAATCAAGTTCCTACAACAGTTAGATCAACCTTGATCCATTAGGAATATCAACCAGGCTGTGTATAGATAACTAATGAAGTGAAGCAGCCAGAGGCATTTTCTCCTCAGTTGAGACAAATCTCTCTGAAACATTCTGGAATATTACAATTGGCTGGTGCTGCAGAGCCTGCTCCTTAAATCTTATTTTGGTTCATAATAAGCCAGCTACTCCTTCTTCCTGCCCTGAGTACTCAGCAACCTGTGTGTGCAAGGCAGTAACCCAGGCCCTGCAATCTCCCTTTCATCTACCAGGGGCTGTTCTCCCAGCTCAGTAAGGGCAGAGTGTGATCTGGATATGGCTGCTCTGTATGACAGCACAGCCTGGACTGAAGGGAAACATACAGATAAATTAGTAATGAGTTTGAGCCTAATAAATATGGTCATAAATAAACCATTTTTTCTAGTAGAAATTGAAGTTAAGGAAAGAAAACCTCTAAATGTATAAGCCTTGGCCACTCTCTTCTCACAATGCCAAAGGAAAACACTCTTTTGGGAAATGGTCTTTTACATCTTCTCTTTCCCATTGGGCAACTCCTGTATTTTAAATGCAGTGTCAGAAAATATGTTCAAGCCAATACCACAAGGTTTTACAAACTCATACTCTTCCATCCTAAACCCAGGTCATATTTCCAGGACACTTCTGAAGGAACAAGGGTGTTATAGGAGGCTGTGACTGAATGTATTTCAGCAGCAGGACTAATTGAGGCTGTTGCTGATCTAAGGGGAATCCCCACAGACTACTGAAAACAGATTTATCATTTCCTGAAAGATTCAGTGAAAAACAACACCCAAGTTATTTTTTGGGAGCCCATGAAGTCATAATGACATAGGGAAAGAATTTGGTCCACACTGAGTTAGGAGTTATCATTTCTTGTTAGCATTCAAGGAAGAGTCTTCCTCATCTGACCTTCACTCACTCCCTTTGACTTGTTCCACCATGCACAGTTCTACTTTTCTTTGTCAGGAAAAAAAAAAAAACCCAACTAAAAAAAAGGAAATATTCTCCAGTTTTGTTTTTAATGAGAAAAATCTCTCACCAATTAGTTTCTACTGGCTGCTTTTGCATGGTTCCAGCATGGTAAACTAATGTCCATCTTTAAAACAAAAGTTATTTGGATCATTTCAGGATTTAAGCAGAGATCAGGTGAGGCAGGGTTAAAGTTGAAGTAATGCTTTAAAACCCTTTTTAAAAATTAGATATTCATTTTCTCTTCCTGTGCAGCAGATAACCGCAGCACAGTGACAGAAAAGCTAGAACATGCTTGGCTGAACTTCTCATTAATGAGGATGCTGCTATCTGGGTGATCTTGCTCCCTTCCTCTCTCATGCTGAGAGGGAAGGACACCACAACAGTCACGAAACGATAAAATACTCCAACACTTCATAACTGCTTTTTTTGTTAATCTGTAACTGTCACTGGGCTACATGTCTATTAGGTTTGCATACAGGATTGGCAGCAGCCTTGCTGTTAAGATACAGGCATAAGACTGAAGGCAGAAGTGTTCTCCAGAACCACCACAGATTGTCTGTGTGATGCCAAGTGAAATATTTAATGAGTGTGTTTCAGTTCCCTTATTATCCAGCCAAAGCTTCCCACCTCTTAAACATCTTAGATATTTCAAGTTGCAGGACAGGGACACCTCACTGTGGATTTGTACAGTAATAACCAGAACAGGCTTCTGATCACTGCACAAATAACCATGTTGCACATCCTGCACAAAATTAGGACAGAGAGCTACTCAAGCTTTTGTAGTTCAACATTTAATGTTAATCACAGGAGTAGATGTTTGGGCATCTAAGTTGATAACTAGATGTTCTAAGGAGAGGAACAGGAAAAAAAATTCCCTGGCTTTTAATACTCAGTAGAGTAGATCACCTCCAAAGACAACCAGCAGCACAAGCAGAGTGAAGGCAGCCTGGGCCAGCAGGTAGGAATCTAAGGTTTACTTACTTCTAGTCCTGCATGACAGCAAGCACTCAGCTACAAACATTAAACTGCTACAGATTTCAATGATCTAATGTTCTCACAAACCCCATTTTTGCTCTGCCTCAGTTATCCATGAACCTCCCCAGCAACAGGACTGGGGACAAAAAAAAAGTTAAAAAACAGGTTGAGGACTGTGGAGGACTCAGATATTCTAAGAATATGGACTGTGTATATGCCCATTAAAAAAAGGAAAAAAAAAACTTGACAGTCCATTAAAATTGGTGACAAAATGCATTGTCTGAGTTGAAAAACCAAACTAAAAGAGAAACTATGGAAGTTTGTCCTCCAGTAGTTGTCATGAAACAGAAGAAACAGAGAGTGCTGTCTTAAGTCAGGCATTACCATGCCTGCTTTGCATGTGTTATACCTGTGATTTTGAAGTAATATATTTTGTACTGCAAGTACCTAATATTTCCAATGACTGGAAATACTGGGAAATACTTTTACTGATTCCTACCATTCTACTTAGTGCCTAGTAACCAGTAGAGGCTGTGTAGGAGCTAGCAGTCGCCAATCCAATATTTGCTTTTAATTAAATCTTTCCTCTACACCTTGTTCAGGACCTGGAAAGATGAGGCCCTCTAAGATGTATGTGGAGGCCATGCAGTGAGGAAACAGGATTTATACCACACAGCAGAGGGAATAAATCAAGTTCATAAAACATGTTATTTCCAGCTGTGATGTTATACATACTGCTTTTGAGAAGCAGCAGGAGCTGTTTCCTTTCCCCCTGCAGCTGCTTTCAATATGCAACAAATGGTTTAAATGCCTCAGAAGGCACTGAGGATGTTTTAAGAAACCACTACAGTGGAGATTTTTTTTTTTAAGAGGAGACTGGAAGAGGAGTATCAGGCAATAAAGTTGTCTCCTTGTTAGGTCTGAGAACCTGAGCTGTCAAAATTGTTCCTTGCTAGTCTTGTCACCACGACATATCTTCTCAGGGTACCCTGTGGTGTTCCAGAGTGAATTTATCTCATCTTTGCTACAGATTCTCCTCCTGGGGCATCTTTTTCCTGACATAAATCAGAGCATGCTGGTAGTGGATGCTTGTCAGAGTGGGGGAATTAACAGCTCCCCATCTCTTCCAGTACAGGTGACAGGAACACCTTCAGAGAGCAGCAAAACCCTTTCTGGTTTTGCTAATGAAGCCAGTTTTATGTCCCCTGTAGTTTCCACTAGCTGAGCTTTCTGGGGAAAACATCCTGCCCTGAGAATGCATTTTTGTGCTGAGTAGGTTCTAGAAAGCTGGCTAGTTCCCTATCAGTTGCTATAGAACTCTCATTCTTTGTGCTGAGGTTTTCTAAAAGCAGGACATGGAAAATACCCAGGACAGCAGGCAGCCCCTTACCTGGTGGGTATATCCTAATTTTCTTACATTTGCCATTCCTACCACAGGAAACTGAAAAGAACTGTTTGCAACTTCCAAGGCACCAGCTTGCTCTCGGAGGAACTTAAAAGAGCTGAGATAGTCTGAGAAGCCAAACACATCCAAGCCTGTCCTCACACGGTGACAGCTGAGGACCAGATCCAAAGAACCAGAACAAAAGGAATTTCCTGCTCTCTGTGCCATACCAAGGGAGTTGACATTAAAGATCTCAGAGCCACAAGTCCAGGTGGGATATTTTCTAAAATGGGAAGACCTCTCAAGAACCTGATGAACTTCTTGATAACATTTATTATAACTTTGCAATCATTTGCTCTCTTCAGCTCAATATGATTTGTTTAAATAAGCAACCAGCATGTTGTCAAGTGTCATTTCACCCATTAGATATGCAGCTAGACAGCTGAGGAGGGAGGAAAGAGAATAATAAAAAACTGAGGAGAAAAGAAAATAATAAGTAAGACCAGAGGAAAGAATGAGCACCCTTAGGGTTATAGTCAGCATCCAGCTGAGAGGTCTGTGGGTACAGAAAAGATTATTTAGATTGAACTATGAATTTTTAGAATAATACTATATAAGCCTTCCAACTTTGACAATTAAAGATAAAAGTAATTATAAGAATTACCCAAATGTTAAATGGATTGAAAATAACTGAAATATTTCTCTCTCCCTAGTGGAATGCTTTGCAGAACAAAAAGAACAACATTCTGGAGGATGGGTAGGGGAGTTTTATCATTCATTTTAAAATGCAAATATTTTAATAGTTTTCTTTTAATATATATGATAATGAGCTTATAGATGAGACACAAACCACAGGCCAAGTAAGCAGATGTCTTGTCAACAAGGTCTAGAATTTAGAATCATTAGGACTCTTTTAAGAAACATACTTACTCTGACATAAAACTGAGGCATATTATAATATTTCAAATTCACGCTGCTCTGTGTGACATTTTTTCCTCATTAAAATGAAGAATGACACAGCCAGAGAGAGCCCCATCTTTCCTGCTTTGTATTTGTAGTTCAAAAGATGTCTCTTGCAAATTGTCCCAGAGAGACAAAATATTAAGCACCTTGAGTGCTGTTCTGCATTAAATTAATTTAACTGCCTTTGAAAGTTTTTAATGTGTTGTAGTGACCAGTGAAATAATAATCAGTTGCTGCTCATTGTTTCCACCTTGTTCACTCTCTCTTTTCTGCAGCTTGTCAAATCCTGTTTAACTCTGCTTGTTTTTCTAGGTGTCAATTCCTCTACATTGTGCAGCTTTCATGATGAAATTCCTGAACTTCTTGTTCGCCCTTCAAGTTTGAAAAGCAAAGTATCAGATAGACCTGAGCAAAGGAAGCCAGTGCATGATAACTGACACTGTTTCTGAAACAACAGCAAGTAAAAAACATGCATAATCATTAAAGAAATACTGTAAAAATTAGGTGAATTTCTGAATGAATTACCTGTTGGGTTGGATTTTTGCCAGTTCGCTGAAACCCATAGGAAAAGGTTTGCTACTGCCCTAAGAGGCTTTCTATCAAATCTTAAATTAATTTCTCTTTTAAACACATGCCTTTCTTTCTTTGTTGAACATATACACATATCCAAAGGCAAATTCCATCCCTTGACTCTTATAAAGTAGTGAAATTCATCCAAAACACCATCAGGATTCACACAGATTATGTTTCTTGTAACTAAATATTGTGGAGAAACCTGTAATGTCAAAGAAAATTTGTCCTAAAATCTCAGGGAAACCTTAATTAAAAAGGAAAGGTGTTGTAAACACCACTACTGGTACAAACAGAGGAATCTGCAACATGAAATAAGCTTTCAACACAGAGATTTTGCCTCAAAATTTACAGCAGTAGGGGACAAATAGGGTTTTTCAATTTTTTTTTAAGGATAACTTGGAAAGAGAAGTGTACTTAAACAATTAAGCTGAAATCCTTGGTGCAGGGGTTCAAAGTTACAAACAGAAGATCTGAAAGTGATCATATATTCATCCTTAGGAACCCAAGAATGGTTCTCTCTGAGACCATACACATACCCATCCTTGTAGTCAACCAGTAGCCTCAGCAAAGCCCCAGCTGTGCTGAGCACAGGGGGAGGCAGATACAAAAGGATGGTGCAAGTACCAAGCTGGGAAATAGGAAGGAAGGTAATCAGGGCTGGATGCAAAAGCAGAAGTGGCAGATTATTCAGGCATAATTGATTTTAGCATCCCAGCTCCTCTCTCAAGGTACTTTTCCATCCATCTCTGGCATTTCACAGTAAGACTGAGGTAAAGGAAATTGATATTCCCAACCAGGAGGCATAAAATATTCTGCAAAAAACCCTACAAAATACTGGGCAGATACCCTGTGTATTAAGTAGTTGCATTAAAGAACAGAAAAAAAAAAAAAATAATGCAAAGATTCCTTCTTCAAGACAGAAGAAACACAAGAGCCTTAACAGTCTTCAAAAAACATGAGGTGTCTCAGACTTGAAAAATTCCTGAGGTATAAAGCATGAATTCCAGCCAACATCATACAGCTCCTACAAAAACTGTATTTCTCTAACCAGCACCAAATGTATGAGCTACAAACATACAGACAGACATATTCTTCAGTTGAAGCACATTAAGTGACAGTGAGTTTAGTGAAACTGATAAATATTGAACTTAAGCATCATTTCAAATACTTTCTTCTGAGTCAAGATCTAATTCTCCCTAAGGCAAGCCTTCTGGAATTGGAATAGCACAAGGGCTTAGAACAGGAATGTCAAATATTTTATTTTAAAGCTGCAATTTAAACCATCTGAAATACAAACAGTTGAGTGCAACTTTTTAAGTAATGTTGCAGGCCTTAAGATTGAGGGCAATGGGTGTTCTGGAAACCTGTAAGCTGCATGACCATGCTGAATGGCAGCAGAGGTTCTTTAGGGAAGGAGAACTTCAGAATTTATTTTTTTTTTCAAGCTGAAGACAAACAAATCAAAATAAATTAAAAAACTATCTAAAACATTAATTTTGTAAAAATTTCCAGGAAACAGTGAAATGTACAGATACATAGGTTTATTCCAAAATTCATCAGTCAACACACCTTTGTGTTTCCATTGCTTTAAATAGGGCCACTGCCTATAAGTATCAGATTCAAAAAAAGATCAAGCTTAATAGGAAATATTTCCCAGCACCTTTGTCCATAGACACAATTTTAATGTTTATACGTTTGGTTAGACTTACTGGAAAATAATCTGATTTTCCAGGGTTTTATTTCTTTTGTAACTGCAATATGTTCATGTGAATTTTTTAGCAGAGATTCTATGGCTGTATAAGAGAAAAAAAAAGTTTAATTGCTTGGGAATAGCAGTTATTGAGCAAAAGAACAAATAAATCACTTTCCAATAACAATTCCCTCACTTTCCAATAACAATTCCCACATGTAGCTTTAGTTTGAACTTTTCAATTAAAGAGGCAGAAATGTAATAAGAGGACATTCCATGTTTACACAGCACATATATGGGTAGGAAGTGAAATGAATTCCTGTATTGGGCTTCCCACTGACTGGTTTCATTCCAGCCCTTCACAGCACACCCATTTCAAGAGCTTTGCACACTAAGCCCAAAGAGAAGAATAACTACCACATCACTCCAGGTTTAAAGCATGAATTAAACTCTTTCCAGAGAAAACAGAAGGAACATACAAAGAACCTACAATCTGATAGTAAGATGATGCAGGAAAGGGTAAGGTTATGCAGACCAAGGCATTAGTAACACAAAGCTTTGTCCCTGTCTTTCCTACATCCTGCCTCAACACTGTACAATGAGTACATACAGAGTCTGCATCTCCTCTGTTTCTAACAGATGGTGCTTTATGTTTCAGTAATGTTCAATGAACTCTCAATAGTAATAGAGTAATAGTAATGAGGTAAACATTTCACTGCTTTTATTAAGAGCAAAGCAGATCTTCAAAGGAATTTTATGAACATTACAACCCTTTCCCACAATCCATTTTCTACCTTGATTTGGGAAGAACAATGCCTTGTCAATGTGAAACAATGAAGTACTCACTTATCTGGGATTCAGCTCAACTGCTAGATATGAAAAAATTTTTTTGCTAGAGGCACAGAGATTACATGTACAGCAATAGCATTGCTGGTTTAAGAAATAGTCTGCATTGCTTTGGTTTCATATAGTAAAGGTCTTCTCCATCTCTTTCATGATGTATACTCATATCAGATAAATAACCTGGAAAACACATTAAAGTCATTAACAATCAAATAGAATAAAAGTATAATGAAATTCCAACCTAAAAATCCTGCACAGAGTACTCACACACCACAAATAATCATCAGTGAGTGACTGCCATTTTCCATTTACTTTAATGAAGTTCACATTAAAATCACAAGATTTTGCAACTTTGACAGAGTAAAGGTTGCAAAGGTGTCATTCATAAATCCATAGACCAACAAGACTGAGATTAAGAAGAAAAAGGAAAAATAAAGGCTTAATTCAGACTCAAATGAGCTTGGTTCCATTATTTTAAAAAGAAAAAAGAAAAAAAAAAAAAAAAAAGGAGATGCAAGAGCTTGAAAATAAAATTTCCTAGAATGTTCTTAATAACCATCTCAATTTCTGCAAAGTCCTTGATCTAGTCCCATTGTTTCATTTTGGTGCTCATCTCAAATGATGATAATTACAGTTAGGGTTTTCAAAGGAATACAGTTTTGCAGGAAACACGTGAATCCATTGCAACTGAAGTCTATTTGTTTTATGCCAGATGTACACAAGGCATGACAAAAGTGGGTCATTATCTAAGGGAAACACACTGCTTTGCCTAAAATCACATGAGCATAGGTTATTATGAACAATTTCACAGCCAGTTCTCTCTCATCCCAATCTATTACCTCAGCTCTGTAACTTGTAAAAAAACTTATTGACTATAATTTGTGAAAACAAGAAAAAATCCATATTATTTTGTTGTATCAGTCGAGAAATAAGTTGTCTATGGAATGCATTGGTAGTGAAAATAGAAACTCAGTTCCAAACCAGTTTTAGCCCGGTCTGAATTTTAAAAAAATTAAAAAATTTAAAAATCTCTAGCTCAGTCTTAAGTTGAAATTTAAATTTAAAGTGCATGTCAGGTTCAAATAATACTTGGAAGGACCATGTGCAACTTTTATTGCTTTTCCATTGGAGACAGAAAGACAGAACACTTATCAATCACACTGCAAGTGATGCTCCACTCTAGTCCCATGGTCTATGGTTTACCCCTCATGCACAATTATTCCCTGAAGGAGGCAGTAACCTGACGTTTAATTGGTAGATAATAATTCAACAATGTGTGGATATAAACAATTCCTGGAAGAGAATTAACATTCACTTCTGAACAATGTTTCTGAAAGGCTGACAATAATGCAGTGTAGGAAATAAATATATTTGATGTTAAATTGAGCATCAATTTACTATTTATCAACTCTGCATGTACTTGGTGGGAGAGAACCATCATGCAGTGTGACTTCCCTTTTCAGGACAGTTTTTGAAGGAATCAGTGAAAACAGTAGTGAGAGAGAAAGCAGGCAATACAGAATCATTACAGACAACCATTTGGGGTGTTCCTAAGAGGCAACTCCAGTTTGTGGAATCAGTAGTAGCAGAAAAGTGATTCTACCAGGGAATGAAGCCAAAAATTTTAAGGGTACTGGACATAAGGAAGATCTGAGCCACTATATTTGGCATTCAGTAACACAACAACTGACAAATTGTTCTTCACTGAGGAATTCTAACAATAAAAAGCTGTATGAGATGAATTAATGGGATATGGTTTACCAATATGACTATCAAAGTTAAAGGTTGAAGGAGTAAAGTTCTTTTTTTTTTTTTTCTTAAGTATTTTGTTCTTGTTTTTCAGATGAAAAGTGTGGTTAGCTAAGAAAAAGCTCAAGGTGACAATGTGCAACCACGATATCCTTCAAAAAAATGCTGACAGCTAAAAAAGCAGAGCCATGAGAGCCATATAAATGGCTGTTCTCATTGCTAGTGTCTTAATCCAATCCCAAAGATAGATACAGAATAGCTTTTTTTTCCTTTAGCATGCTACTCTAGAAGCACAATTATATCTACAAAGATAAATTATCTACCCAACTCTTTTTACTAATAAAACAAAAAGCAAAAGCACTGCATAAATTTGGGCAGTTCACCAAGAAAAGAAGTATACACATGTAAGCTACACAAGCAAGTATTTTCTGGGTGACATTGTAATTACATGAGACAGACCAAGCTTTCAGAGGAATCTGATGCAAAGTTATTTTGTATTCTATTTGCAGTAGCTGAGTGCCATCCAAAATGCAACTGAGCCGAAAGAGGCAGAAAAACAAAAGCATCTCCTTTGTCCCAAATGAATTCAAATTCATTAGTTTTGGCAGCTTTTCAAAGATCAGAAGAAAAATATTTGTTTGATCTTTCCCTTCTTTCTACTTAAGGTCAATGATTAAAACAGGATCAGCTCAGTAACTACACCTCCAGTTCACAGTCTGTTGGATAAGCCTACTAAGTACCATTTTAACAGTTATGGAAAAAAATAAAAGATGCCAAGAATTTATTATTATTATTATTACAGCTGTGCAGAATGGGGAAGACTGTTGCTTTCTCAGGCAGCTAAGAGCTTAGGCCATGAGGCAGAACAATTCTGTTCTAGTCGCTCTGCAACATGGCTACTTGTCACCCAGCAAGTCATTCACACTAAAAATTTTCAAGACATGTCACAAACTTTACACACAAACCAAATTCAGTAGCCAACCTCTAAAATAATCTGCAGAAGAGCTTAAAATCAGATTATGGAACTTTGGAAGTCCCCTACCAATCATCATCCACACTTGCAGACTCTACCATGAACACGTGCATTGGAACTTCCCTGGATTAAGCCAATTGTGGCTCCCTACTTGTGGAACCAAGAGAGCAGAGTTCACTGTTAACGAGCAAATGAAAATAGGAGACCATTAGTCTTGTAACAAGAAATCATGTGTGTTTATAGATACACTTCTGGTCATTACCATACTTCAAGTTGGAACATGAATCTCTTGTTTTGTAGCCTAGGAGACCTTAGCAAACAAGAAATCTCCCAAACTCTAGTACAGACATTCAATTCCCAAAAGTCTATTCTTATCATCTCATGTGCTATGAAGCTAGAAATTTGGAATAACTTTTACAAATATTTGTCCATAATTAAATATAAAGGGAAAAATATAATAAAGAGCTTTAGGACAGCAACTTTGCTCAAATTGCTGATGACTACATGAAAACTTCAGACTGCTGAGGCTCGATGCTGAAGCATTTTGTCGACTTTTGATTTAGTCACAGAGTTCTTGGAATCTAAACTGACCAACCAGAAAAGTGCTGAATCTGATTTATTTAATCAGATTTCTCTTTTACTAATATAATACTTGATGCCTGCTTTTAATCTGAACTGACAGATTCGAAGGGGAAAGATTGATTCTTAAAATGAGTAGGGAGGTAAATTTAGGTGAATTGAGGGAGAAATTATCCTTTCTGACATTGTCAGTTCTTCAGTTCTGTTTTTACCAAGTACACTTTGAGCCATTTAATAGCTGTAAGGAAAAGAGCCAAATCAACTCTATATTTCCTTTCTTTAAACAAGAGAAAATAAAATTTCCCCTGTTCCAGAGAATCACAGATCTACAGAAAAGAATCCACCTGATGCTGTGAATACAGTAGAAAGAAGTAGGAAAATTATGGAAAACTTGGGGGAAAGCAGGCATGCTTCAGATTGCTTTTTACAATGACATAAACCCAAGAGATATGCATTGCTATAAAAATTCAAACATAAAACAAACTTGAAAACATTTAATTATAAATATTGAATACCAAGGCAAACCAAACAATTGGCATAACTTATAGTACTAACAGCTCCTTTGGATTAGTTGTATGCACTTTGAGAATTTCTAATAGGTATCCAAGAAACATACCATGCATAGAACTTCCTGAAAAAAATCTTCTCAAGAAATATAAAGAGGAACTATTTTTTTAGTTCCAATAGTCATTTCAGTAAATAAAGTCACTCTCCAGAAAAGATTCTGTACTTAACCTTTGGCATTCAGAAGAGAAAATTCAGTGAAAAAAATTCAGTTAAAAATTCAGTCTAGAGAGCCTTTAATTAATTAATTAATTCCTGTTCTTAGGAAAATAGAGGTTAATAAAGCAGCCAAGCAGAGCTCAAATTTCTAAGTGCTTCTCTTTTCAAGAAGAAAATACAAATATTTATAAAGCAGCAGTTTTGGTGAAAACCCTTACATTATTCAGAGGGTTTTAGAAGACTGCATTCTGCACTATAATAAAGAGAGACAAATCAACGAAGATATATGGAAAAAATATTAACATCCCCTACATTTTGGCATTGATTACCCTACATTTGTATATCTTTATGACTTCTCATGTACTATGCAATTTCACTGGGATAAAACTAATTTCCTATCCAACTGATTTTTTAATTATTGAAAGTTAGTACTATTTGTATTTTTTAATCTTTATGGTTCACAGTCTCTAAATTACTATTTGAAAATTGCTGATTAGATGAAGACTACTGAATCTGTTACAAAGCATCAAGTAAAATTAACTGTTAAAAAATAGATAAAATAATTACCCTTATTCTTTGTGACTAATTCTCACACTTAGAGTATGGAAAGACTCTTGACTATAGATGAACTCTATCCCTAGCATTGCTGCTGTAACCTTACACATGACTTTTGTCTCAGATCACCTAGATCAAAACTTTGGCACAAATTTCATGGTTAACACTTTCCTGAGTGAAGACCAGTGACAAGTCAAGAAAGCAGTTGTCAACATCAGTGCTTCACCTTTATATTTATATATTAGATTTATCAAATCACATTTATATTATCTCCCTAAACATAGTATTTGGCTGCACTGGAATAAATAATGGCACAGTTAAGGGGAGACTCCACCTTCATGCCCCTTCTGTGTCCTTGGATTATTGCAGAATGAGTTGGAGATTGTAGGTGCTTTTCTTTTGCTGGATAAATGGAGGCTATTAACAAAGTCCTTGTAGTGGAAAATTTAGGAAACATCCTGGGCTCTTCATTAGCGTAACTGCCAATATATAGCACAGCCACTAATGCAAAAGAGCCAAAAAAATTTAGTAAGAAGGATGGAGGGAGAGGAGAGAATCAATATTATTTTTTTTTTAATTTCTGCTTCATTTAATTTAAACATTTTATGTTTGTCATTTGTGAAGTGAATACTAAGTGAAAAACCCCAGCATTAAACTGTACTCATAGATCAATCAAGTGAACTGCATGCTCATTTACACTTCACTTTTAAGTTCTCTCCTGAAGTCAGAACTACACAGATAGCTCTGAATAACCCATCTGGGAGAAGCCCACAATCCGTCTCCCCTGCCTATGAATTACACACCCAATTTCTTCTTTCACCCCCAGGAATGCAAATGCAGAGTAACACCAGCACAGTCAATGTGAAAAGATAATTTTAATCACAGCCTGTATATTTGGGTTCAGCTTTCTGATAGTTGGCAATACTGCAGGGTGCAACAGAAAATACCCAGGAACCAAGCAGTGATTGTTAAGAGCGAGCAAATTTATTCCTTTGTTCCCTTAGGAAAAATTATGAATAGCAGAAAGCTTTTTGTCTTATTGAAAGATACTGTTACAGTGTCGAGCCCTTTGAAGGCAAAGCTATCGAGAGAATACAGACAATGACCTAAGATTTAACACCTTCTGAGTTGCTGGGTGAACTTTCAAGAGTTCCTACACTTTATGCTGACCCACAGGTGAGCAATACAGATCATTTTTATAAATATGTGGCCCCTGTACCACGGGACTTTACATCTTGTCATTTCTTTACCACAATTTTGGAATGGCTTCCCAAATTTTATACCTTGTGGGTTTCTTTGGGCCAAATTGTAGTCAAATCAGTAAAATATCTAGTGTAATTCATGTTTTCTATAATTTAATTCTCCTTTTTGCAGACAGCTGGAAAAAGTTTATGCAATTAAATGGCAGCTGGGCAGTGCAGAAAAACTTTGTGAAGCTCCATACAACAAAGAATATACACCTCTATTAAATAGCTCTGTTGATTTCTCATGGTCAAGAAAACCCTTTGTATCTAGTTAAGTACAATAGTTTTCTTAAACAGTTGTCTGATTTTCTTTACACTCTATTTTAAATTGGGAGGGACTGGGAAATGTATTTACCTAGAAACCATATGAAATATAGGGATATAGTTCAGTACTTATCCCTAAGAAAAGCAATATTCATTCCCTTCTGTTCTCTTTTATTTGCATTCCAGGGTAAAGGTTAAGCAAGTTTATTCCACAGTGTGAATACAGAACTACTGCCAAAATATTTATGCAGTCCATAACTCACAGACCCATTTCATCTTCTAATCATAATCATTATTTTGGATTGTTTTGACAACATATTTGACAACAGCACTGCAGAGCTTAAGAAAAAGAAATATTTTGCACACTCTTTGTTGGCTGAACTTCATTTTTCAATAAACAAACAAATGAAAAATTCTCTCCTGAATTTCTCAGGCTCTCCCCTGAACCTCTCTCCACGCGAGTTCTTCCCCATTGGTTGAGAACGTGATCAGGGCTTTTAGTCAGGGGACTGTTTTAACATTGTAATGCTCTGAGGAAAGAAGTCGTATTAGGAAGAAGTTGAATTTTGAATCAGTTAGAAAAACAGCTTCATAGTTTGGGAGACACAAAAAAAACCTCAAAAAAGCATTATTAGTAACACACAAAATTAGTAGACTGATTGTTTTCTAGTTTTACTGTGATTCCAGTTAAACAACATGAAGTACTACAGAAAAATCTGAGGAGACTGAAATACTTCTAAAATTGATCATCACTTCCATCACTTATTTAAATGTAACCTGAGGAAAACTCTGAGCACAGCTGAACCTCTGAATTAGGGAAAAAAATTAACTATATCTTTAGATATCTCAATTGATTCTAAGACATTGCATGGGGCAACAAAGAAAAAATAATCTTTTTTTACTTAGAATTTTAAGTTTCAGAATTTACTTTTTCTGTTTTGTTGTAGAACTGTTCAAAAAACAAAAAAACAAAAACTGAGAAACAACACAGAACCTCACTCATCATAAACAGAGAGACCCTGCATGTAGCTAATATAACAGCAACATGCTCACTGGAACTGAAGATCACTCCAGGTTCAAACACTGCTCACTGCACTAATCCTAATCCATCAGTCAGGGAATTCCAATGGGACATAAGATACTTGCACCTAATCCTGATTTAGAATTTGGACTAATTGCTATAACTCATTCCTTTTTCTTTTTTTCTATAATAAAATAATTTAAAAACAAAAAATATTTTTAAAAAAATTTTAAAAGGTTGATTTGGGATGAGGAAATCTTTGAAGAGATTATCATTTTCAAACACTTCAAAAAACAGCTTTTCTTTTAAATAAACAAAAAACCCAGCCTGTGGAACCTGCTAAAGAGTGCCAGAAGAAACCTTACTGCCCAAAATGGCACAGCACCAAAGATGTTACTGTGCAGTCCAGAGGTCTCATGTTGGCTCAGTACAAGACACTTGTGAAAGAGGATATGAAATTGAAGATTGAATTAAGAATTATCACTGCAATACATTCCTGTTTTCTCAGATGCAGCTTTGGCTCAAGACAGAGGTGACTGTAGATGCTTTTTGATGTCATGATTGATAGAGTTCCCTTTCTCCAAGAAAACCTTGAAGCAACTCATAGTTAATAGGAAATAATTACAGTGTTGTTTTATTTGAGAGAGTGCATGTAGAGAAAAGAAAAGGAGATCATGGAGTTTCACAGGTAGGCAGAGGAATTCTTTTAAATCTGAATTTTTTTCAAGATAACTTTTCAGAGAAACTGTACAGTGTAATGTGTTTTTCTGGGGAGTGCAGCCCCATGTGGCTTGCTTTTACCTGTAACATGTGCAGTATTGTTACAGGAACACATCCTAGGGCAAAAAACTGAGCTCCAGGTGCTGGGATACATTTTAACCTGGAGAAAGAGAGAAGGAATAAAATCAAAAAGCCAACTGTCCAGTAAAGTTAATATTCTCCTTCCTTTAAAGCTCCTGATTTCCTCCTTCTAAATGAATATTTAGTTAATGATAATTATATTTGTATCCTGAAGGTGTTGCAATTACACTGTACTGCATCCTGCCAGCTCACCTCCTGACAGGGCAATCTCACTCATCAGTACAAAGGCTTTGGATTCTCTGCCCTCATCTCCTCTATCAGACACATAAAACAAATGCAGCCTTGCCCTTTGCATGTTGTTTCCACCAAATTATCCCATGTGCTTTTGCTGCCATTGCTGCTACCTTGCTACTTGATCACACATGCTGGGTTCCTTTAGAAGAGACTTCTGAAGCTGAGGGACCTTTCCCTGTTCATTGCAAGAGATTGCCTAGAATGAGAATCTTGCCACTAGGAAACACTTAAAGATTATCAAAGTTACAAGCCCTAACCTTCAGAAAAAGAAAGCAAAGAAATGAGAGACATAGTTGAAGATTTACCTGACCTTGAAATTCCCCTCACCAAGCCATATGCTGAAGTTTCTCAGAGAGAATTGTTGCAGCATAGGGAGAAGAATAAGTATTAGTTGAATAATCAGGACAGATTATCAAAATATATAAACTCAAAGTTTGTACCCTACAGCAAGTCATAAAGAAAAGCAGCCATCTGGAGCTTAAGAAATGTTTCGAGCTTTGTCAGTAAGACTTTATTATAAGCACACAATATAGGCTGCTAATTAAATATATATAGAGAAAAAAAAAAAAAAAAAGAGACAACTAAGCGTTCTTCCTCTCTCCAGGGATTTTTTTTCCATACATTCTTTAACATTCAGATTTGTGGTCTTCATAAGATCTCTAAGCCTCTGGGGTTAGTGGAGACTGATTTCCCTTACTCACATTCAGTATCTTGAACAAGTCCAGATCAAAAAGCACTAACAAGCAAATCTTTAGTCATTGCCCAGTTCTTGTTTTCTTGATGATTTCAAAAACCTTGGCATTATGAAAACTAAAAAACACAGAAAACCAAATGAAAGTTCTGACAAGGAGCACACTGCAAGTTCCTGAACCATGCATGTGCTTTTTGGAAGTTTGCAATCCTTTTGATTTCTAGGGAATGCAAGAGCAAAGGCTAAGGAGCTTGTTGATATCTACATGAAGGACAGCAAGAGAGAAAGGGACTGAAGAGTAAACACAATAAAATAAAATAAAATTAAAACCCCTATCAAATAAATAAAATAAAGTAAAATTAAAAACTCTATCAAATTATGTTCCATTTCACTTATAAAGGAAGGTAAATTGCAGATTTTTTTTTAATGGAGTGGGAAATTTAGACCCATTTACTGATGAGGAAGTTGTATGTTCAATTTCTGGTCAGGAATATACTTTTAACAACAGAATAATCCAGGACAGTACTTGCCTCTTGTTATATTTAGAACTTTCAGTAATAACAAGCATCTTCATAAAAATATATACAAAGAATCAGTCTACTATCCTTGTACTCCTGATAGATACTAACCTGATGAGCACCTAGCACATTTGCTTTCCATTCAGTTTCCTGCTCTCCCTTCTAAATATATTTACTTCTAAGAGTATCAAAGTTCTCTATTTTTCAGCTGCAACATTTTTAAAACAGCCTCTGCTAGAATAACCATTTAGTCACATCATAAAGCAGTCACTGGTTAAGCCAAGATCTGAACTCAAAAGGCCTCAATAATAAATTTGCATTCAGTCTGTCTCTAATCAGCATGTTCTCCAGCCTGACAAGATAATACACTCACAGGTAGTCAATCTGAAACTGCACCAGAACACAAATCTGTATTCTATACAAAAATGGGAGATTATTACAGAAAATACAGTTTTTAGAAGTCACTGATTTTAAAAGATGTTTTTTATTTGTTACCTCTTTCAAATACCACACTACAGTCTTCCCAAACTCAGCAGAAGTGGAAGAGATGTAATTGTGGTAGCAACCTGGACTATATATTATTTCTAAATCAGAAAGTTTACAACATCAGTGAAGGCACTGGAGACTTCATTACTGCTTGGGCACTGTTTATATACCCATGCACACAGAGGCATGTGTGTACATCACACACAGCTTGCATTCACACAGCATTTAATTTCAGTGGAGTAAGAACACTGGAACACTTTGCAGAGCAGCCCAGGTCATGGTCCAGCTTCCAAAAAAACAAACAACAATGATCAGAACATGGTGTGGACCCAGAGATACCTTTGTTCCCTCTTCTAGAAACAACAGATAGTATTATAAAAGAAACAGTTGCAGCAGAGATAGATCTGGAACCAGATCCATCTTTCAGATGGCTTTCAGAGTTTTCTACCTCTTCTTTTCTACCAAGAGACCTCAGAAGTGGCCAGCAGAGGAATTCTAAAAAGCCAAACCCATATTTCCCTGTGTGCACACAGAAGAGAAGGCATGTAACTGTATGCTAGAGTTATATATTAATTTATCTGTACATATTTATAGGTTTCTCTAACCCAGAAGGAGCACCTTCATTCCCCCTGTCTAACAGATGTACTGCCCATCTCCAGCAGGACCAGGCACAGCACAAAGAGCAGCCCTTCTCACACGTAGGTCTGGTAAATATTGGGTGCAATAAGAAGAGAGTTTTCTGAAAATAAAGGATCTTCATGATGTGTTCAACTTTCCAGTTCAGATTCCAGGGGGTTTTGGTTTGCTTTTTGGTTGGTTGGGGTTTTTTTGTGTTTTTTTTAAATAAAAAAGCTTTGTTTCACATGATGAGAGGTGCCCTGTCTACTGAGAAGACAATTTACATTTTGTTCTTTTGATTTCCTGCTGCCCAGGATGTACAGACAGATGATGCTGAAGTACAGAAGAGATGAACAGAGATGAACAGGGTCACTAGCTTGCACTCCTGGGGTCTGGCTGAAGGATTTCTGCTTCCTAAAACTGTGAGTAGTGAGAGATGACGGACTCATCACTCAATGAAAACTGAGTTATGATTTTGCAGTATGAACTCACTTGGCTGCTTTCCATGGCCTTGGCTCTTCAGGCTGGGAAGGCTCATGAGAAAGTGTTACTTTGATGTTTTGCTGAATTTTTCTGTGGAACATATAAGACATGAGGCATATCAGATAGAAGTTAAAAGTATCTGGGCTAAATTCACAGTTAGTATTGATTATTTTCTGCACTGCTTCAGGTGGCATTTTAAGCGAGTTATTTAATGTGCTAATAAGCATATAACCAAGACTATCTGACTAGGAACAATAGGTCTTTTGTAAAAAGATGAGGAACACAGAATCACACTAAATTTGACAGATACTAGGCTAAGATACATACAGAATTGTCTGAGGACTGTTAAGTAGTGTGCTGGCATCTTCATTATGCAAAGAAAACAATAGAAGTTGTGTTAATAGAGAAATATGGCAAAAGCTGCCAAAACATGAGCCATTGAAATGCAGGACATCTTACACCTGGCATGAAACTGGAGTTTTACCAGAGTAACTGCAATGCACTATGGTGAAAAACCCCTGTGCAAAACTGGTATGGAAAGGCAACATATTCATAAAGGGGGGAAAATAAAATAAATAAATAAATAAATAAGTATAAATAAAGTATAAATAAATTATAATAAATATATTATTAAATAAATAAGGATATATTCTTTATGATTCTTTAGGATGCAGACGCAGAATCCATGGAACCTACTGAGATGTTGCAGGCAGGAAATCTGAGGGCACTCCCTTCCAGCACCTTCCCAAAGCCCCTCAGACTGGGCTGCTATCCACACGGAGCTCTCTCCTGGCAAATGTTACCCAGGAATGCTCACAGTATCCTTTGCTTTGGCCACAGGTACCAAGAAAGACAAGAAAGAAACATCCTGGTGTGGTACAGCTCTTTGCTTTATGGTCCATGCTCTACTGCTGCTGCTGCCATGGAAACGTGACCTTCAGCAAATGAACATACTCCCTGTATCTTAACAAGTGCCACCTTGCAGGAAAAGCCAGCGAGTGTCATTTAGTAAATCTGGTGATAGATGAGCAAGGAAAGAAAGAACTGGGCTGTTCTGAACCTTAATGGCTGCAAAGAGCTAAGAAGGTCAGGAGGCATATGGTCTGGGCATTAAAATAATCCTGCCAGATTCACAAAAAACCCCAGCAAATTTGTTGAGTAAGGAAGGTACCATTTTTAACTCTAATTTCTCCTACATTTTAACCTCAAGAACAGAAGGCTTAATAATGAGGTCTGACAGAAATTTTTAGGTTTTGATATCACATGTTCAATTTTTATACCTTGTATATTTCTTCATATTTGATGCCTGTTCTGAAAGCTCTATCACTGATACAGATGACATGGACTCAAGAAAGGTCTGTGACTGAAAACAGCTCAGCCCCCTCTTGTTCTTAGGCACACCTGCACTTCCAGAAGCAAAGTTCTGAAATATTTTGTGCAGTGCAGATCTTCATAAGTATTTTGATATTATTCCTTTTACTGAAGTTAGAGAATCAGTTACATGTGGTAGAGCAAATTTGTTGGCTCCATTTCCACAGATCCCTGAGAATTATTTTACCTCATTTGATACTAAGCCTTTAAAGCACATGATTCAGGTAATAAAAGAAAATTGTAACACATGACAGTTTACTAAAATTTAAAAAAAAAATGATGATAAATAAAAATAAATGAAAATAAAATTAAATTAAAAAAAATAATAATAAAAAAAAAGAGGATCTAGCATGAAAATTCTCTCTACCATTCACTTCAAAATGAGAGAGACTGCTTTCAGAATACTGACAAAATTAGAAGCACATCTTGTGACTGAGATTTTACCTGGAAGGGTGTGGCAGTCCCAGTAATGCAGAGGTAGTTAGTATGGGCTGTACCACCACAGACAAACTAAGATAATGCTTCCAATTGGAGCATTTAGAAAGAAGAAAAGTATTCTGTAGTTCAACAAATGAGCTAATATCTATTTTGTGATCTCATGAACTTTGAAAAGAAAGGCTAATCTTTTTAGAAGTTCATCAGATGCAGATTTTTTCTCTAGAGACAGAACTTCTCTTCTGAGCTGCATGTAAAATCAGGGTAAGTAGGAAGTCTCTGACTCACTCAGGTGATAGACAACAACTTTTTCATTAGTTGAAGGAACAAGTTACTGTCCTAGTAAGCAGATCACAAACACTGTCATTGTAACTAAATGTATGAGTATGTCTCATATTGCTGATTTTGTTGCAAATTCAATGGGATTCCAGAGAACTGTCTATGTGAATCCACCAACAAAATGAATGTCAGAACAGATCATAAAGAACTAGCACAAAACACCCCAAAAATATAGCCCTAAGAAACATTAATTCAATGACATTTAGGACTGGATATCAAACACATTAGCAGACACCCTGCTGCTGCAGCTTACCAACTAACCCTTCACTTTCAGTTTGTAAAGCTTCATTAAAACACTTACTTTCTCATTTCATTCTGTGCCGTGGGAACATAAGCCTTAAAAAAGAACTTAATGTGGGATATTATGGGCCAAGTTCTTCTGAAAGTGTCAAAGCCAATGATAAACCTCCTTTCAGCTTAAAACTGGAGAATTAGAAGCCCTCAAATAATATGAAGTAGTAATAGAGCTCCTTAATAATAGTGTAACTTTCACTTGCAAGGCAGACAACTTCCAAGAGCCTGGCTGATGTTCAAGTCAGAATATAGTGTTTATACACTTCTCTGTATTACTGAAGCCTTCGACAGAACTGCTACATCTCTCGAGAATGGGAGGTTATATTTCTTTCTTCATCTGAAAGGTGATTTCATGCTTCAGGAAGTAAAGAAAGTTTGTGCATTGACAATATAAATGCAGATGCCTCCCATAATGATTGACACCAGAGGTCGTGCAAGTGGAGTTTCATTTCTACTCCCAGTAGATCAGGCAGCCGTGCGAATTAACGTCTCTTTAGGAATTAGAAAGTCAAAGTTTTGACAGCTCCAGCTTCCCCCCTTGAAATGCATTCAGTTCAGAAAGCCTCCTTGAGGTCTGATCTGCTCCTCACAATTATCTTTTTTAATAGACAATATGAAAGCCACTGACACTCAAAGTGTACTGTCATACAGAGGAAAATTTCTTTCCCTGCAAAGGACATAAGTGGCAATGAAGGAACCTGACTATTACTACAGCAAGCAGCAAAACACTGTGTCATAAAGAAGTATTAATTTCATAGAGCTGTCAGAAATCTCTTTGTCCCAATCCTAAAGGTATGTCTCAAATGAGAGACCTTTTCCAGCTTGTATCTGGAAAAACAGTAACATTTGTGTAGAAGATAAGCAAAGTATATTCCTAACAAGTTGCTCTTGCAATTTGTGCTCACTTACCAAAGAGGGAATTCTCCAGTGCAATAGAAAAGCTATGGAGCTACAACCCAAATATTGTGACAAAGAGTAAAACTGCAGCTCAGCATTTTCCCCTGCTGTGTATATTCAGTTGTCTAACATCTTCTTGCATAAAGACACACAAAATACAACACAGCATTGGAATACCAATAGAGTAACAGTAGTTCTTCTATTCTGTTTCTCCTAATGGAAGGCAGATTTGGCCCTTGTAACTTTTTAGGAGACAGCATATACAGTGTCTTTGCAGCTTTAAAAAGCACAAAGCATTTCAACGCTACAGTTGTAAAAAAATCCTTTAGCAGAAAGATGTTCACAGAGAGGTGCAGGATCAAGACCTTCAAATCAGACTATCAAACAATGTGGGTGTAAGCTATTTGGTTCTTTTAGCACTGATCAGAGGAAATTACTTACAAACAGTCCAAGCACAGCACTTTTAGCCATGGTTAAGGAAAGTATTTTCAGTAACAGCATTCACTGCACAAGCCACAAAGAGCCAATCCAAAACCAGAGACAACCAGATCTTTATTCAGGAGCCAACTGACAAGCCCTACTCGGAGTTCCACATTTTTACAACAGAATCTGAACTGCATCTATCTTTAGAACATCAAATTCAGTGCTTCTACTTACTTAGACAGACAAAGAGATTTTGTATGTGTATCTTCAACACTTCTGTCTTCAGGAAAGACAGTGTGGAATGAGAGGAACAGGGCACAAAAGGAAGGAAACAAAATGGCTCCATAAAAAAATCTTACAGGGAAATAAAAAATCAACCAGGATTAACACACATGAAGCTGAATACCTCACCAAATCATCAGCCACATTGTGTCTGAAAGCCCTGTGTCTCAACAATAAAAACAATAAATATTATTGATATGTATAACATTGATCCTTTCAGCCTGTAAAATCCTAAAGTACCTCATAAGCACTAAGCACAGAAGTACACAGACTGCAACAGCCTCTGAAACAAAGCAATAATTCTCAATAGCTGAAGGCATTACTGAATCATAGAATCATGGAATTGGTTGGAAGGGACCTCAGAGATCATCAAGTCCAACCCTTGATCCACCCCTTGAAACAACAAAACACCAAATTATCAATTTTAGGAAACTGACAAAAGCATCAAGAAAAGGATTCAGTAGAAAACAGATTAAAATTTCATAACAGTGATATAATTTTCATTTTTCCTTTTCCTTCTTTCATGTTTCTCTTTTTTGTTACTCATTAATAGTCTTCTGTAGGATTCAAAATCAGACACTCTTCCTTTGGTTTTCTCATGGCACAAACAGAGAACATGATTGATGACATGATTACTTGCTTATAGCAAAATATTAACCTTCTGTACTGTTAATCTGATCTGAGATGGAAAAGTCCCAAATCACTAATTCTTTCTTTTTCTTTATTGTCATACTAAAGGTATTTCAGGTTCCATGTCAGAAGAAAGAAGAAAGAAGATATGAAAGACAGTACTATGACCCCTTAGCTAGAAAGGGCACTATTACCTTATCTGACAAAGTTCTGCAAATTTAGTTACAATACAGTGTATTTACTCCCTGATTACAGTGTTGAATAGTGTGTAGCTTTCGAGTGATCAAAATCACTTCATCAACATTGCAAGTCATTTTGCTTGTCTCTGTAATTGTCCACATTTGCAAAGCAGCCATTTTTCGATCTGATGAAATTTCCCTCAAAGAATAAAGTGAGTAGAAGAAGAAAAATCCTTCCACCTATTTAATCCTTCAACTGTCTCTTTTTCTCTCTCCAATATTCTTTAGGAAAGAACACAGACTGAAGAGGAAAGCAACAATAGCCAAGGAAAAATACATACTTCTGCAAGATGGAATACAATGGGAGGACTGTAGCAGTTAGATATGGAATTTAAACTGCCTTCCAAAATCCAGGTCAGCTTTATCTGCCTGAATAGTTTTGCATTCTGCACTTAGCAAGCTTTTAGCTGAGCTTCAGCCATGTTTTCTGCATTTCCAACCTCACATCCCCACCATCTGGAGAGGTGATTCTAAGGGTAGAACTTGGGAATGTCATCACAAGAAACTAGTCCTTGTTTTTATATATGACTGAACTGCTGAGAATCTGAAATACACTCCTAATGCAGCAGAGTGAAATCTAGTGACAGATGGTAATAGTCACTTAAAAATAAATCTCCTTTATGCAACCAGCTTTTGCATTCATTGAACAAATCATGAAATCTACAATATATTTGTGTGTGTTGTGTTGTGCATTGCAGAAGTAGCACTGCAAGGCATTTTTCTTAAAAATATCTCATGTGCACTTACCCATCCTTCTCATTAGATATAATGGGTAAAGTCTTAGTCCTTATAAAATCAATGACAAAACTTCACTCCTTCTGCAAGTACAAGGATTTTACCTAAAACTCTATCCAGCATAAATAATATTAAAAGTATATATTAAAATACCTGAAACTCTGAAGATGTGCAGCTCACGAACTAATAATTTTGTCTAGAGCTGTAAAATGGACTAACACAGACAAATGTAATACCATCAAGTAATATTCTGTCACCTGTGACTACCTGTGATACTGCATCTGTATCTTGCTATGACAAATTTTCTTCAACATATTCAGCTCTGCAACACAAGAAGGATGGGGAGGAAGCCCATGTATTAGAATTTGTTTATCCAGTCCAAACTTAAGAATCAGCAATCATAAGTGAAGAATCCTTATATTTGGATTAATGGTATAATCCTGAAGATATGCAGACATCTCTGGAAACTAGTTCTGGCTAAAATATAGCACCTTTCACCAACAAATCCCTCTACAGAGAGGGAGTAATTTTCTTTATTTTGCAGGTGGTAACACTGGGCCTTACAAAGGCAGTTGCAGAGAAGCATCTTCTCTGCTGGGCCACATGACATTCAATAATCAAATACTCCTGGAAGTGGAAAGTTACAGCCCTTTGTCTCTAGCCTGACTGTCACAGACTGAGGCAATCTTCTCCTTTCTTTGCACACAATAAAAACAAGTTAACAGGAACAGAAATAGTCTAAAGAAGTAAAAGATAAGGCGTGTAATCAAGATATAATTGAAGTTTTCCATATCTTCCTCTCAGTCCCTGCACAACTTCCTGGAGCTTATGGAAAGTAAAAGAGGTTAGAAAATGTTCCATCTTAAAGTATTAGTAATTAAGGTAATTATTACCTCATTACTTAAAAACCAGGTCATACTGGGACTTCTTAAGGGAGAAAAGTTGCATGGTCTTTTCCTACAGAGGGAACTCCCACTTAAAGGAGAAAAAATACTATCATTGCCACTATACTTCCCACTGCAAAGACAGTCTGATACCATGAGGACTTACCTGATGATTCAGCTTCCTAAATACTCTCCTGCTAAAGCTGTACTTTACAAGCCCTCTCAGGTGCAAATACCTGTAACCAAGTGCTCTAAAAGTATCACTATGGGTACGAACATTGATCATTGTCAGATGAAAGCAATCACTACAAAGCCAAAGGAGGATACTTCTGAGACAGAGAGTCAAGTGTCTACAGATTTTTGGGATAAGTGCTAGCTTATTTGTTTCAGATTTTGTTCAAGTCTTCATTGAGAAGCCTGCTAGGTATCTCTGTCAGTATATAAAGTATCAATAACAACCAATAAAGAAGGCAAAGGGAGAAGATGAGAAAATGTTTATTTAAGTACAAAAATCCATGAAGCCCTGGTTTAGATAATTCTGATTGAGGTAAGCAATCAAAAAGACTTAATCCAAAACTCTTCAAACAAGAAACAGCCTTGGAAATCCCTGTAAAATTAACCTGAGTCAGATTGATTTTAAAATTCCTTTTCTAAGGACAGGCTCTGCTAGAAGAAAAGTGGATAGGTACATCCAACTTTCTTTTTAATATCAGAAAATTTCAGCTTGTACCCATTTTGGAGATTGGAGATTCCAGTTTTGGAGATGAATCTGGATCTGTTTCTCATTTTGTCCTCACTTCTCCACCCAATCTCAGCTATAAAGAAGAATGTCCAGATCACATCATGTCCAAGATTTTGTCCATGTCTTCCAAACCAAAATGTTTTTCATAGGAAAGCTTCCTCCTCATATAATTAGATTCAGAGCTCTGAATTATGACGTTCACAAAGTCAGAGGATGAGCACAAGACTGGAATAATACTGTACTTGCCCTAAACAACTCACTAGACATCAGAAGAGGTGTACAGCTGTCCCATCCCCACAGTCATTTCAAGCAGACAGCTTTTGAAGCTAATTCTCTTTCCTACTGGCTACAAAACTGCTACCAAAGCCACGTGTTTCACAAAAACATATTCAACTGCCAAAAAATCCTTATCCACGATGATAGAAATGCTCATTTTCTCATTAATGAGATCTGTAAATTACCCTGATAGCTGATACCACAGTCAATCCCGATAATGTTAAAAAAAAATAAAACCAAACTAAAACCCCCATAGTCTAAGGATAACATGAAACTGGAAAGGCAACAATCTGTTCCCACAGACCAGAGCCCAGCAAGAAGATGAAGCCAACAGAAACACAAAAAGAAAATAAACTCAGCAAAACTGATAAAGCAAAAGCCAGGGGAAGGCAGTTTCTGTAACAACAAAGTGTGCTGCCCTTCCATCTGTGTGACCAAAAATCCTGTTAGTCCTTAACGATACATGGATCTGCAAGACTTTACACACTCCACATTTTTGGGAACATTACCAAACCTGGTGTCACATGCAGGTTTCCTTTCATTTCTAAAGCATCTCTTCTTTCTCCTCACTTCGCTTCTTTCTCCTTTTTTAGTCTGCATAACCACATATTACACTGTTGTCCATAAAATTATCCTGAATGTATAGTGGAAAATCCTGTAGCAATTCCTAAAATAATGGGGGTTCAGCAGAGGCTTAATGGTATTTCAAAAGAATTTATATGTAGAGACAAAATGAGAGTACACAATATTTAATGAGCTTATATATTTAAATGTATATTAAATATATAAAGTTTATACTGTGCAGTTGTCTAAAAGGTTTGTTCTTCAGACATATCATGAAGAAAATGTTCCAGGTGAAGAATTCCAGGGGGACAGCAGTGCCAGCCAGCAGAGCAAGGCTCACTGAGTTCTCATTGTTAGGATCTCACTGTGAGGGTCCTCAGGGCTGTGAAGTGAACCTCACAGGTTCAAAGAACAGGCACCTGGAATGATCTCACTGAAAGGTAGGAATTCACAAACTTCATTTTTCTTCTTTAAATGCTAATTGTTGGGAACATTTGCAGCTGGCTGTAAAGAAGCACAGAAGGCAAATGGCATTGCAAGCTGTGTGTTTGTGTTTGCACTGCAGAGGAGCAATGAGCAGATTGGCAAGTTTTTCCTAAGTGATCTTGAAATGGAATAACATTGATGCCACATGAATTATGCAAAAGGAGACGGATTGATTAGTGGGTCACGCAATTCCAAAGATCCATTTTACAGCTTCCTTTAAATAATTAAGCACAGGAAAATGTACTATTCCTCCAAAGCTAGCCAAGATCATCACACAACTTAGAAGATTCACTGTGTACTGCATTGCTGAAGAAAAAGCTAAGCAAGTTCTCACTGACCTGGGTCATTGCCCTCAGGTTCACAGACACTGTCATGTTCCTTCAGACACATATTCATATAGCACTGACATGTGCTTCCCAGTGCCAGGATGTTCAGGGAGACCTCTGCTTTCTCATGGATTAGGCAGCAATTCATTTGCTAGCTAGTTATGCAACTGATTTGTATTCCTAAGCATTTTCCAAAGGTTCAGTGTTGGGTTTTGTTCTTTATTTTTTGGGAATAGCACTGCACATCCCAAAGAACCCAAGCATATGGCAATTGAGAAAATATTTCAGGTTGATTTTTTTTTTCTTTTTAACCAGAATAGACCATCAAGCCAAGAGGAGTTACGTTCATATTCAGCTCTCTAGATAGTGTCCTTTTCAAATCAGTTGTTGAAAAAAGTTCAAGCATTGCCAAGTTTTAAGAAGGGTATGTAGTAGCTCAAAGAATTGAATTATTTAAAGCTTAAGACAGAGCCATTAGCCAGCACCTTTCTGACGCCAGGAGGTTTAAGGAAGTCAGTACACATGAAGGAGTGACCCTGCCTTCAGCAACAATTTTATGAAGGCACAAAAAGGAATGGCACATTCTGCATCTTCCTAAAAGCCACTTAGAGGGAGACTAAATAAGCATTACCATTTTTAAAGATACTTCCTCCAGAAACACACCGTATTTAGAAAGAATTATTCTAGCTATAAAAGCAGAAGAACAATGAATCATGATTTCACTACCCAACAGATCTTTTAGTCTCCAGGTACAACAGGAAAAAAAAAATTACATGGATATACCTTACATCTAAAGTGACTAATCTGACCTCTGCTAGCTAACCAGATTTGGAGGGATTTAGAAGCTTTTCTGTATTTTAGAAGATGTATGTCAGTGTTGAGAAGAGTTGGCTTCTGTGTTTTGCTCTTACCTCTCAACCTTTTTTGAAATTATTGTACATCAATGTATTTCAGTTTCTCATCACTTTCTAATCAGACTGATATTTTATCATCTGCTACAGAAATAAAATACCAGGAGAAACTAATACTCAGAAGCAAAGTGTCAGGTACAGGTCAGCCCTAGATAAGTGATACGTCTGTCATATTCATATCATGGCATGACATCAAATGCAAGCAAGGAAAAAAAGCCAAATAAAGTGTTTGGCTATTTTTGGACAACATTCTCCCTATTTTTCATCCAGCACTATGGAATATGATTTTCGAATGAGACTTGTATTTCCTCTCTTCTAACAAATCAAGTGCAAAGCCATATGTAGCTGGAGTCTACATAGGTCACCCTTTCCTCTGGAGATTTTATATATGTTTTATAACCTGCAAGTAAACTATTCCCTGCAGTTGGGAAGCACACAAAGGATACTCCTAAGGCTTTGACCTTCCATCAGCACCTACTTTCACAAAGCCTCTATGAATGTAAATACCTTGGTCTTGTCTACCTCTTCATCAAATAGGGCTGAAATCAAGTCCTACATTCAGAAGTTACAAGGCAAAGTGTTAGCCTCCCACATACACACTCAGAACATAATAATCTCATTTCCTTAAGGATACGCCAAAAACCAAACTTACAATTACATTGCAGGTATAACACCTGTGTGCATCAGCCATAGGAGACTCCTGAGAATTTATAGTGGTTTTTCTGTAGCACTACTGAAACAGCTTTTCCCAAGCACAGTTGTACTGAAAGCATTTCCATTACTAACTCAGAGCAATCTGTTGTTAATACACAGTGCTGGGAGGGGACAGATTCCTAAGGGACTGAATTTAACTGCAATGGCAACATACCTGTGGGACAGTGAGCTGAAGATCTCACAGGTTGCTTCACTGAATTATTTCCAGGATGTTCTTTTCATCTACTTTTGGGATGTGAAGGAGAAAGTGTTTTTAACTAAATACAACCCCATCTCTCTGCCTTCCTGCTTTGCCTCACAAGTGACAGAACAGAGCAGCCACAGGCTGTCACTGTTAGGTCTACTTTTACAGAGCAACATCACCAACAACTGTAGATACATAGCATTGACTCAGTATCTCCTCCTTATGCTCTTTAAAATTTTGTCTCACATTTGCACACATAATTACAACATCCACTTTACCAGATGCTTTGCTTCTGTAATCTGTTTGAGTTCTCATTGTTCAGCAGGAGAACAAGGAACAGAACACCCTCACTATGTCACACCAAGATCAGGTTTAGAATGAAATTCAATTTGCCCATTATCCTTCCATTCCCTCCTGTGCTATGATGCATGTGCTCATTTCCTCAATGCAAAAGGCTGTTCTCCCTGTGTGGAAATCAATTTGATTGTAGGACTTTACAGACCTGTGCTCAAGTACTTAAACTTTTTACAGATTTTTACTCCAGAAGCATGATCTAATTCAAAATTCTCTTTGTTTTCCCTTCTACTTTACCCTTAGTGTTTGCTGACATACACATGTGCTGATTTCCAGCTGAAGAAATCAGCTTAAGACTGGGCATGCTGCCAGAGGCTCAGAATGTGACAGTAGTAACTCTGAGCTATTTGAAAGGTTGTGTTTCTTTATTTCAAAATTATTTTTTATTTAGAAAATTTTTAATTATAGCTAAACGAAACTAAAACCAAAACCAAACTGAGTTAACAATAAAACCTTGCAATGGAAACAAAACATTCAGTTGACCAGAAGCAATTGTTTCCTTACTATTTCCAGTTTAAGAACAACAATAACAAAACCTCCAGTTTGGGTTTGTTGTTGTTTTTTTTTTTTTTATGTCCTGTGTACAGACAAAATTTTTTTCAGAATGCCAGCACTTTTTCCAGAACATTAAAACTATTTCCCATCCTCCCTGAAACACCATCTTTTCTGTATGTTCAAAAGTTGAGCATATGCAAAACAGCTCGTTGATTTATGCATGACCTGAGCACAGGTAGGATGCCTTGATGAAGTGTATCCAATATGCTTTTCTACAAGAATCCTGTGATTATGGAGTACACTGGCTAAATCACAATGAAATGACCGATGAACAAGTTAGTTACCAGCTTTATAAAGAAAAATAAACCATCAGTGTAAATTCCAGAGGTCTTTTATAAGCTGTAATTAATTATGTGTTATTTGATTCTAGTTACTTTCAGGAAACTAAATGCTACAGTGCCCATAACCATTTCATACATCATTCACCTTTTAATAAAAGTGAGCCTCTTGTAATGTTCTTGTTTTCTCTACTCCCACAATCTCACGTGCTCCTTTGTTCAGCTACACATTGAGAAAAGCTGATGCCACTTCACAAAGAATATTTGGTATTTTGACATTGGAAGAAAACCCAGTGTTTGGAAAATCTGTCCCAAAGGTAATGCAGTCCCAGGTGTGGGAAACTTCAACTGAAGTTTTTCAGACCATGCTAATAGAAATGCAGCTGGATTCCTCCTTTGCTGTCAGCAGGAAGAGATAATCAAAATCTGAACTGACAAAAGCCTGGCAGGCAAATGAAAGGTGGAGAGTTGCAGCCCATTGACCGATTTGGTTCATGGAATAAATTTGAATAAAGCAACACAACTAGCAATTTCTTGTGAGCATGCAGCTTCTGAAACCACTGTAGGCAGTCATATCCATAGACACTTCACAGCCTAAAAACTCCAGCTTTAAGCTAGATATTGCTATCCTACCTTATCCATCACAATTGTTATTTGTGCTGCCAACAGTTCAAATGAGACCAGGATTCAGCTCAGCTACTGTGGGGTCTGTCACCAGACTATCAGCTCTGTGACACCAAATAACCTGATTCAAGAGTGCTAATCTTTTCTTTCCTCATATGTTTAAATAAAGTCTCTACTGGAGAGCAAGAGGATAATGAAAAATGTGAGAGTTGAATGACTGCTCGTACATACAAAGAAGTGTTTGAAATCAAAGAAGTGTTGGATGGTATTTTCATTTTATACTAGGAGAGGATATTGTTTCATGTTTTAAGCAGCAGTGATCTTTAATATTAGCAGGGAGTTTCAAGACAGATGACAGATGGAATAAGTCTGTGCAGTGATGCGCTCCCTGGAATTTGGGGAAAGTATGGCATGTCCCATAATCACCAAAATACACCTGGTTTATTTCCTGCTGGAAACTGGCCTCACAGGTGAACAGATCACCTTTCTCTGCAAGGCTCCTTGGCAGCACCTAAAGTCATGGAGTGCTGACACCTGTGCAGCTCAGGGCTAGTTATAACTTTATTCAGCCATTTCAGGTGCTCACCCTAGAGGAGAAAGTCCAGCTTACTTGCTGAAGCATGTTATAGCTAAGGAGAAAAATACCACTGTGGAACAGTGACTGAAGAAGAGATTGGTGGTTATAGAGAGTTGGCCTGAGACTGTCAAGTAGCTTCTTTCACCCCCATATCTATAATGCTGCAACAAGAATGCTGACCCCAGAATTAAAGGGATGTTGTGGAGCTAAAGCTGTACTGATTTCTAAAATACTTGGAGGACTTTAGCTGGAAGGCATGACAGAAATGAAACACTTTTTATTATTTTTCTAACTTCCTCAAAGAAATAACTGGGAAGAAAGCCAACACTTTATAGAACTTTAAAAATATGAGAAATTTAACTCATTTCCCATTGGGGTCAAAAGGAGTGTTTTCCACTGGCTGCTGCGTGGGCAAGATTTAGACTAAATAACCCTGTAACAATTCCTTATAAATAAGGTCCCTAAACCAACTTATAAGTAGATGGCTGCTTTTTTGCCATGGCTTTCACCCATCTTTCACCATGGAGACAAGAAGAGGAAGATAACTAATCTGTCCACAGATAAATGTCTGCTTACTAATTTATTTTCCTCTGCTAACACTGAGAGCAAAAACTATTGGTAATTTTGTGGACTGGATTTTTTTGGCTCCTAGAAAGTATCAGAAAGAGAACACACCACAGACCCATCTTTGTCTACAAAGAAGCTCCGCAGGTCTAGAGACATGAACACTTCAAATCACTTCTCTACAGTATCTTCAAGTACCATACTTCCACCTCATGGTACTTAATTGTTTTAACTCACTTTAGCCAATTTCAGAAGTCTGGTGAACTAGAGGATATGTTTACATTTCTGTGGCAAGTTTATTTCCCAAACATTGTTCTGCCAGCACTGGAAAGAGAAGCCCTGCTTTCTGGAAGTGGGCCAGCCTCTCAGTACTTGAACTCCATTCACAAGGTGCTAAAGGAAGTTCAGCCACTGCATATATTTCCTTTGAAGGGCTTTGCTGCTGCTGCAGCTGGGAAAGACTCTACATGGTTTGAGTATATATCAAATTAACATACTCTAGCATGTCCTGAAAAGGAGAATGTGCCCTGTCACACATATTGCTCTGCTGCATTATCTAGGGAGTTTTTCTGCCTGAAGAAATATTTGTGCCTCCTACTTAGCTCCTGCTTTAACTAATAGCAAAAATACCACTGGTTGTTACAATGGTATTAATTACTCCCTCTTCACCTCCATCACTTACCTACCAAAATAACAAAGCAGCATCTCAGCATGGAGTGCACATTGCCTGGGCAGAATGGGATCCAACAAACAACTGCTGACATAAAAATATCAGAACAGCTAACCTGGATTACACCAGCTAGCTCAGTTCCCTGAATTAGTGTAGGAGAAAAGTGACAGACAGAATTCAGGGAAGGTCCAGGCAGGGACCACTGTCAGGAAAGTACTCACAGCAGAGCAGACACCTGAGATCAGTCATTCCAGGGAGAAGCAGCAGAGCCAAGGTTAGAGATGGATGTGGGACATTTACATGCTGAAGGACAAGGACCCCACACCAACATGCTGCCATTTCCTGGGAAGTCCTGAGAAGTGCTCCATATCCCAGAAAACAACACAATCAGTGGGATACTGACCCAGCAACTACAGGCAACACAGCAGGAGAAAAGCACAGCCTCCCCCTCCTGGGTGAGGACCATCAGAACTGACCCTCCAGAGAAAATGTGGAGGTGATCAGGACCAGCACCAGCTCATAAAACCCAATGAGTTTCCATCACTTTTACCTCCCCTCCTTTCCTCTGCTTTTACCTTGCTTGGGTGTAGCCATACTGCTCAGTGTTGTTTATGTACTATTTTTGCTAAATAACTGCAATATTTTAAAAATCACTAATACCAGGTAGTTTAGAAAAAGGATAAAAACAGGGCAAGCACGTTTCCACGGAATACTGCCTTGAAAAAGCAGCAGATCAGCAGCAGAATCTCTGAGTTTAGAAGCCCTAGATGGACATGTTTTTCATGATCTTACCTACCCATGTAAATACATTTTAGAATAAGTCTGTATGAACACTCATGATACATGGGGGCTAAGTAACACTTAAAAAAAAATAAACAAATTAATAATGCCTCTCTGCACCCCAAACTAGGAAAAATGTCCTGCTCAAGTCTTCCTTCATCAGGGCAAATCATATGGAGACCTCTAATATCACAGCAGGCAGAGAGCCACTCACTGAGATACCACGACACAACACAGTGTGCTTATAGCCACAGGTTGGTTTCCTTCTCCTTTCTATGATCCTCTGTAATAACCTAATTTTTTACTTCAGTTTGAGATAAGACATACTGGAATGCTTTCACTGATAAGAAAAACACACTATGAAACAAAAGCAAAATATCTTATTTAAAATGTTTCAAGATTTCTGACCTGTGTTCTGGTTTTCTTATATATAAATTAAGTCTTCCTGTGAATTTTGCCACTTTAATGATCCATAACTACAGAATGTGTGTCTTGAATGTAAGGGAGAGAAAAGGATGATGAAAAGGAAAACACACATAACATTTTTCAGTGTCTTAAGTTTTAATCACCACGAAACGAAAAATAAATGAGCTATGGGCATTGCATAATTGCAATAAATTTTGAGAAATGAGTAGTGTTCAGCAAAATCCAATTAAATTTAATAATTTTGTGCATCAGGGACTGGGAGGATGAGGGGAGGAGATAAATCTAACAAGTTACTGATTAATATAAAGTTTTCAACTGCAGAAGACAATGTTTAAATTAGTATGACAGACAGTAATACTTCTAGCTGCCTTTCTAGTTGGTTCTTGTGAAATCAAGAGGAACTTGTACACAATAAGTGGATTGCTGAGGGGCTATCCCATACACAGAGAAAACAGGTAACTTCAGCCAGGCACACAGTGGCACATTCATAAAAGAACAGTTTATTTTTTAATTTAGTTGGGGGTTTGCTTGTGGGATTCCTAGTTAAAGGTCCAATGTAAAAAAGTGAATTTCATCAGTCCAGTTCCTTGCATATTCCTCCTGGATATATTCATTGATTGAGATTTTGATTCAAATTTTGTAAAAAAGTTTTAAAACATAATTAATTTCAAAAACTGTTAAAAGAGGTGTGAGACAGGTTGTAGGGAGGTGCAGCTGCTTCAAGCACTGAAAAAGAAGTCATTAATTTTTCTTACCCTATGTGGGAAATATCTCTAAACCAAAAAGGTGATAGTAATAAAATAGGACAGAGAATGAATCTTTTAAAGACAAAGAGTCCTCTTCCCAGCTCAGAGAACAGGATGCTTTATTTCTACTTACCTGTTTACGGAATGCTGCAGGCAAACCAACCATTTTTTAAAAAATAAAATAAAATAAAATTTAAAAAGTAAAAAAAAAAACAAACAATTAAGTCTGTTGAGGATGGCATCCCAAAGAAAACATTCATTGACTTAGAAGAAATAAACATGAATTTTTCTTTAAAAGCATAATCACACGTTATTTTTCTTCTTCCACTGAATTGTGCTTTACGTGTAACGTTGGCAATGGTGTCTGCATTATTCCTCTACACCCAAGTCCTGTCTTTTTTCTGCATTTACATCAGACAACAAACATTAGATTATAGCTAATTAACAATAAGATTTTTGAAAGCCTATAGGATTCTCTTCATATATGGAAGGACACAGACCTGAGAAGAAAGAGGATGCCTGGTCAGTTTAGGATGTTAACAATGGGAAGAAGAGACCAGAGGAGCTGATTTCTTTATGGTGGAGTATGGACAATGTATGCTGTGGTTTTTCTCAGTTAAAATCAGAGAAATTACTTTAACTAATATTTTCTTTACTTTCATGGTCTGCAGTAATTATTTAGCATATTGGACAGCTTCATTTTTGCATGCAAGTTCAAGCACATAACAATAAGAGAAAAAGTTACCCATTGTTCAGTAAACTCGCTCTGCTTCCTATTGTTGCTCAGTGTTGGATTTTAATTGTGCAAGTTACAGTATCTTAACCATTTTTCACTTCACCTTTTATTTTATAGCTTCTGTTACATGTTAAGGAAAATGTTCCTCTCCCTGAAGTAGCTGCACACCAGCAGCTCCTGAAGCTGCAAGATAAGGATTCTCACCTGACTACTCATAACAAATGAGACATGCCTTGCAGAGTTCACCCATTTTATTCCAGTAGGAGAAAATGTGTGCACTGGGAGACAGAAACAGGCAAGAGGAATGCCAGGTGACCTTGGGCAAGCCATTTCACTTTGTTGTTTCCCTTTGCTGCTGCTTTCCTTGCTAACTTTAGTCTGCCTTGTCCAATTAAAGAAATCTGTAGCAGGAGTGCTCTTTGAATTGTCAGCATATCTAGCAAATAAGGTGCTGACCTCACTTGGATACAACAGTAATAATAACCATGACAACAATTTACAAATGGTGCCCTGCATTCCTAATGCTCTGGCTAAGAAGCTATTCAATAACTTATTAAAGCACATGTGTAAATTCTTTACACTGAGAAGCTGCTCTTAACTTGTCAGATTTATTAGAACTTAAAAGCTTAGGTTTTCACTCTGATAACTTTCTGTTTCCAGTGCTCTGAGAAATACACTCTTGGACAACTCTCACCCTTCACTCTTATGCCAGCAAGGTCTCCTCCTCTAGTGCTCATGCCTGTGCTGTATTTAGACACAAATCACAACTCTTTCAGCCTACATTATACTAGTTGAGAGAGGACAAACTCTCCTCTGAGTAGCATGCTAAGCCTGCATTAGAACTTCTGCTCTGAGCTCTAATCCATCACCCATGCACTCATTATAACCTAATTCTGGATTTAATCTCCCATTAAACTAAGTAAAAAATCTTTCCACTCTTTGCAGCAGGGTGAACAACCCTGGGTCTCCATACATTTTAGCCCAAAATAGAAGAAAGTGAACTGTGTCCTTGCTCCATAAATCCATTGCTCTGTGCTGTCTTTACCTGCCAGCATCCATCCTTGGAAGGGAGCAGATAGAACAAGCTTCTCTTTCAGGATACGATCGCTTCCTTCTAGCTTGGGTCTCATATATCTTCATAAACACAGTTAAAAGGGTCTAGGGTACAGAAGTTTTGGGGACTAATGGCATAATAAAAATACAAAGAGACAAGAAAGAAACTTTAGCTTAGAAGAAAATACTGTATCACGTTATATATTTGTAGTAGGAAGGTTAACTTTCAAATGCCCATCAGAAAGAAATGTATAATAAGATCTTTTCTTTCTCTATCTTTTCTGTTGACAGCATAGTACTTTCAAACATCCTAATTTTGCTGGGTTAAGATGTATGGCCTCTTTAATACAGATAAGTCATTTGCCATATATAAGCCTTGTTAATTTATGATTAATGTTGCTGAAGTAATTAAAGTGACCTTATGCAAAACACATGACCATAGCTTTGTACTGAAGTCCTACTGGTTATCTGTAGGGATAACTTCAGTTCAGTGGTATTAACAGTTGGGTCAGCTTTGGCTTTACAACTTCAGAGGTCTCCAAAACCCACTTGAAAATTAAGGTCTTCTGTTAAATCTTCCAAAGGCAAATGAATGTCAGTCAGTTGTTCTCAGCAGTTAACTGCAGGAAGTACAAACTCTTTAAGAAAGGCTCGAAGAACCCGAGATCACAAACAGAAATCAAGGATGCAGAAATTGTATATTCCCCTCTAGTTTCAACAGCCATGAAAAAAAAAAAAATTAAAAAAGGCAGAAATCAATCAGTGGGTGGAGGTGGCACATAAATTGCTACTGGATAGGCACTGTCACATGCATTAACTTTGAATTTTGCCTGAGCTTCTTTGTCTTTAAATAAAAGCTCAAAATAATTTTCACTGTACTGCAGAAGAGCACTTTTAATATGCCAATGTTGTTTAGCAAGCAACTGTTGCCAGATTAATAATTTATCAAGAACAAACTACGGTTATTTTCATATGGTTTCTCCAGTAAAAAAAAAAAAACCTGTTGGGAGATTTACATAAAAAGAAACTTAATAGGAAATGAAATGCTACTGCATGGGCAAGGATATAAAATATAAAAGTTTGTTTTGTTCAATAACACTTTGGGTTGGTGGCCATTTAAAATGCTTCTCATGCATTCAGCCAAAGATCAAAATATTAATGGGGACAATTACAGAAAACAACTTGAGAGCACCATAGCAATCAGTTGCTAATGGTAGAAAGTTTATTGTAAAATCGTGTTTATGTGGATAAAGTCCTACTGACTTTCATATTGCCAAATATCCTGACCCGCCAGGCTGTGACCTCAGATTACTTTATCCTTCCCTAGAAGGAGGATCACTGTTTCAAACAATTTCCTCTTGGAGATACAAACATCAGCTTTCTCCACTTTTGAAGCTGACACACAAAGTCCATTCAATAAAATCGTTCCTTTATTTGCATATGGTTTCCAAGGACTTTGTTCAAATCCAGATCACAGTATAAGAAGTGTCATTTGCTTTTCTCCCATTCATTAAATCCGTATTCTTTCACTCATACAACACCTTTGTTCACCTTCATGAGAGAAGAGTGAAGAGACGGATGGATTGACCTCAAAAGGAGGCTACATTATTATAAATTTCAAAGCAGGAGTATTTCAAAGAGTATTGCCTAGGGTCACTTCTGATACAAATTCCAGACATTCACGTTGGATTTTGTAAGAGACTGCTATTCAGTCAAAGCCAAGTTCAAAAGCAGCATCCCATCATACGTGGGCTATTTCTGATACAGAGTCGTTATTAAAAGAAATATACCCAGCACTACAGAACAGGAACCAGCATTTACAACTAAAAGGAAAAGGAGTTTCATCTTTTCCAGCATTTGCCTGCCTGTATAGATCAAGAGAAACAGGTTATCTGCATTATGGGATACTGTGTACCTGTGTAGCTGGCCGACTGCCTACAGAAATGGACTTGAAACCAGAATAAATCCTAGGTGCTCAGGACTGCAGATAATATAAGCACAGGGATCAGTGCTTAGAAGAATGATATTCATGAAAATAGAATAAACGCATTGCAGCATCTGTCAAAATAGTGCTGTTGAAGAAGAGATACCTTCCCACACATGCACACACAGACCCTCTGCACATTCCAGACCTCCTGCTTATGGCACTTCACCAACTGCTGCCCCAGGCTCAGAGCAAGACAAAACAACCTTGCTCCAGTGAGCTGCTTCTGATCTGTACTTGAAATACTCTGCCCAGGTTTCACAGCCATCCATTGCACTGCACTACCATCTGTGAAGAGATCCTGAAACTGAAACAACCATTCTTAGTCCCCTTCAAATTCTTTATAAATGCAGGCATAATTGAACTGCTAGAACATAAAGATACCAGCTTCTTTCTCACTTAAACATTCCCTGGAAGTATCTTGCAAAAATGGTTGCCCACAGAGAACACTACACTTGCTTTGCTTTTTTTGTATTCCCCTCCACCATCAGACTTTAACACACAAGACATATAACGATGCCTGGGGCACCATCCCTGACTTTGGGAGTCTCCAGGCAATCTGAAGCCTCCGTAGTTTTGTTATAGGTGAGAGATGAGCAATAATAAAAGAACATTACAGTGTAGAACCTATGGGGATTTTGAAAAGAGATCAAGTAAATAACTTTCATCAGAAGCTTGAGAAGGAAAATACTCCTCCCTGCTAGCTTCATCTCATCAGATTTCAGGGTTGAATAAAATGTTCACAGTGAAATGAAAGCCTCCCCTCAAAGCTCATCTGGGTTTGCAGTTTTGCAACAAAGTCCTAACTCTGACAAGACTGACTGAAGGCCCAAATGTATTTGGAAAAACTTGGACCCACTTTCAAGGACCCTGAGCTGAAGGATGCATTTTTGTGCCTAAATCTTGATCCCCAAGTTATGTGGGGTTTGAACTCTTCAAAGATGATAGTGAAATTACTTGATATACACACATCATTGTAGCAAAAAAAGAGTTGTAAAGCCTTAAAAGTGGAGATTTCTGGTAACATGTGGACACATTGCTTGTAATGAGCATTTCTTCATATTTTCCTGTTAAGTATATTCATTTTTATCTTTACTGCAGTGTCACGTAAGAGGACACAGGTCAGGATGTTATTATTTTAGGCACTTCAAAAGCACAAATATGAGTACCTGCCTCTCAAAATTTTTAATTTAAGTTGTGGAAGAAAAGGGTGTCTTTCAGAATAACTGAAGCTTAATAAGTGGGCATGAGAGCATCTGGGGTTTTCAATTTGCATTGGAAAGCCTACAGTGTTAGCAGGTATCTTGGTATGTTTTGCTTTTTTCTCCTTACAAAGTTTGTTAAATGTTGTTCTGATTGACCAAGGCAGAAAGAGTTTTTAAAAATTTATATAAGTAGAACTCATTTTTAAAAGAAAAGGTGAGGGTCTGGGGCTTTTTCTCCCTTTCCCCCCTAAGTGCCTAATAATTTTTAAGGAGTTTGAAATCAAACTTCCATGTAAAACACAGCCTGGTGAATACTGGCTCATCTTCCATGAGACAAATGTGCTGACAACATAACTTCCCTTGACAGAAGTAGGTGTGCAACAAATCCCTAGAAATCATACTGCAAATATATCCCTAAGAACCTTTCAGACTTCCTAAAGTAGAGTGGCAAATAGAGATATGCTTAAAATCCCAAAAGTAATGTGTATTGTCAGCAAACAGGCTAAACTGCTGCTTCATGGGTAATGCAGGTAAAGAGCCCTTAAAATGACTGTACCAGCATCAAAAAAGTAGCAATTTTTATGACTTATGTCACATCACAGAAAAACAAGTCAGGTGATGCATTTTGTGGGATTGTTTCACATATGACCCTACAAAATCACATGTCAAACCATTTAGAACTTCTTACAGTTTCCTGTCATTAAGGTACCATATTTTAAGAACAGATTTTTAAATGGTCATTAGACCTGCACAGGAGCCAAGGCCCTGAAATTCCTCCTTCATGTCCTTTCTATGGGTCAGCAGGCAAGGAGGAGAGGTTGACAGAGGCAGAGGGAAAGCAGACCCCATATTATATATTTCCTTCCACAAGACATAGAGAGGCACAGTCACACTCAGGGCTGTGACAGATCATTCATCATCCTGGCTCCTTTCTCCTGGAGAGAAAGGAGAGCAAATAATTGCTAGTAAAAAGGGTATCTCGGGGCACAAGGAGAGACAGCTCAAGGCGTAGGTAACTTGTGTCCTCTTATTCAAGGTATGCTCTAACCCACAGATTCACTTTAGTTTCATTTACCTTTCATGATGACAGAGGTCATTCTTGCTCAAGTCTGTAGAAAAATATATGCCATGCCACCAATGCCTTGCAACACTGAAGTTGGAAACAGTATTGGTTGTGGGATGCTTCTATATGCAATGCTGGTTAACATCTCAGAAGGAAAAAAAACCCTAATCACATGTAATGTACATATGTGTGCAAAAGCACACAGAGCCCTGTGATTACTATGACAAACGTATTGGACAGGTGTGTTCATCTTCCCAAAGGAGAGAGCAACCCAAACCAGTTATTAGAAACACAGAAGAGCCAATTGTCTTTTTATTACTTTCTATACAAAGGCCTTTCCCGTTGTTCTACCAGATCTGTTTCATATGAATGCACATGAAAACTGAAAATATTTACCTGCTCTTCAACATCAAGGTGAATTTAATCAGAAAACTAATTGCTTTCACTTTTCTGTTAAAAACTCTTCAATTTGCTGTAGAGATTACCAGGATGAAAATTTTCTGCCAGCAATGACGAACAAAAGGAAATGGTCTGTGTTGTTACAAGGAATGAAACTGCCTTCAAAAAAATCCTATTTTTTTCCTAAAGTATCAAGGAGAAATGCATAGCTTTTGAGATTAATCATTGTGATGAATGAGAGAAAAGCTATAAAAGAACTCCATAGTCTATCACCACTTAGTATCCAATAATTATATCAACAGCTGCCATCTTCACTGTATTTTTCTTGGTTCTCTCCCTGCCAGTGTTGGCCCACTAAAGAACTGATGTATAATACCCAGCTCTTTACTCTCAAGCCCTAAACTGCTGGTGACTACAAGAAAAATTAATCGCAGCCAAAATACCATATTGAACTATTTACAGACATCTTAGCCATGCACAGAATACTCATGGTTTAACAAATAAATAAATAAGAATTGGTGAAAATAAATCTTTGTCTTTTTTAACTTAATAGTCAGGACTGACTACATTCGTAATGAAGAATCTATCGGGGTAGGAACAGAAGGTTACACAGGTACAGAAAAGCCCTGCTTGTGTACTTTACTGAATATGAGTTCCATGATGCTCAAAGACACCAGCAGCAGCCAGGTAAATCCTAACTCTGACGCCCAAGGAGCTCTCAGACCAGTAAGTCACAGACACTGACTGTCACACAGAGATCTTAAATGGCTCCAGCTGACTGGAAGAGAAAGCAACATTGAAAACAGCAACATCACATTGGTAACAGACTTAAGGAGGAGTATTTTTGGTATCAGAAATCCCTACTGACCACCTGCCTACATGTGACAAGCTGACAATGTTCTGTCGCCTCCACAGAAGCAGAGTTTCCTGTAGGGAGAGGAGAAAAACAAATACTGGGAGTGAATAAATAAATAACTAAGCCAACAAACAGACAGGAAATCTGATAAAACACAGAAAACAAAATTCATGCAACAGGCAAGGAAGAGAAGCATGAACAGGGGAAAGAACTAATGCCTTTTGTGAGCACAGAGAAAGCAAAATCTGCCGGAAAGAAAGAAGCAATGTTGCAAAAGCAGGAAAGCCAGGAGGTACAAAGGATAACAAAGTAAAGGCACAGTCAAAGTCAAAGTGAGGCTGCTAAACAAACGTCCATGCTTGCACAGAAATAGCCAGTGACCAAGCTGTGAGTAGCAAAGAGTTTCAGGACCCTTGAAATAGTTTTACAAGGATAAAGCCCCCGTTAGTACTTAAAGAAGTGAAATTAGCCATCCAGTTTGTTGACAGGAGAAAAGGAGTTGTCTAACAGTGAGAGATGGGTTTAGGGGAAGGATCATGGAACCACCTGGAAACTCAAAGGGGGGTTGTTTTGTTACCAAAATAGTGCTCATTGTCATCACATCTGAAGGAATTCCTGTGAATGACAGGCTAGGGCTTCACATATAAAGACATCTTTTAGTTACAACGGGCTTATGAGACTATATTTATACCCCAATTTTGAGCAACTCTCAGAAAACTACTGTCAGAAATGGTCTCATTATGCCACTGTCAAACAGAAGCACAATAGAAGAGCTACTACTCAGAGTCTAAAACTTAAATAGGTGCAGAAAACAGCAGGTCTTCAGAGAACAGACAAGGGGAGAATGACAGGAATAGGGGCACCATTTAGAGCTTAAGTCCCTGTGAAGCTAACAGAAAGACTATTCATTTATTTCAACAGACTCTGTATCAAGCTTCTCACTTCTGAAGAGTTTTGAAGATGAATAGTGCTAGATGAGCACTCAGGATTCTTATTAATGGAAAAAATCTGGCTAAAGAGATGTATATGAGTGCCTTTTTAATTTGTCTGAAAAGGTCAGAAGACCAAAATGAACGTCAGTACACAGGAGGTGATTCAATGGGACTTGAGGGGGAGCACTTCAGACACAAAGCACGGGTAACACATGAAAAAGGAGCTGAGTATTTCTTAGAAGATTTTGTGCACTGTAGACTTATCAGAACTATGTACGAAATTGTCAAAAAGCAAATGAATTTAAATTAAGGTGTTTTTCTAACTCATGAATGCCTTGAATGTTTGCTACTAATCATAAATGAAGCCAAAATATTTTTTGTGATTTCTTTGGCAGAAATGCTGGTTTAACAAACATTTTCTACCCTACCTGGTCCAGCAGTTCCTTATCACCCAACATCAGTCATATTCTATGCAAGCCATTTTTTCTCATATAGGCTGGAAGCTACTGGCTGAGGTTTGCAGATGTTAATATCAGGAGGGTCTCCCTGTAATCCTTTAGCACCACCCTTCATGCCCTTTCACCAGTGGAATAATGCACATTCCAATTAGTTTAGCTATCAAAGAAATACAGCAACAGAATTTGCAGCTGACGACTGTACATGGAGACAGAAGTAGATACAAATAAATAAATACAGGTACAAATAAATAAATACAGGTACAAATAAATAAATAGCAAACCACACTTAACATCTCATACTCTGGAAAAGATATTTCTCAGCTCAGTGAAAGGATACTTATACGTTTATTCTGCATGAAACCTTTGGTCATACCTCTATTATACCTGTGCTACCTTTAAAAAAGTAAATAAAAATCACCAAATCTCTGGGTTAGGTTAGGTTCCAGAACAGAAGGTCATTCCTACTCCCTCACCTATCCCAGACTGGTACCCTGTTGATGTCAGCTAATGCATCTTCTCCCTGTCAGCCAGCAGGGAGTTCAGACACAATTCATGTCAGCTGGCAAGCTGACATCTGTTAAACTAAGATGAGGCAATGATTTATGATGGGCATTCCCTTACAATAATACACATATTACTATTATAGATAAACTTTCAAACACAGAACAGCAATTCACTAAACATGCCTATCTTCCAGAAGTTACTGTTCCTCTGAGGAGTACTGAAGCTTTCAAGAGATCTAGGATATCTGCAAGAACTGGTGACATGGCCAGGTTTCACTTATAGCACAAATCATGCTGTAAGCAGGCCAAAAGTTTTAAAAAGTTTACCAGTTAGGTCTTCTGACACTGCAGCTGCAGTATAACAGACTCCAATGAATAAAGGCAACTCAGTGTGGAGCTCACTTTATCTCCCCATTCCACAAAACCCAAATATTGAGCAAAGCAAATCAAGGTGGGTAGAAGGCTAAATACATAGGAAGGTTTCCAGATTGCAATACCACATTACAGGCAAATCTAAGCATTGCTGCCTGACAAACCTTGCTCCATGGGTGAGCTGCTGATAAAAGATGATGTTTACCTCTACACAAATCTCTGCTGAATGTTTCCATATGGCACATACTGAGTGAAAAGTGACAAAAGTGATGGGTAACTTCCACAGCACCTTTTTCAAGGGTCTCACTGCAATCTGGAGCTAATTGCATGTCCTGCAGATATGCTTCATGGGTTTAGAGCTATTTTTTCTTTTCCTTTTTTTTTTACTAAAAAAGAAAGCAATTAGGGCCACAGTCACGCTATGTTTTCTTTTCAGTTAATTTATCTAAGTTAAATTTGCTGTTATGCAGCTGAATAGGAAATAATGTTCACAACATAAAAAGTGCTAAGTACAGAGTGCGGGAGGATAACAGTACAAAGCAGTTTCTATGAGTCTGGAATTTCTAGTCACTAAACCAGAGTGAAATAGCAACTGCCTAACTAAAGTCTGTCAGCAAATCACTGACAAGGTAACTTCCCATTGTTTTATTTACCATGTCTGAGTGGAATTTACTGTGGTGGCACTATTCATTGTTAATCAGCATGCCATGTTCTATTGTACATAAAGCCTTGCCAAGCATTCTGCCTTGTTCTTTTGAAGCTAAAAAAGAAAACGTGGAAAACCAACCTCTTCCTAGAGGTGAGATGTGGTTAGCTGTGGGCCTGACATTACAGAATAGTTATTTTTTGATACATGGATGTTTTAAATACACTTATTTTAATACACGTAGGCACAGAATAAAAAGAAGAGGGTTTAAGCTCAAACAGAACTCTTAGCCTCAAAAAAAAAAAAAAAAAAAAACCAACCCCAAAAAACAAAAAGCAAAAACAAACCACCACACCAAAGCCCATGAATACTGTTGTCTCTCATTACACTGTAAATATAGCACAAGATGCCAAGTCCACTTGCAGAGTGCAAAAATAACTCTTGACAAACCACAGTCCTGGACCTCTCTGACGTCTTTCCAAAGATTTCCACTCCTTCCAGTTTCTCCCTCCTCTTCCATGCTCTTTGTCCTCCTCTGGGGTACGTGCTCCAAAATACATTCAGCAGTACGAGACACATGGGGAGGCTGAGTCAGCTAAAAGAGTTATAAACCAATTTCTGCCATAGCAAAGAAGCCAAGGCAGTACAGGTGAGGCATTGAGTGCCTTATGGTGATGAGAGAGCTGACACCATTTTTGCTGCAGTCAAAGAAAGCTTTTAAAGATGGAGGCTATTACACACCTTCCAGGGTAAATTTCTTGATCTCTAGTTTTTCCAGCCACACCAGTACTCCCTTACAGATCAACAACTCTTTTCTCCCACACTATTTGGTCCCTTCATGTGCTCCCCTACAGTTTCCTCTGCTGACACGGGTGTAACTGGAACAGTCTGCAGCTAGATTATCAGTCACAAAAGGAGACAACGTGGTTTCCTCAAACAGACAAGAAGATGTCAAAATAAGAAAACTTCATTTGATGGGAAGGCTTGTGGTAGAAGAAAATACTGTTTAAGGAACGGAAGTGAGGAACAAATTGGCTCTCTCATAGCCATTTGTAAATCTCTTATTTCCAAAGCCAAGTTATTCCATCACAGAAATAGATTCATGCTGGGAAGACCAAACCTGAAGATAGCACCATATGTGCAGTACCTTTCTTTGTGAGCAGATACGAGAGTGTGTGTAACATCTGTGCTTTCAGTAGCACATGAACGGAACAGAAGTATCTTAGAGGAAGCACAGAATGGAGTTTGGACACCAAATACTTATAAATATGTAAAACAACAGGATAAGACCTTGCTTGCCTTCTGCTTCTCAGTCAGAATTGCAGTATGGACTGGCAGGAGCAGACTATCTAAATTTTCAGAGCAGTACCTCCATACTTCCTCCTATTTTCCCTCCCACAGGAAGTGCTCCCATAAGATGCTACCAGACCTGATGCATCCAAGCCTGATGAAGGGATCATAATAGTCTCTTCCAACCTTCAACAAGAAGGTAATAAATTCAAGAGATGCTCAGGTCCCTCACCAGCTCTCCCATGTGGATGTCAGGTGCATTTAAGGAAACATCCAGGCAGTGTTCAAAACTCCACAGGTGATGTCGGAGCTGAATCAGAGCTGGTTTCCTTTGTACTGGAAAGTGGCAAATTGAAAACACTGAGAACTATTTACAAGAGACACCCCACATGCAGCCCCATCTCCTGCTGCTGAGAGGGTAAGAAGTTCAGGGTCAATAACCAGGCTTTTCCAGCCCTCTCTGCTGAGGCAGTCAGCAAGGTTTCCTCACAGTCAGTGACAATGAAGGTTAGAGAATGTACTCAGCTGAAATATTCCATAATATTTCCCCTTCACATGTACTCAAAGCCACAAAAAAGTTACTAAGCACACACCAGGGTTTTGATTCCTAATAGTATTTGCCTTCTGAAAAACTAAATATCCTAACCACAGCACCTGGCCTCATCACATCCATGGTTTATGGACATGAGCTGGGGGCCATAAGCTCTGTTCAAAGTTACCATCTCCTCCTCTAAAAGTGGAAAACGAACCAGAGAAATGCCTTTTACACCCCTAACCTCACCACAGCAATGGGCTGCCATTGTTTACTTCCAGACAGCTTGGATGAGACTCAGTGAGCTGTTTACAGGGAAAATGGCAAAGTTCAGAAGGTTCCACTTCCCTCCACACACCTATAATTATCCTGTTTTCTACAGTTTGGTCAGATGAGGGATGAATGTTATTTCTTTCCAGAAGTTCTATTTTCATCCTAGCATCACTTTTTGGCAGTAAGTTATGTCAAAACTGGAAAGCATCCTGTGTCAAATGACATCTAATTTGCCCTAAACAAAGGAGAAGAGAACTTGTTCACCTTTCCCACTTGCTTCTGCACATCCTGTCTTCACAAAGGGTCAAAAGCACAGAATTGTGCTCACTTATATCAGCTGTGAATCCAGCCCAAAAGATTTGCCTCATTATGCCCATTTTCACCTCAGCATTGAGCCAAACCTTAGCTGTCATCCACAACCAGAAGAGAAACAGGTGATGGAAACAAGACTTCCTCCTTCAATTTTGTTCTTACTTTTCTTCGGTTTTGTTTGTTTGGTTGGTTTGTTTTGTTTGTTTGTTTTGTTTGTTTGCTTGTGGGTTTTTGTTTCATTTTTTGAGTTTTTTTGTCTTTATAAATAAGGTAGGAGTAGTACCCTGTTTTGTTGTAAGAAAAATGTCTCCCATCTTATTCTTAAAAGTATATTCCCAATGGTGGTAATCCTTGTTCTGACCATCTCCTTGGCTTTTCTGGATCTGTTTCTTTCTCACAAAAAATGCTCTTCATCTCCAGCACCCCAGTCTTTCAGTTTGCTCTATAAAGCCTCAGTCCAACACAACTGACTTCCTTGCTGTGCTTTGCCATTTTATCCTTTTGGCAGCAGCCTCTATTGTTTCAGCCCTCACTAAATAATGTTTTTAACTGCTCCCTCATTTAGCTTGAATAGACTTTCAGATGTTATGCCCACCAGTCTGCAAAAGGCTCACAGCAATAATCATATTTATTAGCTGGAACCAATAACAAACTAAACACTTGTCATTTTGCATTGCAGCTCTGATCCTATTTGCTTTCTTCCTAAAAGAAGCTATTAAAAAATATCAGATATTAGAGAGAAAAGTTTAGTAATGGCTCATGAATAGTGATGTTTTTATTATAGGAGAGGTTTGAGAGGACTTTGTTGTTTGTTTGGTTTTTCCCTGCACCTTTTCTTATTGCCACTGAAATGGGTAACTGCTTTCTTCATTGTATTAATTTATTTTTCATTCATTTCTCAGATGTCTATGAGAAGGCATCTGAGATCCTGCCAAAGCACCAAAGAATATTGGCTAAGAAGGAAAAAACAAAAAAACAAACAAACCAAAAAACACACACAAAAACCAAAAAAAACAACCAAACAAAATAAAGTAAGATCCCCAGAAAAGGCCACCAAATATTAGAGCTCACAAGATCCAAAGCAAGTTCCTGCTGTACCACAGACCTCTTCATTGGCTATGAGCAAGTCACATCAGTGTACCAGTTCTGTAATTTTATACATATCATTTCTTCCTTTTTACCACACAGTTTATCTTCCACAAGAACTAAACTAAAATTCTTGGGGAAGGAAGAGAAGAGAGCTTACCCATATCCAGTGTTCAGAAGGAAATGTCATACATCACTCCTGTGAGTCTGCTCCAACATCACTACATTAAAGTGGAAAAGTTTGGCATTTTATCCTCATTTTAATAACTAACTTTCCCTTTCTGTAATAAATCTGTGCTGCTGGAAAAGCAGGTGGGAGGTAGAGCACATTTTCCTGAAACTCAGAACTGGGACAGGAACTCAAAAGTGAAAAAAATCAAATAACCAATGTAAAGGTGGATTTTTACAGTTCTTCATTGTTCTCACACTTTCCAGCCAAAATAGCTTTTTCGTTAATTGACCATATTTGCTTTCTTTTTCTTTCTTTTTCACCCATGAAGTTGGCATAACTGAGAATACCTCTCCTGAACAACTGTCCAAATGCCTCCCAGGAGTATTTAAACCAAGAAATATAAATATTTGTTTTGTTTAATTAGGTATAAGAGGAATATTCCTCATTTTTCGTATTATTTTTGTTATCAGTGGGAAAGAGGCTTTTGCTGCAAATGGTAGACAAAATGTTTGTTTTCTTAGGAACTAAAGCCACATACACTAATCTTTTGGAAGTACATATTGTGCCCCAGCTGTTATGCTATGGCTGCTGGGGAAGCAAGCACACTAGGAAATTAAATAGTAGTCAAGACAAAAAATATATACACAGTGTATTTAGGAAACATGGGTAATGACACATATGTGAAGATGCAGACATCCCAGGAAATAGTCCAAGAGTATAAGATAATTAACAGGCAGTGGCCTGAGGGAAGTGTGGGACATAGCAAAAGAGTTCAATAAAAAAAGGGATTTACAGGTCTCATCTTTTAGATGCTAACTTTTCCTTTTGACCATGAAATGCTGTGTAAGTACAGATTCCTCTGCTTTCACATATCAGCACCATTGCATGAACTAGCACTTGTTTTTTAAAATAAGACTATCTCACAGCATCCAAATTAACAGGTCCCTATGTGGTCCTTTGATACAAATCAGATTCATGTCACAGATGCACAATCACCTGTGGAAAGACAAGACAGGAAAAACAAAAATACAGGTTCTTTTGTATGCATATTTATGTGGATTCTTGTACAGTTTCAAAAGAGGTATGGATAATAGTTTATCAGTAAAAACGCAAAATTATAACTCCTTTAAGCATAAGGATTTTCAGTCCATGCTTTAAAAAAACCACAAAGGGAGTGTTAATATTACCCTGCAATATCTATAGCCAAGTCTCACTGTCTAAGGTTTTCTAAGGGACCTGTTACATTGGTATCTAAGTATCAGCAATGAAAGCTTCATTCTCAAATAATATGAACCATTTCAAAGCCAATTTTCATGTCAGTTCTGTACAGAATGTTACTCTATAGAGCCCATAGAAACGTTTTTTTAAAAGGCATGGGCTTTATACTTTGCAAAAGAACTCTTGCCACCTGCACAAAAAGGAGGCCAACTCATATCTCAATGACTAGTAAGTGAGTCTAGAAGCAGAAAAAAATTTTTTTTCCAAAAATCTCAATTCATACCTTCTACACTTCTGCAGTAGTTGAGGGTTTTATGCCAAGCAATAGAAAATTTGTCCACTGTCCCTGCCTGACTGAGAAGAATAAGCTCCAAAGTGCCACTGGCAGCACTTATTCCAGTCTAACTCTCCAGTTCAGTGCACATCAACACAAGACATTCAGTGTCACCAAAAAGCCAGACCAAACCTGTAGCAAATTTACTACTGCTCACTAAGGAAAACCACATGGCTCTTAAAGCAACACCTTGGTCTCATCAGGTTACAGTACATAATTTCCTGCAACTATGAAATTACCAATCAAACATGTGGACATTCCATATTCAACTCTGGACTGCCTTGCAGAGGATGGAACATTGGCCATCACTAAAATAAAAAAGGTCCTTAGAGGAAAATACAGGCTCATGGAACCTGAATGGGATTAGGCTGAGCTGGCTCTCACATTAAAATTAATTCTGCAACTTTCAAGCTTTATTTTGAGTCTCAAATAAAAAGAGAACAGGATGTCTTTACAAGGTAGTACTCACTTTGATTCCCACTAGGGCATCTTGAGGACTTTTCTCTGATCACTCCAACTGCAGCTCTCTCTAACCTGTTACTGCTTTTAATTTAAAGGAATGTACTTTGAACCCATTGTGTCTGGAAACATCTGACATAGATTAAGCCATAACACAGCCTGCCAGCTGGCTAGAAAAGATCAAACCCATCTGCTGCCTCAGCCACTGCTCTCATGGGTGACACAGTCTTAGCACCTGTTGCCACAGGACTCTGATCACAAAGAAGGATGAGTGAAATCACTCAACCTGCTTCATATCTCTGGACTTGTACTCTGGCAAGAGGCAGCTAAATCACATGCTGGGAATCTGAGCAGTCATCTTCCAGACCTGGGCAGGGCCCCACAGAAGTCAGTGAGACACTGCACAGCCCCTCAGGCTCTGCCTTTCAAACTGAGCAGGCTCTGGGATGAAGGCAACCAGCCTCCTCTTCACAGAAATACCAGAGAGGCTTCAAATGAACCATGGTCAGACGTTAGCAGGCTCTGAAAGTGGGAGCTCATCTATTATGGCCATTAGGCTGAAGACCCCTGGCTGAGAGGCAGCAGGGGAAAAGGAAGAAAACACAAGAAGAGGGGTAAAACATGTACAGAGATTACATCATTAGTGTACAAAGGAACCAATATTGTAAGGTGTTTTGTCATGTGTTTGAGGTATAGAACAGCTACTTAGCTAATAGCATTATACAGGATCATGACAGAAAGGAGCATTAGCAGTATTATAGTGTAGGAAAGAAAAGAATTATGGGTTGCATATTTTTTCTCAAAGACAAATATAATGAAAAGGGTTCTGCTGAAGCCACTAAGGCAACCTTCAAATCACATATGTTATAAATCAGCAAAACCCTGAGGCATCATGTTTATATAGACACTTAAATTTAAAATAAAAATACTCAATCTTCATTTCTGAGTAGAGATTCAATTACTTTGAGCTTTAGAGTCTGAATAATATGAAGCATAAAACTAAGTTTTGTCCCCAAGGTATCTCTCACTTATGGACCATTTAAATCACCTAGTTGCATGAAGCAGACAAAAAACATAAGCCAAAAAAGCAACAACATTAGTCTTTTATCTGTGAAATCTGATACAAACCGTGAAATACAGAAATACACAAAAAGCACTTGGGGCGTGAAGCATCATGAAGCCCTCATCAGCTGTACTTCAGCCTTTTCCCTAATCCTATAAATGCCTCCACAGAAAGACAGGAAATATTTTATTAGTCCAACTATTTGACAAGCTGGTCTTAATACCCTCTCAATATTTAGGTGAATCAGTGCCAGACTAGAGCATAATGAAATTTCAAACATAATGCAATAGAAGTTACTACAATGACAGCTAAAAAGTTCATTTGAGACTGTTCTGTAACTGCAAGTTCTTTTTTTTCCTTTTCTTTTCTATTTTTTCCCCCTTATTTTCTTTTGAATCAAATTAGAGACTGAGCACTACAGCTTTGATTCTACAGCTGAGAAGAGGAGCACACAGTGCTCCCACTATTTCAGAGTAGCTCAGCTGAGTTCAGCAGAGCCCAGCACAGACAAGTGCACAAACAGCATTGTAGAGGAAAGAAGCCAAAGGATCTGAACTTCCCTAAAAGTCTGGGTTTGCAGATCTGGGGCTTGCTCCAGTTCCTGTGAGGTGCTGCAATATCAGCATGGTATAAAGCCAGTTGCTTCCTTACCCAGCCCATTTACAGGAAATGTTTAACCATATCTTTGTCATCTGAGACAATTGTGCTACACTTGCACAAGTAACCTTTGTAGTTGTTACTGGAAGGAGAAGAAAATGGTCCAAGTTTTCTCATGAGTAACACTGAGCCACATTATACTGAGTACCTGGGCTCCTAAATTTCAACAAGGCTCCCGATACAAAGCAATGGGCAGTCCTTGTGACCTGAAGCAGGAAATCAGGACAAGACTTTGCTCTTCAGTGTAAGCCAAGAGGCTTCCAACCAACTTTTTGCACTGTACTGGTAACACTGCAATGACTGGAAAGGAACTTTCTCAAAGGTCCCTGTGCTGTGTTCTCAAAATATAAAGGATCCTGCTAACAGTCCTCTGAGGCTAGCTGAATGTCACTTTATACTGCTTCAGAGGTGCAAAGCAGCCTTATCTGAACCAAAAGCATGGCCTTCAGGTCTCTAGAGATAAAAGGCCAGAGCACTAAACCATTCTGTCTTGCCAGCCACTATAAAGAGTCATTTAATTTAACCAAACTCATTTAAAATAGAACTTGATAAAGAACAGGACTAGATTATTTAATAACAAAAATGAAACTATTCCTCTGGGTTGGATGACACTCCGACATTCTTGAAAGAGAAAGAAATGATAAAATGTTTAATAAAATTTAGAGCATTTTATTCAGATAAAAATTAGAGGACGCTCAATTTATAGGTGGTGTTTGGCTCAGAGCAGCAATAAAAGTCAGGCCAATAAGTGATTCTTTTTCTTAACTTGGAAAAAATATCCTCAGTAAATAAAGTATCAACATAAAACACATGTAGGCAGACAAAGGAGTCCCCTGATAATAAGGCACCCACTGAAAAAAATGCAAAAGGTGTCTTTCTTTTAAATAGCTGAATAATGTCAAAGCAAAGCAAATTACTTATTTGGTGTCTGCAAATAAAATATTTTCTTGACAAATAAGAACACCAAGTTGGAAATAAGTCAGGAAGTCATTCCCTGGCAAAGAAGCTGGTCTTTTTAATTAAGCACACTTAGCAAGGTCATCAGCAAGCATGAAAGTCTAATGTGATTAAAGGGAATGTTTCAAACTTAAGAAAATTCTGGAAGAAGATAAAAATAGCAAAGGAAGTAAAGGAGCTCTAGAAAAGTGTTGAGAGCTTATTGCAGAGCAGCCATGGAGATGTGTCTGTCTGAAAAGACAGAGAAGGGAGGTGTAGAGGATTTTCATACATCACTGAAGCACACTCATCTTCTGTGCTCCTGAAGGACTTTCTAACAAGGCACCGAAAAAGCCTGAGAAAACTGTAGTTAAGACTTCCCCTAATACAGAAGAAAAACTTCTGCAAATCTGAATGACAGTGAAGTGAGCCCCAAGTCCTTCAGATTTTGTATAATGGTTTGCTCTTTATCCTGCTAGCAACAGAACTACATTTAGGGCCTGCTCTGTATGGAGGACTGAACGTACCCACAGTAAGGAATAGGGCTTTGGCCTGGAGAAGTAACAAACTAGAGCTTGAGGAAAAAAAGTTGTGAGAAAAATAGGATTTGCACTATTATACAACTGAAAACCATGGCGCAGACAGCTGACATGAATCATGCAGTCACGTGTGCTCTGTGGTATAGCCAGAAATTAAATCTGTCTCCTTAGTTTCATGCCAGGGCTTTAGTGTATCATTTTACTGTTAAAAAATACAAAAGAACCAAGGCCTGCCTTATCCAGCAGTGAGCTAAAGCATCCCACTCATGTGACAGACAGGCAAACTGAGGCAAAGGAGAATTAGAGGTAATGAAATCTGCCAGAGGCTCATTTGTTTTGAAAGGCAGGTCACTGATTTAGGTGCTTAACTGAGGAGCCCACTCAAAAGCTCTCAATCCCAGAACTCACTCTCAGTCAACTCTTATTACTGCAGTGTTTTGCCCTGCTGCTGTACAACCCCACTGTATTTTTTTTAATTACACCATCACTCTCTGCAGACATTCCCCTGGTTCCTAGGGTGAAATTACTTGAAACTTATTTAGTAAATATCCAATGCCAAGGAGTAATCTCTTCCATTTGAGCTGGAAGCAGAACAGCCGAATAGGCACATGACTCAAGGCTACTCTGACTAAAGAGAAAGAGAACAAGAAGATGGAGAAAACCACAAAAGGAAACTTACTGGTTCAACCACACCAAACACAAACTTATTTATGAAACAGGTTGTTTGTAAAGATTTCATGCCAAGTGCCAGCAGGCAGCTGCCTTGTATTAAGGTCAGGCTGCAAGTGCAGTTATAATGAAGATGGGGAATGGTCCAAACAAGCATTTAGATAGGTGGGAAGGTACTGATTTCCCTTCTGCCTGGAACACAGATATTATTGTACTAAATTGCATGTGTGGGGGCACAGGTTCAAACTTCTGTGTTCTTCCTACCTGAGATCATAACCAAACCAGATACCAGATCTCTTAAACTGCTGCATTTATCAAAAATACCATTCCATTACAAAAATAACTAATGAAATAAATAAAAAGTCAGTTAAGTTTTTGTACCTGGAATTTTTTGAACCACCTCAGAGTAGACAATGGGATGAACAAGACTGAACACAGTGGACAGACCACTGCCTGGCAGCAATCACAGTATGAGATTCCAAGGCTAATGCCTTGAAATTTTGTGCGCATGCCCCCAGCTCTGCAGTTCTCAAGAAATTGCCACTGATAATTGTTGATTTATGATCATAGCTTTTGATGAACATGTTTATTAGGCAAAGGAGATTTACTGTATGCTTCCTGCTCAGGTATTTTTATTTTTAAGAAACTAGAGTAAAAGGAGGACATGGTGGGATAAGAATCAGCAACCAAACAGGAAAATGCCATATTCTGTCTAGTTTTCCTCATGCTGTTATCCCTGCATACTGAACAGCCTCTCAATGCCATTAGAGTAAGTTGTGGCAGAAATTGGATATGTAAAGTGTTAGCTCTCAACTTGAGTTGCAGTTTGGCAAGTGAAATATTGGGATTCTTAAAGCAAAAAATCCAGCAGAACTGGGTCATACTAACTGCCATCTGAGGTAAAGACAGTGTAAAGTCTGCCAGCTACAGACAAGACATAAGTTGCTGAGACATAAGTCTGGATTCACATTGGTTTGCCTTGTGATGACAATGTGTGATTTTTTTATTTTAGTGCTGCCATTAAATACAATCCCAAAGCAAAACATCAGAATGTAGAAAGCAATCAGTTCACAGGTATCAGGTCTGGCTCTCTCTGTCCTAAAACATCAGGAATCAAAAAACGATATTAACTTTGGTTTAATCAGAACACAAGACATGAGACAATGAAGCTGATGCTTGCTGATGTGTTTTCTGAAGCTTTCTATATATTTTCTGATATATTTCTTTCTGTACTTTCTGATGCCATTTGCTATTAATCCTCTTTCATTCACAAAATAAGGCTGAGTCTGCCAAAAACTGGAAGATGTCACACTTAGCCTAAATTTGAACCTGAAGCAAGCTGGATGTTCCTATTCAGCATGGCCATCACCACTGAAAACTTTCCAACTTGCTGATTACAATTTTTGTACTCTGGGAACAACAAAGGGACAAACAACAATGGGCAGCTGGACTACAGAAAAATCACTAGTGATAAAATAGGACAGGTGATCACTCTAATGGCTCGTGCTGTCTTGGCTACCACCTCTCTCCCATTGCTCAGCTCCACAGGAAGATTTATCAAGGATGAAAGGAAACTGTAACACCAAGTCCTTGAAAGGCCAAGATGAGCCAGTAGAAGAGATTTGGTGAAACAAGCAGAAAGAAAAGAAAAGAAAAAATCCCTAAGTGGGGTAAAGAGAACAATTTTCACTAGAGTATCAACTTTTTCATTTAACAATAGAATTTAGAGATTTCTTTAAAACTGTCCACAGCTTGAGTGTCGTAAGTCAAATATATCAGGTGTTTCCCACACAGAGAGCCAGTGCCAGTGGCATTACCACAGTTACTCTGAGCCAAGGTGTCAGAGACTGCTGCAGTGTTCCATGGGCATGCATTGTGCACTGCACAAACTGGCTCTGAGTGCTTCAGACCTGAGCTAGACAAGAGACATTTCCCAGAAGTGGGAAAGAAAGAACAACTTCTACACACTTGACACCTAAATAATTTCAGGGTCAAGCACAGTATCTCACCTGGATTCAAGGACACAGGTTTAGAACAAAGCTTTCTACAGTTCTCATATTCTATTTATAAAGAAAGGAGCTGACATACAGGTTAAGAGTTGAATATAAATTGAAAACTACTAATTTTTACTTTCTTTTTTTGGTGCAAGCCTACCAGAGCAGATACACTTCAATATGGAAAATACGTTTTGCTTTGATATATTTCAGTATTGATTTTAAATTTTATGCTTAAGTATTAATTTTTAACACAATAAAAATAAAAAATTCAAAATTAGTTAAAATCACTATTTCAATTAAAGCTATTTTATTTTAATAACTACTCCAACAATGCCATATAGAAATGATCTGAATATAAGGCATACATTTTTTACAATGAGGGTGGTGAAGCACTGGAAGTGGTTGCCCAGAGAGGTGGCAGAAGCTCTGTCCCTATAAGCATTCAAGGTCAGGCTGGACCTTATTTGTGTCTATACTACATCAGCCAGAAGAACTGTCTGTGTAAAGAACTGCTGCAGTATAAGCATCTGGGAAAAAAACACAGGTCAAAACATGCCTGGCTAAGTAAAGTAGGGCAAAATTTCAAATATCCTTCGCCCATTTCCTTTGGCCAGTCCTGAAAAAAAAACCAAACAAACCAAAAAAAAACCAGCAGCAAGACCTACAACATCCACATGCCACTTCCTCTCTCCCAGGTTTTGCTGTCTGCTCTCCTGACCACACAAAGAGGCACCACTTTATGTACATACATCTGTTTATGTCTGTCTTTGGAAACAATAAACTAGAACTCCACTGATTAGTTTGTTCCTCACAAACACCATAATTAGGCAAAGATGTATTTCTGGTCTTTGACAGATGACATGTCTGAAAAGCAATAGCTACAAAACAATCATGGTCACAGTTTACAAAAAGTACTTCAGAGGAAAATGACATTGACAATAACCAAATGAAAATAACACAGCCCTGATTTGTCTCTTGGCTGGAAAGAGGAGAAGTGAGTGGATTTTTAACTAGAGTCTCCATTTGAGGCAAACAGGAGGGACAAGTGGGTATATCATGAAGACAACATACCAAAAGCTAATGGTGCAAAGCAATGACACAGTACAAACAAACAAAAAACACCAAAAAAACCCCCATCAAAACAGAAGAGCACCAAACAACCCTTCTCTCTAGATGGTACACTAAGAGTGTGGTAGATCTGAAATTTCTGCTTTATTGATGGAACTTCTTTTAAACAAATCCTTTCGAGGAAACCTGTCCACTGCTTTCATAAGGGAATAGTCTCTTCATGTGTATGGGTATGGAATGGAGACAGAATTTCTTCATTACTTTGAGATTAAGGAAACAGAAAGGTCAGATTATAAATTTTGTGGGTTAGTTAATAGAAAATTGCTAAATTTGTCACATTGAAAATACTACTAACTTGTAGGTTTTTTTCTCTAGTTTTGCCAGGAGAGCACAAGACTATCTGGTAGTTAGATAATGAAGATTTCCACAGGAAGCCAGTAAAAACTTTGGACCAGGTACCTACACCAACCTCATGGGCAGATGTTGGCCCCATGCTCAGGGAGCAAAGGACAGCACTGCTCATCTGTCCTGCCCAACAAGGTCTATTATGCCTTCAGGGCATCAGGGCAAACACCAATGTCTCTACAGGAAAAGCTACACATTAAAAAGTGTTAAGATGAGAGCTTAAATGGATTATGGACTTTCAGGATGACAATGTCGTATTGACTTCTCTAACACAAAGTCCTGCTTCTCTGTCCTCATTTACCCTCTGATGTTCACGGGATTGGTCCCTCTTTCTACTGACTACACAGTTAGTAAGTCAGTTGGCTGACCTGCTTAAGGAAAATTAAATGAAGCAACACAAACAGAAAAAAATTGGAGGCAAAAAAGTCTTCATCTTCCAAAACAATGGCAGTGTTTCAGTTAACCATGTGAGATATGTATGACATGGGACAAAACCATCCAAAAGAAAAGTTGTGCATGCACAAGATGACATTCTGAAAAACACCCACTCATTCTTTTTATTTAAGCTTAAAGAAGGTATTGGTTATCAATGTAAAAAAAGATCCTTTTCATTACATTAAAACTCAAACCAAAATCAGGCCTAAAACATCAGGACTTTCAGATTGCAGGCTGCTGTTCTCACCTTCTTGCTTCCTAGGATGTGTACTCTCAGGTAAATATCAGATTACTGGGATTTAAGTCTAACACCATGCCACAATGTAAATGCCACATGCAGTTAACAGAGAAAAGTGTTTTCTCTGCTTTTGAGGGATTAAAAAATATTGTTATATGCCATTTTAAGCCATTTCCCAGAAATGTTGGGCTGTTGTTCATTGGGATCCATTTTTTTTCCATGTTTTTCTTTTCATAAAACTGCTACACCTTCGATTGCTTCCTTCCCTCAGTAGGAAATAAGATTCATTTTAAATATGCCCCAGAATCGCTGGTTTAAAATCCTCAAATAGCCACAGCCAAACTGTTCCTCCCTAAAGATCTGACACTAAGCAAGGCAAAATTGTTCTTGCTTAGGTTAGGAGGAAAGAAAAAAGACAACCAAAAGAAAGAAAAAGATAAATTCCCAAAGAGAAAGTTAGCTTTTCAGGTTAGATACCTATCTATCCAAAAGTCCATTTATTCCAGATGTGTAGGGGCTATTTGTGTAGGTAAGGAAGATGTAGGCAGATGTGTAGGTAAGCACAGAGTGAAACAGACCCACAGGAAAACCCTGACTCACTTTGTAACCTGCACACATAGTACAGATAGAAATACAACCCTGCAAATGTCTAAATACTTGCTTTAGCCATTAGGAAAATATCTTTGGCCATTTTTAGCCAGTCCACAGATGGAAGGAGAGCTCAATATACTGGTTTACATGTAAACTTTATTGTATATAAACATTTTATCAACATCAGGAAGATAAGCAAACAGCAGAGCCAGCAGTAACTCACAGGACAGACAGACAGCAATACTATGTCAGCACTGACAGAGTCCCAAGCCTAGGGCACCTGATTTGCATCTGAGCAGTGAACCTGGGCAGTACCAAACAGGTCTGAGATGAAACATTTATGAAGGTCTAGAAGGACCATGAGGAAAAAAGGATAGTGAGAAATGCTCCCAAACCACTAATATCCTGCATGAGATTTAACAGCAAATCATAAGCTTTACACTCAAAACATAAGAAAAAGCTCATGCTGTCATCTTTCAAACACTCTCATCATACAGAAACATTTGTGAGACTGAGTCTGTAAACTACCCAGTAGCCAGGAGCATCCTTCCTATCCTCTTAGGGCTGGAAGAAAAGTCTGGCCTCACAGCACCATCACTGATTGCAGTGCTTTGAACAGAGAGACCAGTCTGACCAGGGGATCCAGTCAAGGGACTGACACTTCTGCTGTGCCCATACTCCCCCAAAATCCCATGAAGTTGATAGGTGCAGTGGTCTGCCCTTTCGGAGACTGGAAAACAATACATACATTCTGAACTCTTAGAAAATCAGACTATCAGCATTGCAGTCTGAAGGCACAACTCACCACACTTATTCACATGAGCAAACCTGTAAATTTACAGCTTGCCCCAAAGGAATAAAGGGAGCAGTATGACAGAAGAAGATAGGCCCAAATCTGAGATCATGCACAGCCTCAAGCTTTGGCAGCTTTTAATTTCTCAAGTGTCACAAGGGTGAAAGAAACATCTCTTTCACAGAGACAAGAAGCAGAAGGTTATAAACTGTTCTGTTATACAACTACAGTCAACATACATCAGATGTGTGAAGTAGAGTGGCACTTCTCATAACAATGAGCCCAATGGTGACTGCAAATATTGCAGCTGCCAGAAACAAGAACAATGGTGAGTGAGAGCTTCTACTGCTGTGTATTGGCAGCTGGCACTCCTGGAGCAAACCAACAAATGCAATCATGCTCTCAAACTTTTAGTTCTCTGTGGTAGTCACTCTTCTTCAGGGCTCTCACCTACTCAGAGCCATGGAGTTTCTGGCTATGCAGATAGACAGCACCAAGCTCTGCTGTCAGACAAGAAGGATATCCAGGTACAGGATGCTACCTGAATCTCCCACAGTGCAAGTTAGAATCCATCCAGAGGGAATTTATGACAATAAGGTCTGTTTATAAGTGATATGTGACTGTCACAATAGAAACACACTATGGATTAAACCCTGCCTCAGTTCCTAGTGCCAGCACTAAATGTGTTCCACTAGGGATAATGTTAATCTTGAGACCTTTTTTAATCTATCCTAGGTCTCTACCTATGAAAGAGGAAAATTCACTCCTGCTGGGAGTTTATAATAATAGAAAAGATCCATTCTATTTTCTTCCTTTGCCTCCAGAACACCAGTGAGACAGAAAGGGAGTCTGAGGCACAGATCAGCTGTTCTGTTATTTAATCCCATTTTGTAAGTTCCTCTTGTTGCAGAGTTACTTTTCAGTTCTCTGAACTGCTGAATAGCCCTGTACTAAGGCCTGGATTTGCAGAAGCACTGAGCATTCACTGCATGATGCAGGTATCTGCAAACAGTAGTTTTGATAGCCTTGTCAGTACATTGCAGACCATTACCAAATTTCAGTAGGCTCTTGTGCTTTGCACTTTACCTCTCGAGCAAAATTCCTTTTCTTCCTCCTACTCACTCTAAGTGAGGTCCCTTACTAAAAAAAAGCTTTGAATACCAAAACTTTTCACTACATCCTGAACCTGGATCTGCAGATGAACCTGGAAATAGTTGGACGGAGACACTTTGCACAGTGGTATGAAAGTGATCACCCACAAACAGGTGGCATTACCAAGAGAGTGCTGGCCTATTTGCTCTTTTCATTCTTTCCATCTTTCATCTTTAACACAAACTTCTTCATTTCTTTCCTCTCCTTCCAGTTTCCCAGAGTAGCAGAGAACTACACACTTCAAGACCACATGGGCATTTAGTGCAAACACTGATTTCAAAGAAACTAGTGTGACTTGCTAGCTGGTCAACAGATTTTACACCCTGTCTTTAAATATGTGGCACACCAGGGAGTGCTCAGTGCTGGGACTTTGATTCACTAAGACATTGCTTCCAATTTGACAGCAAGGAACAAAGACAACCTTGTGAGAAGATTTTGTTTCTATGTCTTCTGTTTATGTGCTTTCACAAAGGGAAGAGCCTTGCATTCTCAGGCATTACAAGACTAATGACTGCTATTGCCTTGCATTATTCAACACGAAGTACACAATTAGATTCTTATGTTCAATTTGGTGTTCACATTAGCATCAGGTTATCATAAAATACAATTATGTGAAGTTGTAAATATGCACTCATCTTTGCTGAAAAACAAGGGCAACACAAGCATTTCAGAAGCAGGGTCACAGCTCTCTAACAAAGCACAGCAAAATTCTGCTTAGGCAAGTTCCCATGTGGGGAGATCTTACAAAAATATCTATAACACCTGATACAAAAGCACTGCAAAAGGCTGCCTTTGAGCATTGAATAGCACAGTAGCACAAAATATGACAAATGTTGTAACAATACAGGCATTTCCCAGCAAGTGAGTGTGAGCAGACGAGAGAGTGGCCTTTGCCCTTCCTTGCCTTTCCCCTTTGCCCTTTACAGATTGTGCTAGGTTAGAGACAAGCACCCAGTGCATTGTCACTCAGCTCTATGTAATCCTTGTCAGCTCATCTCATAGTTTTACAGCTCAGGATGTCCACCTGTGAAATGGGTGACACTGCAACACTGCTCCTGTTTGAAGTCTGTGAGTCTGACTACTGAAAAATGAAAATGTGAGAGCAAGGCCTTAGCAGCTCATCACAGGTCCGGGTTTTATTCAGTCTGGCCAGACAGCTTCCCAGCCCTCAAGCATGACTGGGACTGGATATCCTTGCTAGTACGTTAGCCTCCCTGATGATAAAGTAGCATCTATCTCCCCCTTGTGGTCCACTGCAAAGCGTATCCCAGAAACACAGGTTACTAGGACAATCTGACCCTCTTGAGCCTCATTCCCTACCAAAGACCATACAAGCACTGCCAACAACTGGTTAGGCTCCAAAGAACTGTGCTTGCACGAGTATGTTTCCCTTTGGCTCACTGTCTCCTTTTCATGCCTTGCCCTGCTGAAGTGCTACACAGGGGCAGATAAAGCTGTGCCATGCAATGCTCATTGCTTTAACACAGCTACTCCTACAGCCATGGCTTCCTATAGGTCTAAGTCATTAAAAGAAATTGGCACATGGACTCTTTATTAAAAGGTTCCTATGCCAGAATAAAAAAAGAGAAGTTCAGACAGAAAGAGTGGAGCAAGTCTCTCCACAGGGAAATCATACCTGAAGTACAACAAGAGATCCAACTCTCAGTACACTCAGGCAGTGAGCAGGGACCCAGCCATTGGTGCAGACTGAATTGCTCATCATTCCAGCCTTCACCACCAGGACACCTTGCAAAGCCTGCAGGAAGCTGTTTGTTGTTATGAAGCCACTGGGACCTTTCTAATTTTGCAGCACAGCTTTCTGCTTACTGAGTGCAAAAAGAAGACAGGCACAAGAAGGGAAAGAGAAGAGAGAAGATGTGTAACATCCTTCAACTCCATCTCTAGGGAATAGCCCTATTCAGGAATTATTAGAGGGATGATTACTGGATTGAAATGGCTCATTAATCAAAGATGCATGGGTCTGAGTCTCCTTTCTCCTCAGATCTCCTTTCAAAATTATTCTATTTGTCCACTTGTTGAACACAGCAACACAGCTCCCTCTTTACCCCCTACTAACGGTGTTGTCCAGGTTCCTCTTAGAGATGGCAGTCACTCAAAAATAAGAGTCAGAAATGCTTCTGTCCATATTCTAGCACTGGCCATATCAGATTACAAATCAAGGGTTTCCACCCACCTCCATCACAAAGAGCCTTTTAAAGGCAGTCCCACAAAGGCAGATGGATAACATGAAAGAATATCTTCCTTTTGGTGCTGTCTCAAGGATTATGTTTTGTGTATGGTCTTGTTTTTTAAGGGTTGTAAAGACTTCGACTTCTACATTTTTAGCTTGATTTTTAGATGGCTTTCTAGTCTATAACTACTCCTGTACTGCTGGCACTGTAGCTCTCAAGATATATAAAATAGTTTATATGCAGCTTAGATAACATCTACACTACTGTAGCAGTATTATCATAAGACACGGGAGACTTTTTAAAATATTACCTCCACACTTTCCCATAGCAGGGCAGCTATTTATAAAGAGACTGACATTAAAGCAGTCTAAGGGTTTCCCAAAGAAAAGGCTTCAGAAAAGAAAGTACCAGTAAATACATTTTCTCTTTCCAGTGCAAATGGCCACTGTTACAGAAAAAGCATCATCTGACACCCACAAGAACCACACTGCACCTGTCCTTGCTTTCTTTCATTTACAGACAGATATTCTTGTAATATGAAAGCACAGATGTTCCTAGAAATAATTTTCATTCAGATGGTGTCTCTCGAAAAAACAAAGAAACCTTCTCTAAAAAACATCTGAAATAAAACATGAAAGGAATGTATATTATATTGTAGATGCTTTCTCTTTTAGGTACACAATTGCTAAAGACCTCCCAGAGAAACCCTGCACTTCATCTACTCTGTCAGCCAACTTTTTACATGGGGACTACAGAACTTCCATTTTTGCTTTGATAAATTCCTTCTGTCTTTAACCAGGATGAAGATTAAGCATAGGAGTAATCACAGCCACACATAATTATTCTCATAATTACTACCATATAGACAGAGAAGCCAACCCATGGTTTATTAAAACCAAAGCAGAAAAAGTCTGTCTTCATTTCAGTGGAATCAGAACTAGCTCAGGTATCATATTTGGACAGCAAGTCTCAAAATGACAAAGAAATTGCTACTTATTATCTGTCATTTCCCAAATAATCTCCCACATTAGTGTATGGACAGCAGATCAAAATGGATACTCCAGAAGTTTCTATTTTAAGTGCTTTCACAGAAGAGGCCATAATCTTCCCTCTAATACGATCACCAAAGACAGAAGAATTAGTGGTGCTCAGGGTTTCATGGAAATGCATCATCAGCTGCTCTGAGACCTAGAAAGGCTTAGCTCAAGGATTCGACAAATGCTAGGGAGGGTCTTGAAGTTCACAACAATTTGTCCAACTTGTTATCACATGCCAAGAACAGAAAGGAAAAAAACGTGAAATACTGCCCCTTGGGCTTCAGAACATGTCTACCCACCTCCATGATTTTGAGATACAGGTGAAGGAGCACAACTCAGGATATAAAGGAGGAAGCTTCCTCTCCATACACATTATGTACACGTTGCCACCAGTGGGTCACTCTGGATTCTATACAGTCAGAGCTTGTAAGCACCTCCTCATACAAGACTCCATCTCCTAATAATGACTTAAAAAAGCTCCCAAAGACCATTTCCCATCACCAAGCAAACCGGGCTGATAAATCTAGATCTGACTATAGCATTTAAATGCTTTACACCTAAACAGCAACAACAGAGACCAAATAAGAGGCATCTCCTGCCTTTTTTTTTCTTTCAAGGGTAAGAACTTCGTGGGAATGAAGTCCTAGCAAAACCTATTATAAAATCCTGCCCCTAATGAAGCAATTGGAGTTTTGCCATCTGTGGCAAACTGCCAGGATCTCATTTCCACTGCCTGACTCCAAGCACGCTGAAACCAGTGAGAGCTCTCCTGCTTATTCCAGTGTGTACAGCCTGAAGTCCCTAACAATTTGCTTTGTATTAATTGCCTTGTAGAGGCATGTTTGAGATTGAGTTCACCTCTGACCAGCATGCAATAAATTGCATAAGTCCTATTCTACTAGCAAATTTCTCCAAGGCTATTTAATGAATGTTCTCTGATTTTCTTTGTTGTTGCAAATTCCAGAGGAGAGTCTAGTAAGCACTATATTTAAAATTCATGTTTGTATAAGAAACACTGAAAAACAGTAAGAGTTCTTCAACATCTTTGCTTAAGAAAAATGAGACTTTTTTTTTTTTTTTTAGCCAGGTCATTAAAGTATATTAAACTTATTTTCATTCCAGATAGGATTTATTATTTAAAATGTTGTAAAATTTTCTGTTTGTTTGGTTGGGTTTTGTTTGTTTTTTTTTATCTATACTCCTCCCTCACTGCTTTCAGTGAAAGTTTACTGATCATTTATAACCAAGACATTGAGCATTTATAGATTCTGCAAGCTAAAGACACTGAAGTCTTGATTCAGAAAATCTCTAACTAAACAATTTCAAGCAAATCTTTATATTACAATATAAAAAATTCTCTCAGAAAACAAAATCATTTTCTTAACTTTTTATGAGATGAAGTCTTGCTGCAGATATCAACGGAGTTTTTGGGAACACTGCAGTGAGTTTCCATTTTTCACTCAGAGTATTGGTTTCTCAGTGAAAATAAAAAAAAAAAAATTGAGATTATAGTTCGGCAAAAGCCAATTGACCACCTCTAACATTGCTTTTAGACCCACTAGCAAGAAGAAATCTCAGTGGTATTTTAATCAGTTATATGATTAAATATGCAAAGCAGACAGTCTCATCAATTCAGTAATGAATGGCAAAATGGATGATAAGAGAGCATAGACACCATCCTATTTTTCTATTACTCCTGCTTTTCTTTTTAAAACAGATAGGACAGACCAACTGATTACATTCCTTTTAATTTCCTCTTCTTTTAATGTCAATTAAACTTCTCTAACATGAAGGGAACACAGGGAAAGGCACAAAGCAACAATGCAATACTAATTACCTAGCAAGGGAACAAGATGATTATGATTAACCATGAAATTTTTTATCTAGAATAAAAGGATTTTGAAGGAAGAAGAATTCTGATTGGCCTGTGTGTGTGTGTGTGTGTGTGTGGCTCATCGATACAGACTGCAGGAGTCCTGCCCCAGCCAGCCTGGGTGCAGAGATGCTGTCATGGTACTGTCACAGGATTCTAGCCTCCTACAAAACAGAATTCCTATTTTCTGGTTGGTTGTACATTTGATCTGCATAATCACCCCACAGCTATGCAAAGCTTCATGCTCTGAGCAGATGACAGAAACATTTAATCCAAGGTCAGTGATTTCCTTTAATTATTGTAATTTTTTTTATTATTATTATTTTTTTTCAATCAGCCATGCACTCTGCATGGTTCTCTGCTCTCCCTGCTGGAACAGATATGTTTCTCCAGTTTACTTAAAACAAAATCCAGAAACCCAACGACAACCCTGGGCAAATAAATACTCATCAGCAAATGACCCTGACTGTTCAAAAGGTACACAGGAGAAGTAAATGTGCATAGAAAGGAGGAAAACTTTAACCAAACAGTTTTCACATGATTCTCCATCCTGCCTTGTCTGCCAGCCTCCTCCATTTACAGCCTCATGCAGTCAATTCAGATGACTGAGAGCCCCAGGAGGCTGCCTCTTGCTGCAGAAGCTACTGAAGCAAAGAAGAACCCTCTAAGGTTTCCTCATGTTCTTTCCTCTAAGCCAGTCCTCAGCAGAGGAAAGCACTTGAGTGGTTGCTTCTTCTAGAAGCTCAGATTACAGAGTTCCCCCTTGGAGAACCCATTATATCTTCCCATTGCTGTGATACCCAACTCAATCTATCACTGGCAGGGCTCACGCCTTAGAGGGGACAGCAGATGGGACCTAGAGGGAGGTAAATGCATTTCCTATCTCCATTACTTCCCATGTGGGTTCCCACTTGGAGACCCCAACACAGCTGGAGATGGGTGCTGTGAGAAGCAGCTCCCCTGTGCTCTACATGGAAATTATCAGGGCTCCCATGTCATGGCACCATTCTGGGACTCCAAGTTTTCTCTCTTGGAGTTTATTCAACCCAACATACACTTATTATTTCCTCAACAGGAAGCCCCTTCCAGTTATCATCATAATAATGCATGTCTCCACGGATACATAGCTTCCTTTATAATAATTCACCCATGAAAAGGCAAGAAAAACAGACAGTAGAGAAAGCACTGAGCTCTCTCATTTTTTTTTTTTTCGGTCTCAATGAATAGGAATTCACTTCATGTTTTAGGAGTCATTAGGAGCCTAAAGACTGTAGCAGCTTTAAAAAATTGGCCACTTAAATCTGAGTTGCAGTGATGTTACTAGTGAGGCTGAGTAAAGATGGCCCTGCATAAGAATGAGCAAGTCCCTTCACAGAGTTAACCATGCAGCAAGCACAACAAGACAAACCAGAAAGGTCCATCTTGAGGTCATAGCTTATGGGGCGTTGCATTCAGTTTGTCCAAGTACCCCCATGTTTCTCCAGCTGGCACACATCCCAGTGTTGGAAGCAGATGGTGTTTTTGAGAACTTCACAGGGCAGCAAATGCATGTTCAGCTGAGAGAGGTAGCTGAGGTAGCCTGATGCCATCACCTTCCTTTCTCCCAAATCCAAAGCCAGAGAAGAAACATAAACCAACTAAAAATCTACTCAAATTTCTACTGGCTGCTACTGAGTCAGGGGGGTGACCAGCCAATAAACTTGGCAGGGAAAGAAAATCCAATGGTCTGGGAGAATCCGTGCCTCAAGAAGATGGATTTTTAAAACACCTCCAGAACCATTCCCCCCGCCTCTGTCCTTGCAATAAGCTCTAGTGTTTTTTGACTTGAGAGAGAAGATCCAAACCTTTTTCAGACTCTAATTTAAAGTGAGCCTGTCTTCTAATACATAAAAAATACTCTCACTGCAGCTCTGCTAACCATATGTTACAGCACAGGCACTTTGAAGTGGAAACCCTATGAAGAACTAAAGAAGTAGGATGTAACATAACATTATTTTATGTGAGGCAGTAGTTTCACATACACTTCAAACTGGCTTAAGCTAGGACAGACAACAGAAGAGGCAGTTCTGCCCTCCCCCCAGGTTCTGGTTGTTTGTTCCCAGCTCCACTCCTTCATTGTGCTGACAAGTATCTGTGTGGCCATGAGGGGAAGTGGATCAGTGAATTTATCTGAATGAAAACAATACAGTTCACCAAGGAGGGCAATTCTGGAATGGGAAAAAGTAGCCAGGGGCATAGGGAGGGTTGAACTGCTGCTTTTGGCAGTAATGTCTGCTTATGCTGGCTCAAAGTGCATGTGAAACTACACTTACTATCATTTAGACAATTAATGGCATTGTTACAGAAATGCTCCTGGGCAAAACCCCTCTGTCCTGACTGTTCCTCCACTGAATTAGGACAACATCATTATTCACTGGAAGATATTCTGAAATATGCAGGTTCGTGCAAACCTTATGGCGAATTCAGAACCAAAAAGTGATGACAAGAAGGACATCATATTATAAGGCTAATTTTTAAATTAAGATCAGTTTAAAACTTTCAGCTGAAGGAGACAAATGAGCTTTGTTTCTACATGTCTGTAGGTTGGGTGCAATACATCCAGCTCCATGGAGTGCAAGTTCCCACTTCGTCACAAGAGCAGGAATTCATGCAGTGCTCACAGCCTCTGTGCTCAGCCTCTTTGCAAATTCAGGTGATTTAGCTCCATACTTCCACAGGGATAAAGCAGAGATCTGTGCAAATGAAAGATTAGCTTCCAACAAAAGCCTGAGCAGAGCTAACGAGGGCTTTGATCCTACAATTGGATCCAAGCAATCATGCTCCACCCATGCCCAGTGGTCTCTTATGCATAAAAAGCAGTTGGACTTTCACCACAGGCAACAGCTACAAGAGCTTGGGCTTCATTCAAATGGCCATCAGGAACCACCATGGGTGTATGCTAGAGACAGAGGGTGTCTCATCTTAATTGATATATTAAGGTTGGTTTCTCAAACTCAACAGACAAGACAGGAATCAAAACACAGTGGTTTTCAATCCCACTAAAGAAGGGAATGTGTACTGAAAACTAACCTGCACAGAACTGAACCGAGACAGGGCAAGGATGGAGATTTATTTTCTGCTACTTCTCATAGTTTTCTCTTATTTAGCTAAACCAATATTAAATGTTGTGCTGTTGGTATCCATTTGTCCTAGCCACAGCCAGTACAGCATGCCCTTCAAATTTCAAGATCAAATATTTTCAGTAGTTCAACAAATTCAGATGATCGTACTTGGACATGGACATGTCAAGCTGAAACAATTTAGAAAATAACTATCTGAACCAATGCATCTTTGAATATGATGACTAAACTTCCAAAAAATGAAATCACAGGACAGAGCTTTCTGGGGCTATCCCCAGCTCAATCAAACACAAGGCAGGAGTGAAAATGGATGGAAAAAATGTTGATGAGGCAAGGAAAATTACCTGAGCACCACGCTTAAATTTTCAAAGCATCAGTGGTATGATGCCTATAAATAACATAACTCAGTTTCTTTAATGCTACTGTAGACCTGTCTATAGAGTCCCTGGAATTTTAATGACATGATATCATCAAAACAAAACACTCCAGTTTGCTCCCCAGTTAGTTGCTTTAGAAATCTCAGAACAAAATATATTTACCAGCAAAATGGCAAGAATAAACTGGTTAATTAATGCAACCTCATTTATCTTTTGTAACTCATTCTAAGGAAAAATTACTTGCTTGTTTACATTTCAGTGATTAAGATTTTTATTGTCAAAAAGTTTTTTATAGATACGTAAATATAAGTGGGCATTTTATCTAGAATATTATAAGAATATTAAAACTAATTATAAAGTAAACATTATAATAAAAGCAAGATAACTTAGTGCCTATAAAACGTTCAGCTTTGTTTTTAATAAGAATTAAACCCATGATGAAAATTCATATTGTTTCTAATTAGCCTGACAATATTTTATATACTGTGAAAGACCTAAAATTAAAACCTAAAAAAAGGGAAGAAAAAGTATTGCCTGGATACACCCTGCATTAAAAAAAACATCTTTTTCTGTAGTACCAGACAAAACCCAGTTATGCAAAGCACAACATATTTTATATTTAAGACAGACAAAAAACCCCAAAAAAACAACCTACTCCCCCCTAAAAAGAAATAAACAAAGACACAAGAAACAAAACCAAGCAAAACAAACAAACAAACAAAATTCTAACCAAAAACCAAACAGCAAAATTAGCCCTGTTTCAGGATGACTGCCTGCAGCTTACAGTTTGTAGCCCAGCACTTTATTTTGACATTGTTTCTTAGAGATTAAAATTCCTATTTTGATGACTAATATGTAAGTTTCAAAAAGACATGGAGATTTTTTCTGACCCAAATCCCAGACAGTACTAATGACAAATGGGTGCTTCAAATGTCTGTTTCGAAACAGTTATAAAATGAGCTTGCAGTTTTATTCCAGTTCCTCATTTAGAAGTCTTTGCATCATCAAAACCATCCCCTGTTACTGGCAGTAATTGGCACCTGTCTCAACAGCAAAGGTGAGGATTGAAGAGATCTAAGACTGAACAGCCCTCACTGTCCTTTTATTTGATTTCATTGTTTCAGAACCAAGGCACTTGACAGCATCACCAGCATCAGTGTCTCTGGTACCACATATTCTGTGGTTAAATGGAATAGAATATAATTTTTCAGCTTGTCCCTAATTCATGACTCCTAGCCAGAGAAGAGAAGGGAAAGGAAAGGAAAGAGATTTTTCAAACCATGTGACTCCTGAAATCTTCATAGAAGGCTTGCTAATAACCAGTGTTGCAGTGCTCAGTATCTCAACACTATGTTCTCTTGCCCCTCTGATGGTCCTGCAGCTGCAGTTTGCTATCAAGCATTTCTGAGCTGTACCAGCAACATTGTTAAAAAAGGTGACAGGAAAAGCTACAGTTTTAAGTTCAGTTTGATATCTGAATAAGGTGTTTACCAGATTGCAAAAATGTATTAGGATAAACATTTAATTCTAGGTGTACCAAAAGCATTTTATCAACTAAGGTGAAGTTAGGAGTACACTCTAGTAACACAGTACAGACACAGCATTTTACAAAGTCCTGTTTACCAAACACCCTCCCTGATTCAAGAGGCTGATACAGTCTGAGATGGCTACGTGACAAAGTCTCTTATGCAAAATGCTGATGGTCTAAATAAATTTTCCAGTTTAGAAGCTAAACTTTGGAATCCAGCAAGGTATCTAATGAGCTATTGGCTCTCTGGGTGATCGGAACACTGGTGGGGAAAAATGAACAAAAGGTCAGGAACCTATGAGAACCTATGAGAAATGAGTACAAACCAGGAATGAAAAACCCCCAGAAAATCTTACAAAACTCTGAAACCATCTCTCCCTCACAAAAAGACTCATTTCCCATGGACACCTTGTAACAGAGATGGAGATTATTTGCACCACAGTAATAACACTCCACCTTGAGCTGCTGTCCCTCATTCCCAATGACCTAAAGCAGCTTCATTTATTAGAGAATTTTCACAGAAATAAGAATAGATCCAAGCCTGCTGCAATCAATGGAAATACTTCCAAGAGCTCAAGAGGGCTTTGAACTAGGCTCATATTTCACAGCAAGCACAGCCCTTTGCTTTATCAGATTCACGAACACAGTTCCTGACTGACTTAAAATGTTCCTCTAGAGCAAACTGAAACTCACCTAAATTAAAAGACAATGAAAACTCAGCAAATAGAAAGAAGCTGCTCTCTTACAGTGTGCCATTTACCAAGGGAAATCACCACTGCAGGCTGTATCTCTGGCTCTCTGCCTATAAGCCCAGAGACAAACTGCATGGGGGCACAGCACTGGCACCCTGGCTGGTGCCCACGGGCTGGCTGGCAGCAGCAGGGACACTGGCACAGGTGGGACACTGGCACAGGTGGGACACTGGCACAAGGCACCTCCCAGCCTCCAGTGCCATGGACACCAAAGGGTGGACACTGCCACACTGACAGCTGCACCTGCAGTCTCAGGATCTGGAGTGTGAACACCTGGTGTTGGGGCTTCCCTTGGCCTTGAAGACACAGACACTGAGGTAAGACTTTATATTAAGGAGTAAAACTTCATAGAATACTTAGCTTCCTATGTTTTTAGATGATAGGAGAAAAAAAAAAAGGTTTTGTTTACTGGAAAGAATCAGTTACCAAACTTTGGCTTATGGATTGAACACTTCCAGATGTAAAAGAATTCCTTCAGAATTTATTCTTAAAGGATAACCACAAATTGGTTTCTTTCATATTCCATTGCCACACCACATATTGCTCAGTACAGAATAACCTCCTGCTTTGCTTGAAGCTCAAGGGGAGAAAAAACACCAACCAAATACAACAAACTCCTTCTGCTACACTGCAAACACAAAACTGTGCTCAGGAAACAATAATTCTCATCTTTCTAAAGGTTGCATAGCTATAGTTATTTTGACTGGTTTTCTCCATCATATGGATTTTTTTTTCCTCTTTATAACATGAGAGCATTCTTGTCTTCTGACCCAAGAAACACAAGAATGAGAAAACTCCTGTGCCTAAAGACAGGAGGTTTCCAAAGTCAGCACCCTGGCTGTAATTTTGGGTGCTACCTTTATAATTTCTTAATTATACAAACTTCTGCAGGACTTAAATGACCTCTTTTGAACAACTCCAGTATTTAGGACTAACAAGCATAATCTCTTATTAGTATGCAGGCACATCCAATGGTTTGGAGAGAAAGATTCTTCTCATAAATTCAATTACAGCAAAATGTTTACTTAAAACAAACACATGGTATAGTTTAGCTATCAATATCCCTGTACTTAAGAAAAACAATCCTTTACAAGATCAGTAATAAGCTCAATGCCTCACTGTGCAGTGACCTTATTTCTTTCTAGTCAATACAATCAACATAAAATTCTGTGTGCTAGAATAATGCAAGATGGGCAAGAATTTGAGCTTCAAAGTTGTATGTTGAGACAGCAGTTCTACAGCTCTTTGAAAAAAATTTTGTGTACAATTGTGTTTTCCTTCTCATTACACAAAAACTATTACATCATTTTCTTACTCATTCTATTCACATGAATATACAACATAGGTAGGCTGGTTGCATGAGCCAAAGTACAGAAAAATCTACAGGAAAGAAAACGAAATGTTATGACAGACTGCAGACAGTCTATTCATAGCCCCAGTGCCAAACTTTGCAAGTACCTATTATCCATAGACTTCTGGAGGAGTGCCTGCTCTTTCCTTCTTTCACATTACAAAGGAAATATTTCTTTGATGGCATTAATGATAAGGAAATGCCAGCCTGATGCTACATACTGGGTGAGAAGAACAGGCCAGCTATTGTGGGGGCTGACACAGTATTGCCAAATGCTTTTAGGCCACTCCAAAGAGGGGCCAGCTGGGGCTCACTTAAATGTATTCAGAACACAGAACAAAACTGTATTATATCAGTCTGTAGCCTTTCCTCTCAAATTTCTTCATTCACTGCTTGGCATGGAACACCAGCAGTGCAGAGCAGGACTGCATGAAGAAAGCATTTATTGTAAGTGACAACCAAGGGGTACCACTTCACACTGCACAGGGCTGTGCAAATTGTATTTCTTACTGCCTGAGATGATAACACCTAGAGATCATGAAGGACTTTGAGGTATCTTTGATGTATACACCACCCTTTTAAAAAAAATAATGTGTAACATTTCTGAGAGCAAAGAGGATTTTTGCAACAGACTGAAATGTCTCGGGGCCTTTTAGAACCTGATAGCATGGTGAGGACAAAAGTGCTAGACAGAAACAGCAGGCAGGTGAAGAAACTAAGGGATCTCATTCTTTCTGCACTCTATAAACAATTTGTTTCATGCACAGCTCTTCCTAGTTCTCTGCTGCTCTGTGTGTTGTCTTCCTCCAAGAATGACAACCTTACAACCATGTGAGCAGCAAACAGATGGCTTGTCCAGATAGGTTCTCCTCTCATTCACAAGAATTCCCTCAGCACAGACTTAGGGTCATGTTCAACATTCATGCATGTCAATGAAACTCCACTGATTTTGTGTGACTGGCAACTTTTTCTTATAGCAACTTTACACCCAAGATCAGGGCAACAGTCAATAGACTGTCTGGGTACCTGAGTAATGATAGGCACAGTCTGATCTTAATTAAGAGCCAATCTGCTAACTCTATGTATTGAGAGGCTTTACCTCCTTTCCTTGCTTTGACATATGCACCATATGGTTCATTTTCCAACTTGGAAACCTGCTCTATAAACCAACTGCAGTTCTCCTGGGTGAAATCTTGTGTTTACAATCCTATGACATAACACAGCTAAATTACTTACTTGATCAAACTCTGAATGTGGAGAAAGCTTTCCATCTTTTTTTCAGATGTGCAAAGCCTGTTTTATCAGTTTTCCATTGCAGGCATTTGAATCGGTCAGCCTGCTCACCAGTGTTCATAAGGAGAGAGAGAATAAAGTCTTTCCTTTCTAAATAGTGAAACACAGGTAAACAAGCTCAGGATTGAATTAAATCTTGAAAGTCATTGTATTGCTAAGTTCTCATTGCTGATTGGATAAAAAACAGAATCCCTGTCATTTTTCTTTCTGAACAAAAAGGATCATCTAATTTTAGGCATCCATACTTATTCTCTCTATAGAAGCAACACAGCCAGGTTGTTTCCTCTGAAGCACAACCTGGAACTCACTTTTACCCACTGACTCTGCAGTACTGAAATGAAATGGCTGAAGTTAGATAGCTGCCTGAGTCACCCCTTCCCTTGCTCATCAAATACATTGCATGTCTGAACACTTTGTATGTTTCTTCAATAACAGAACTTATCGAAAAGAACAGAGTTTTCCAACGGATCAAAATTGCTGAAGTAGCTGTCCAGTAATTTAAAATGTCAATGAAACATGAATCCAGCCTGGCTGCTCAATTACAGGTCCTCTATGTTTGAAATTCCAACTGTTAACGCAATTTCTGGACTTGCAAAAGTTTACAAAATGACAACTCTCTTTTCCTTCCCCCCCCCCATTTAAAAGTGTGTATTTGTGTACACACACATATATGAAAGAATGAAATTTTTAACACTAGAAATACTCATTATGGCTTCGGTAATAAGTTGGACGTAAGTTCCATTTTGTTGTCTATACCAGTACTGTTAGAAAAATGTTAATTAGCAAATAATTTGAAATACAGATGTTTCTCTCCAGAAACTACATGGGAACAATAAAACATTTAATGCAAGCTAACATTTGCTTGTCAGAGCACAATAATTTTGGCTACTTGCAGAAGTATTACTATGCGGTGCAAGGAAGAGCAGCAGGATTCCTCTCTAAAACACCCACACAGTCACATACAGTGAAACATTAAAACTCAAGGTGACTTTGCCAGAAGGCTAGAAGGGGTTAAAACTGGCATTCCTGACTACCCACCCTCCTCTCTCCTGTCTTGCATGGAAGCAGGGAGACTGCAGCCAGCATTTGCCAGATGAAGTGTATTATTTTGCATTAGTGAGGGGTCTTGTGTTCAAGTGATAAACTCTGCTTAGTGACATTTTCTGTCATGGTCTTTTGCACTAAACTGAGCTCTGAGGAAATCAGCTCAGCAGTAGCATTTTGAAGAGGGTAAGTTGCACAGAGAATGACAACACAAATTATAGCTGAAAAGCTTTTATCTGTAAGTACCTGTCTATTTCAGCAAAGCTGCAGAAAAGTTGACCAACAGCAGCAAGAACTCTTTCACCAGTTGCCTCAAAAGAGGAGGCACTAGCATGTCTCACCTATAAACCAGTGTTATGGGGATGTGCAAATAACAAAGTACTGAGAGAGAAGGAAAAAATATTGTTACAGTTCTGCCTTTTGTACAAGCTTTCTGCACTACCTGTAGTTCATCATGAGTGTTTTTCTATCCATCTTTCAGTAATATTCCTTAATTACATAGCACAGTAATGAAACACACCCCAAAGCAGTCAGAAAACTGCAAAGCAAATAGTCTGTGTATAGCACATGAGAAGAGAATCAGCTCAGCTTACACTATTTCAACAAAAAAACCACACACATTTCCAAAAGCTCTACCACTGCCAGGCTGCAGCACAGCAAAGTTTTCAAGTTAAATCATTGCATAATATGATGGTAATGAGTTTCTCAGCAATCATTATGTCTCTGTCAGATGGTAATAAAATGGAGTATTTGTCTCTGTTCTTGATGTGCTCAGAGAATATGCAGATATGCCAGTCCTCATTACATCTTGATAGAAACAAAACCCATCAGCACAGGTGCTATACGTTTTAATGAGGGAGACATGTAGAAACTAATCCAGGTCAGTTATAATGAAATGGCTACACCAAGCTGAAACTGATAAAAATCTAATTACCTCCATATCAATGGGCTGTTTCATAGATGCATGGAGTTGATCTACTCATGGTAGGAGTTTATAATGGGCTTTCAACTAAGGAAGTGTAGGTAAGGAATGTAAGTATGTATGTAAGTTGTATGGTAAGTGCTGCTTTTTCAAGTGTATATCAATATATAATGGAAAATTAATGCTTTGGAAAAAATATATTTTAAAACCATTTTGTTTCTTACAGTCGAAAAGGAGAGGCTGCAAAGAAGAAGATAAATCTTATCCTGTTGATGAGTTATAACAGAAACAGTTTGCATGTTTGTACACATCATTAATCCTGAAAGGTAAGAGTCATAGCTGAAATCATAATCAAAATTCTTAGGCCTAGAACAAAGAAACCTAGAGATACCCAGACATCAATGTACTCACTCTTTTCAACTGCACTACAAATAATTTAGCAAGTGGCCATATTGGGCCCAGTGTTCCAAACTGCCACACCACACCAAGCTTACCCAGGGCTTGTCCATCCCAAGCTTCATTTGGGACAGAGTGCAGAATAATTAGCTTTAAATGCAAGATAGTGAAAGAGAACTCACTCCAGGCAGGGAGGACACAGGATAAGTTTCTAAACTAGCATCAACCAATCATAACAATCACCATATGGTCAGGACCTCCAAATTTCAGCTTTCAATAAGAGATTGAGCCTGCCCTCAGTAGACATCACTGCCATGGCACAAGGCTTGCCTGGCCACATTCTCATAGCTTCATCTTAGCAGGCCCTGCAGTCTCCAAAAGGAATCATCTTGCTTAGGACTACAAGGCTATGAGAATAAATGCCTCCAGGTTAAGCAACAGTCTCCTTGGTGTTAGCTTCCATGAATACTTATCAGAATGCTTTGTCTTGAACAGGCCATGTGGATGAGTGAAATGGCTGCCTAACTTTTTATTTTTTTCATGCCTTACATCCTGAAAGGAAATACAAGCTTAGCTATAAGACTGCTCCAAATGTACACCAGATGAAATCTCCAACTGGCCCAAATTCCCACAGACTTCAGTGGATGCTTTTAACAGGCACAAAGAGAGAGTCTAATAGCTCTAAGCTTGAAAACATAGTCACATATGGCTGCCCCATTTGTTCTTGACTCACTGAAAGCAATGGAATTGCTTCCATGTTTTCACATGTGTATTTTTTTTTTATTCCATAAAGCACTAGATAGAAATGGTTGTAGATCCTCATATCTTTGACAGTTGTCTGTGGTTGATGATTCACAGAATTACTTTCCTCTAGTTAGCCATTTATGTGCTTCCTTTACCTGCTTAACCCTCCCTTGGTTCTTTTTGCTTTGAATTTGTGTTTTCAGCTCTTTTACCTGCTATGCTTCAGAGAGTTACAACATTTAAAAAATATTTACCCTTTCCATTTAGCCTACAGACCTCTGTGCCAAAAGGCATCAGATTTATTTGTGCCATTTATATAGCATTTAGAAAAATCCCCTTTCCTTCTGTGACATAACTGGCAGTCTACTAAGAGGGTCTTCAGGTTTCTCCAAGCACACAAAGTACTATTTCCCTGCAGGATAAGAATTGTAATAAAGTTTACATATTTCTTTTGAAATTGGTTATTTAAAATTCAAATTCACATTACATAACAATTTTTGGAGTAATAAAAATTCTCTTTTGCATAAGGGAATTTGCTAAACAGAAATTTAAAAATAATTTTTCAAAGTGGCTACAAATAATAGTTTCAAGGAAGCATGCTTATTTTCTCATATACTTGGATTCTCATTTTCTTGCACTGAAATCCTAAGGCTTGCTTTTGGAAAACCTATCTTCATCTCAGAAGGCCTGACCTCTTTTCAAGCTGCAGGTGTGCCCATAGCTTAGTGTGGGACCGACTTAAAGATCCCCAAAAGCAGCTCCACACCAGCTGTGCAGCCAAACAGAGCAGTGGGTCACAAGTATCATGTCCGGAAAAGGAAACAGCCTGGGCACTCTGTGTTTAGTCCTTTTCATCACTGAAAGTGCAAGTCTCACTTCAGGTGGCTATGCTGTTCTGAATGTTCTAGTTTATTCAGCATTACCACATCATCCCATTTGTGCTCTGCTTCATGGTCAAGGAGACACAAAGTTACTGGGGAGGATATGGAGGCTTTAGCTGTGCTCATTTCACAGTCCCCTGACACATTCCCAGCAATCTGCACATCCTCAGCAGCTGAGTTGGTCTCGGTGCTTCAAATGTGAAACTGCAGAGGAGCTGAGCTGCTGCAGCAGGGAATATAGGAATATACCCTGAGCCTTTTCACATGATGCAACAAGAGAGTGTGAAAGGGCAGAAAAATTGAGAACAGCAACAGAGATGAAAATAAGTCCAACACTGCTGAGTGATTCAATAGCAGAGCCAGCTCTTAAATGGTTGCTCTATTTGCAAGCAAAGACAAAGCTCAAGTGTTCTTAGACAGAGAGCAGAACTAACCCCACTCTCACAGCAGCCAATGGTTTGACCAAGAACTTAGTCTCTGGCCCAAATTCTTCTTCCTTTCAAGTGGTATACAGAGGCCATATTGCAGGGCAACAGGATAATTAAATCTTAATTGTATTAAACATTAATGTGTTGCCATTTGGGTGTCCATGGAACAACAGTCACACGCCAACAGAAAAGTATGAAAATGACAGTAGACATTAAATTCCTCTCTTCTCTGGAATATTAAATGTCATTTGCTCAGCAATAATCATCGCTGTAACAATCCTCCTTCAGACTCTGTCTTTCAACCTCCTAAAACTGCCAGAAAATATAAAAGCAGGCTTTTTGCATCAGATGCACAGGTAGCCAAATTCCTGCCATAATACAAAAATGAAAATAAAAATTGTATAAAACTTCACGTAGTCTACAGCAAAAACAGTTATAGGTGAGGCAAAGTGAAGCCATGTTTGCTGCTTATATATGCTCTTGTTTGCTGCTTGTGTTTTCTCTCAAATTAAAAGCAATAATCAGTGGATGGCTTACTGGCTATTATAGTGGTTTGCAATTTAAAATCAGACCTGGGGCTTTGCATGTCACTGAGATTAGATCATGTCATTACATAATAGATGATAACCTTTGTAGACCCAGATCTGCAGTTGCAAGCTTAGCACAGAACTGATAAATAAATCATTTAGAGATTTTAACAATCAGTAATAGCCTTACAGATTGACTTAATACCTTATTTTCTCCGGTCCAGTCAGGCCATACATGAATTACAAGAAGCTCTTTTCTTTTTCACTATTATTATTTATTTTAAAAGAGCTTATTTAGAAGTTATCAAGAATCCATACCCACTTATTCACCAGTGTAATTGCCTGGAAACTTTTCAGCCTTTCTGGTGTGACATTTCTCACCTTGGAAGGGAAATTTGCATTGAGAGTTGAAAACAATTTTAAAACTCAAGGCTGAGAACACCTAGGATTGCTATTACTCATCTTTACCAAGAACTGACAGCTTTAAAGCTCTTGAGTGCTGAGATAGCTATGTGATTTCCTAAGGGAGTCAACTATTGTGTGACACCATTGTTTTCATGTGATAGCACTTTGAAATCATTAGTCCACAGAATTCTATACATATCTGTAAACAGGTATGATTTATAACTTGTAGGGGGGAAAATCAGACTTAAAATACTACTTTTGAACAACAACAAAAATTGCACTAAAAAGCCACTTTGGATTTCTGAGGAAAATGCATCATCATTTTATGGAAAGCACCAGGGAGGGATAAATATAAACCAAAGTACAGTGGGCAGTATGTAAAATACAGAAAACAACAGTCCTTTCACAAAGACCTTAAGGTCTTAAAGGACACTTGAAAATGTCTATCTGAGACATTACAAAGGACTGATAATGCAAAAACCAAAGTATAATTAATGATCATGAATGAAAATAATTTACTCTTGCACATTTCAAGAAAAAGGGTATTACAAGTAACTTAGAATTTTAATAAGCTTTCTATAGCCACCAAGACTGAATCCACATGTGATCTGGGACAATATGTTCCAAACTTTGGATAAGGACATGTTTAGGGTGCAAAACCAAGACCAAAATCAGGCACAGACATTAGAACACAAATCTTATTTCAAGGGGCCCAATAGCCTTTCTAATAAAATAGAACAAACCAAGAACACACATGAGACTTCAGAACTGCATCACTGTAACTAATAAGGGCTAACTAATAAACAACAGTTCTTCAGTAGCCACAAACATATTAGTAAACATAAAACAGAGAGGCCAAGAGGAAATGATGAAGGACAAACTCAGCATTCTCTAAATCCCATCAATATTTATGCAGGAGGTGTTCAAAGGCCAACCCTATTTAGATCTCAATTAATTTAACTAGGTTATTATAATCCAACTTACATTTTCCTTCACTATTAAACCATCATTTCTATCTCTAGAGTTTTTAAAGCCTGAATCCTGCACAGCACTCAGTGGTAGCAGCTCTGCCAAAGCAAGTAGAGAGCATTACCATCAATAATTGACAGCAAGTTCCACAAAGCTTAGAATGAACCACCACAGCTTTCCTCACCTCTTTCATTTTTATCTACAAACCACACAAATACCCACATAGAGTGCAAAAACACCACTCACTTAATGCTACTTTGTCTGCTTAACACCGCACTGCGGATGGATTAATCTTTCAAATTCTGTTTTGTTAAATACATCTCAGTCCAAAAACCTTTTTTTTTTTAATCTACAGTAAATTCATACTCTGAAAATAACACACAATCTTTAATTTTAACATCACAGTGATCTGCTCCCCCATCATCTTAGCAGAATCCCAATTATTTTTATTGGGTAGCCCCATGGCAACACAGCCCCAAAATATATAATAGCCCAGTGACATGTAACAAACCTGAAGTTCCTTAAAACATCAGCTGCAACTACAAGCTATCAACAGCACAGTAAAAAACAAAACAAAACCAAACAGTGTCCCATATTGCTTGCTGTTTTCAAAAACGAAAATATATGGCTCTTGCAAGGTGTCACAAAACAGAATGCTTGCAAAACCAAGAACACAAAACCAGCTGCGATTTTGTTTGATTAAACAAAAAAAAAATTGTTAAAATTTAGATTTTTAGTATTTTCAAAGTTTGAAAATAAAGTTATTAAAATAAGCTCTTTTTGAATTAAAAAAATCCAAAAATTTGTTTCCTTTAAAAATTATTAAAAAAGAAAAACCACTATATTGTTTCCTGAAAACAAAACAATTTCATAAAACTTGAACGAAATAATAAAATGCCTTGATGTTGGTGGCTTTGTATTTCTCACCAGTTTCTGCTGACACTGAGACTTGTTTTTATCTAGTGTGGTAGAAATTTATCCACAAATAATTTAACACATACCATAAAGACTTGAAGTGGGTGAACTCTGGCTTCATTCAGGATATGGTGGTGTTGCAATACCACATCCAAAGCCTGACTGAGACAAGTACTGAAATATACAGGATCATTACCTTATCATTATCAAGTGAGCATCCACAGACCACTTTAAAGCAAAGAACTTCAGAAAAATATGACATTATCCCATATCAATAACAAAATTCTTCTGGAAGAATGCTCCTGATACTTGAGAGAGCAGTGATAAGAAATCAAGCTATGGCATACTCTGCTAATAACAGTACCTTTACCTAAAGATTAGTTTGCTGAAGGACAGAGAGTATATTTATAAGGCTTATTCCCTCAAAACTCTGTCAGTCTTTTTCCTATTTATCCTATATAATACAGCAGAAGAAAAAATATTCCCCTTTGCTGCTGTAATCAAAGTGATTGCGTTTCACATCAAAATCACATTTATTTACTGCCTGGATTAAAGGATTAAATTGTGTGCTTTGACCAAGATTTTGTGCTTCTGCTAGAATCCAGCTGCCCTTAATCTCCATGCCATTGACACAGTATATTAATAAAATGGTTTTCCCATTATGGTTTGTTTGGTTTTTTGTGATGTATACAGAATTAAAGTAACAGAAATAAGATTCTCACATCTTTTTCTCCAGTGAGGTTACCTCTTCAGCCAGCTTTCTTAACATGCCATCTATCTTCTGCCCAAGAATTGCTCACTTCTTGCAGAGAAGAAAATGAGAGTGAATTCCTATTGAAGGTGTATGATTGCAGGACACTTAAAGGCAGTTATATAAAAGGGAGGAGCAAGGGCTGTGCCTGTTTCCAGCTGCAGTACAGTGAGTAAATATTTGTCTTGACCAGCAATCTACACTTAGACCAACTTTCTGTATATTTACTCTTTGCCTTTTTGAGTTGTTATACGAGACCTAGAGGTGTCTGAAAAGCATGGTGGAAACCATCACCCACAAGCTGCATTCACACATTTAAGAGGGCTGAGCTGAGGAAAGCCCCTGAGGAAAGCACAAAATTCCAACACCACTGTGGAACTTTCTTGTGCATCATCACCCATAACAAGCCCTGGGACATATTCCAATTGTGGGAAAGGCAAACAGGATTTTAATATTATTGATCCCCCTTTATCACTAAACTCATTATCCCTAGTACATATCCATGCACCTGTGTTCATGACAAAACCTGGATGAAAAGCCTGGATGAAGAGTCTATAGATGACAGGAATTGACAGCTGATGCTTACCCTTCTTTCATAAACAGGGAAACAGTTCAAAATACTGACACAAAAAAAATGACCTTACTATTAGCAATCAGTTACAGAAGATTAATCACTTTTATCTCAGGTCTATGAGGCTGTCTGAAGATTCAGGCAGACATCTCTGCATCTAGCACAGAGTGGCAGTTAAGAAATTACAGATAAAAATCAGCTCCTTGATTTCTCCTCTGATAAGTGGGAGTGCATCCTCATATCTCCTTTTCCCAATAAGTTTCCAGTTCTCTGCAGCTTTTGCTTTGAGAATTGTTGATTTACTGTAAGCAAATATGGTAAGCTAATTTAGTACTATTGCCAAATGATGGTGAAAGAGGGAAACAAATTAAGAAATGCCCCAATCGCTTTTTTATTTTCTTATTATATTTTACAGGGCACATGTTGGTGTATTGCTGCTGATGATTATGATGTCTTTAAGGCTTATGTTGTATCTGCAGGCCCCTGCTCTTTTTGTTATTAAATGCATAAAAGTAAGTAGAATAATAATGTAATTTACGTTCATACACTTTATCCCACTGGTGTGCTGCTTCTTGACTGAAGCTATTTGATTCGTGAACCTACCTATTAAAGATGGTGGGGACAGATACTGCAAATCCCTAAGAGAAATTATGAAAAAATATTTCCATTTACACCACTGATGTCAAGTCCATTTGCATATTTTTATCACTGATTCATGTTCTGTAATCTACCACTTAAAGTGACAGCATTTGTTCCTGCTTCTTTTGAATAATATTTAAAGCATATAGAGAGGGAATCATACAGCTCTAAGTATGCAGTTCTTATCACTGATTTTGGCAAAAGAGAAATATAATAGTTAAATTAAATCTACAAATACAGAAAGAAAAAAAAGGCAATTAAGGCAATTGTGTGTTTGTGTGGTCTTTTACTCAAGACAGAATGCAACAAATACCTCAAATGTGTTAAATCAAGACATGTGGGAAAAATTCTGCTAAAGGTAAAAGCCAACATTTCTTTTCAATGTCTGCATCTAGCTTGAGTGCTCTTGGATGCAACTACTGCTACAGCAAGCCACCACTTTAAAGACTTCATTGAGGTCACAGAAAAGAAGTGATTGATCACATAGTACATATAATTCCTAAAAACTGTGTCCAAATGAAAGCTAAACTGGACTTATTAGATAACTTGCCCCACATGAATAATATCCCATACTGATAGCTGAACACAGAATTCACATCTCTACTGAACTATCCCACAGCTCTACAGCATCATCATCAGTCACAAAAAGAATGAAACAATAATTTTGTGTTTACAATAGTTACCTCATTCACAGCATAACAGCTTAGTGACACAGCCAGAGTGGGGACAAGTAAGTCATAATTTCACCCCAAGCTAATATTTTCTTTGGACCACCCTGACTGAAGTACCTTAACAAGAAAGATAAGATTATTTCAACTGAAAGCAGCATTTTTTAACCCGTGGACTGCTGAGCAAATGTTTTACAACCCCCCTCTCCAAGTATCACATAATTTTCTCCACACTTACTTCATCCTGGAGAGTGTGCCTCACTTATAGAGTTAGTCAAGGAAACCTGAAGTCCTGATCCATTGTCTTCTACAGTACCTCACAGAGGTGGTAAGTAATCTCTTATCACATAAAGCTAAAAAAAAATAAAATGAACGCATGGAGGTTATTGCATGGAGTTAAAAAATATCCTTCGCAGTAACACATGCACTTAACTTACAGAATTTTAATATGGCATCTTTCTCTACTTGATAAATTTTTTATTACAGAAAGCAGTAGGGACAGCTATTACAAAATGAAACAACATTTCGATGACACCACCAGACCCCAATTAAAAGTTTTGTGCCACTTGTATTGCTTCAAGGGATGGTTAAGCAATAGTCACCCACTGTAAAGTGGTTTATAAATTGCTACTGATGAGAACTCTTGCTGAATAAGCAGAATAGATTCTTTAATGCCAGTTTCCTACAAACAGCAGCAAGGAGTGGAGAGAGACAATAATTAATGCTTTAGTATCAAGAGAAGCGAAGCGCTTGCAAAGGTCTCTGTCCTTTCGCATCTAACAGACTGAGAAAGCTTCTTTAATACTGCTGGTTCTGCAAGGGTTCATGGAGGCTGGACTGAGGGCAAGCTGTGGTTGACTGATTATGGTACAACTCTGACAGCATCTTAGAGCCTGGATAAATATCCTTCCAAAAACGAAAACAAAAACAAAGCAATCAAAAACAAAAACAAAGCCCCATAACGTTAGGCTACAAACAAATGAGGGCTGGTATTAAGGCTTAAGGCACATGAATTTTAAAAGCCAAAGCTAATACTGCTTCTAAATACCACAAATGTCTATATCATGAACCCCAGAATCAGGTGGATTGGAAAAGGGCTTTAATCATTAGTTCTTTATGACAGTTGATTTCTGGGACAGTTAAGAGTTTTCTCTCAAGAAATCCATCCAACACCAATTAAACGGCAAATTTGTACCAAGTGCTAAAAAAGTTCACATTGTTGAACATCAGAAATAAAAAGCTTCTGCCCTCATAAACCCAAAAGACTATACTGCTAAAATACAGGACAGGGGGGAAAGCACACCATACTGCTTCTCCCTTGAAAATGCAGACATAGCAAAACACCACAAACCACCTGAAAATTTTGTCATGACTGTGGCTTCACACCTCACTTCTTATAAGCATGCCACTATATTTCAGGGCTACACAAGGTCAGGACAAATTTTATAGCACCCTCAAGAAGTATATTAACCACATGTAATGCTTCAGTAGAATATGAGGAAAAAACATCATCTAATGAAAAAAAAAAAAAAAAGTAACTAGTAACTGCTTTTTGTAGCACCGAAATCGCCCTTAACAAGCCTCCATGACAATATCTTCCAAGCCCTGGACGTACAAGATCCAGCCTTCAGAATAAATTACCACAGCTTTTTGTCACATTTGCTAAGCTGCTTATTGTCTTAAGCACAACAGTCTGGACTGAGGGAATTTCACTCAATTTATTGACAATTAACACAGAACTTTAATTACTGATTCAGCTATTGAGGGGGAAAAAAAAAAACCAAACCAAAACCAGCAAAACCAAACCAAATGAACAAACCATGAAACAAAAGCTTAGGGAAGGACTTCCCATTTCTTCATGCTCAGCTTCAGTTCACCACCTCTCCTCCTCAGTTCCCTCCTTTTTCCATGGACTCTGCTCAGTCCCTCCCCGTCCTTTGTCTGAAGCCATGGGGAATCCATAATGGCGCCTTTCAGCCACCCCTTGATTCTTCCTCTTTTCCTCCACACCTCATCCTCTGCTTCTTACTTCTCACCTGCTCTACATGGATGACCTGTGCCTGGGGTCCCTCACGGCCATCTCTGAGGCAGCCGAGCTGCGGCGCCAGGAGCTCCTTGAGCAGCTGAAGCTCCCGCCAGGTTCCCAAACCGGCTGGAACCAGCTGGAACCGGCCAGGACCAGCACAGGTCGGTTTGCAGACTCCTCACCACAGGGGCCTTGCTCAAAGCCGCTGCTACCCAGATCCTGGCGTTTATCCCCCAGTACACTCATATGTGGTGTTTTCTGTGAGGTAACTGAAAGAAAGAAAAGATTTCTTAAAGTAAAACCTTGGATTACAACAGGGAAGTTCATAAACAGAGAGGAGATGGAACATGGCCGACACAAAAATAGCATTTCCTCTGCTCTGTTCCTGAAGCACTCGGGGAAAGGCAATGTTAATTTAGAGCAAATGAAAAGTCAAGAGATGAAAGTCTCATTTAACGGCTTCAGACTTGGGTTTGTTTTTGCTTTTCCCCCCTGCATTTCAGCACCACGAGTCCTGCTTTAACAGAAACCCCATGCAGTGCCACCATTTGAGTAACACCCTGGAGTGAGCCTGGAGTGAGCCTGGAGTGCCTGCACACGTGGACACCGAGGACCCTTGACACATCCAGTGAATGAAGATAAATCACATGAGAGACACCAGTTGTTTCACATGTGCTATCTTGAAGCTCTTAAATGTGAAATGCACCCACACTGAGCTGATTAAAAGCTCCTGTGAATATGAATTCTTCTTCCTGAATAGGTTTCTTCACCACAAAGGAACATTTCATACATCATATTTGAAACAGATTGGAGCCTTAAAAGCAACTTTATTCTACTGTCATTACGAAACAGAGCTTTCATTGTCTGCTGCTGAAATGCTTTGAGTCATCTTCTTCCAGTAATAACTAATCTCTCGCTCGCTCTCTTTGTATCTGACAATTCACGGACAGCCCAATTACAGGAGAGGAAAGCAGCACACCAGATTCAGGGGGTGGACTCAAAACACCCAACCCATGTTAAATGATTTTGTTTTGGAGTATATCAGAATTCATTTGCTTAAGTGAATTAATCTGCTTTGAGAGCAGGCTGCAATAATAAATGGTTAAATTGCAGCAGCATCTAATAAAGATGGAAACAAATATGATCACAAAAACCAGCAGACTGAAATAATACAGTATAAATTGAGAAACCTGACTATTTATTCTCCATGTAAAAATCACAGCTTGCATTTTTGTCTACAGTTTTTCATGCCAAATGAGCATCTTAGTTACTCATCTTGTCACTTGAGTGACCCACCATAAAGCCCACTTCACACCAAGACAGGTATGTGTGTGAAAGTCTACCAACGTGTATCTCCATGCATTTCACACACACTTAAAATATGGCTGGGACAACTTTGATGTCAAGGACTAGTCACCAGTTACCCTCATGAAGATCCAGCCAAATCTATCAAGGAGCCTGGAGTCTACAGGGAAAACCAAAACAAAGCCAACACGCACACAACACACAAAAACCCCAAACAAGCAAACAAAAAAACACCAGCAGGAGAAATTTTTAAGAGTGGCGTAATGTGCACGCCCATGATTTCAGATACAATTTTAAATTTTATCTCTTAATTCTCAAGCACTTGATTTTACAGAGTAATATTATGGGTTTGGGGTTTTTTTTTTTTTGTGTAATACTTAATCTGAGGGAAGAAACCTTAAAGGGAATACTTGAAGTGGACTGATAATTTATGTATTTCACTTTCAAGTATCTGCTCAGCAAGATGCATATTGAGCACATATCTGAAGTAATGAAACAGAGACTTAACTACAACCATAAAAAATTAATTGCAGCTAAGATGCATACCATGTGTTCCTGAAGATAATCAGGAATTTTATATACCATACTATGTCAAACCACTTACCTACTAATGGACAGTCATTGATTACACACGATTTATCAGATTATTTCCTCCAGACCTGGAAGGCTCATGTAAAAATTCTAAAAGTTTTCAGGATTTACCTCCTTGGAGACTGACATAATTCTGGGTCAAGAGCATGTAAGCCTTATCAGAAAATATGGTGAATCTATAGCATATATTCATGAAAGATGAAAAGGAAGTATTAATATTTGCACATTGACACTCTCAGGGATTTCATGAAAATAATTATGGTTCCCCTACTAGCTCTGCTCCCTTACATCCCACATTTTCTTTTAGGTGTTTATTTGAATAACCAAGAGAGTTGTCACAAATCTAAAACCAACAGAGTTTGTCCTTTAACTTACATTCCCATTTTTCTATTATGATTTCTATTGGGAACAGAAAAGTGGCCGAACTTTGTGATGATTTCCTTTCAGGGAATGCTGTCATCTCACTGAGCAGGATGTATCTAAGACATGCAAAAGATACTGCATCTCCTCTGATGCAGCCTGCACCACATTTCACAGCTACAAATGTTACAATTTTAATGAAAAAAAGCCAACAATTCCTCTCAAGTCATGAAAACACTAAGCTTAGTTGTGACTGACTGCATACAGAGTATGTTGTGACAGATGCAAAAAGTGTTGTTTTATAAGAAGAAAGTTCAGACACTTCTTGCCAATGTAATTTTGATAAGAAAATCTTTGCCAAAGACAGATATTTGTTTTCCAAATCCTTATATAGTCCGTATCATTTACGTATTTGAGCTTCCACTTGTATATGCTGGCAGACAACATGACTGAATCTTTCATCTGCACACAAACCAAGTGTGGGAATAAAGGGGCCATGCTTTATTCATCAGACAAGGAAACAGGACCATAATATAGAACAAAAAGTATCTGCTGAGACCTAATGAACGTTCCTGCCAGACAGATCTCGCAGCAAATCCTTTGATCCTCACAAGCACTATGTCAAGCAGAAAGGTCTGATCTTGATCTAAATGCCTGCATCTCAAGCCCACAAACTGCCCACCCTTACCTGTTACCACATGGCTGAAAGTCAGTCAGGACCCAGCTGGCTACCATTCTTTTTTACCATTTTTTTACCATTTCTTTAGAAAAGTCATGACTTGCTTGATGAGACCTCCTTTGCTCTTTCCTAATAACTAATGGGAAAGGCAGCAGCAATTCAGCTGGAGGAAGCTCTGGTCCATCTCACCTAGGAAAGAATTGAAAAAATCCAAAACAAAACCAAAACTAAAACCAAAACCAAACCAAACCAAACAAAACAAAAAACAAACAAACAAACAAACAAAAAAAACAAAAAAAAAAGAGAAAGAAAGAAAAAAACACAACCAAAACCAAGCAAAGAATGCCAACAACAAACAGAACTTGGATGAGAAATCCTCTAAGTATGATAGTTTCAGAGAAACATAATGCATTGCTACAGTTTTATCAGGCAAACAAGTATTTCAAATTTTTTTTAAAAAATTCTAAGATTAGATTATTACAACTCCCACCTAGAACGAGGTATATTCCTTTCCTTAATACCATGTTCTATTTTACAACAAAAAAATGAGCACTGATTTATTTTCCAGGACTTTTATCTAAAAATGGAACATTTTTCCACGAATCCATTCACAATTCAATAGTACCTTAAGTTCCATTTTCAAAACTGGATTTTATTTTTCCTGCTATGTTATTGTTTTATTGCAAGGGGGAAAAATGCATTTAAGTTGGAGTGCAAGGTATATTCATCATTTTTAATACCAGATATACTTTTTACTAGTCAGAAAGTAAAACACAGCTGCGAACTCAAAAATTAAATTTGCAAAACTATACATTAGCCTCTATATTATATTCGTCACATACTCTAACATTTAGGCATAACTAACATACAGAAGAATTTTCTGTACTAACCACCAAAGGTTTCATGCTCAGTGCAATGCTGGAATATCCCACCTGAAAAGGTGGCATGTTTAAATAACTAATACCTGACCTCTGAGATGACAAAGTCAGACATACCATAAAAACCTACTTAACACTTAGCATTCAAATGGGTTTAAATTCATGAACTTAATTAAACAATTTTGAGTTCATTATAGTCATAGCTGCAAACTCATGTCTGTGTGTGCATTTAAATATGGATTTAAATCTACACACATGCATACACAACACTTTCTGTCCATCAGCCTCACACCTCCCTGCACCAGGTTCAGAGCATTAGAAGTATAGCATGAGATGAACAGAAGAGAGTGATGTGACCCCTGCATAATGCTGACACCCGAGACCCCTGAACAGGTCTTTTTGAAACTCTGTAAGAGACCTGTGTAAAGCACTTCTCACTTTCATTTTAAATAATGACTTGACTACAGTTGTACCTACCACAAGCCTTGGCCTGCAGGTAACCAATGAGTTAGACATTGTCTATCTGTTAGCTTGCAGGTGAGGTCACTCAGGAAAACTCATCAGATTGGCTTTCATAAGTTCCTTTGTCTCACAGACAGTGCATTACTGTCAATTATGTTATTCTGAACACGCAAATGAACCTGTTGACTGCATATTAAAACCTAAAAGAAAAAACAAACCCAAAAAAATCCCAAACCAGACCCATCCTTTGGTATGGCAATCAAGATCATCTTTGCTTCTGTGGGAATAACAGAAATCCCCTAATTGAGTTCATCTGCAGATAGAATCTTGAGCTCTGAACAATTACTTAAAAGTGGAATTTCTTGTAGACATGAAACAGACTATTCTGGTTAAAGGGTAGACTCTTAGAAAACAGATGGTTAACACATTAATTGGCTAAGAAGAAAGACAGTAGACTGAAAGAAAAAATCTTGTATGCATACTTCCTATTTTCAGCTCTTCTGCAAAGAAATTCAATGCTATACATAAGAACATCACATCCACATGACATTAATGCAGTCATTACCCTTAACTATCCAGGTTGCATTAAACTCACTTTGGGGCCTTTTCCATTTAGCCCATACTATTATACTAAAAATATTATTAGTAAAAAGAATACCATAGAGAGTTTTACAAAATATTTATTTTGAAAAAAATCACTCTGTACAAATTGAACATTCTCAACACCAAAGTTTTATAAAAATGCTAACACAACAGAATGACAAGTAAAACATTAAACTGATCTTTTCTTAAATTACAAAGAAACAGTCATTCTAAAGAAGCTATTGGAATTCCAAACATTAAAAAAAGAGAGAACTCTATAAGATGTATTTTTATCTATTACAGTGAAATACATGTATCAAAGAATGACTTCTTCCATCCTTTTTATAAACTCCCCCAACACTGCCCACAACTAAACCAGTTACCCTAAATGGTTTACACTTGTACTGTACATAGCTTGTGCTCCACGAAAAGCCAGCACAATTTGATCACCATATTCTCAGTGCCTAACAAATAGTCACCTCTATACATTTGGTACAAAATTCTCTGTACAAACCAACATTGCTCAGGTAAATTTGAAACAAACTTAAAGAAAGAGTCTTTATTTGTACCTTCAGTTTGGTACAATGAAGGGACAGCAATTAAGTAAAATTTCAAATAAAATTCAATAACTGAGAATATTGTCTTCTTTTTTTAGTAATTACTACAGTATAAAAAAATTTATATACTGCAGGTTATTAGGAATGGCAGACCCTAAATCTAACAGTGCTAGTTTTATAGTTCCCATCATAAAATAAGATTTTACTGTACATTACTTAGGTTTCCTCTCTTCTTTTTAACCTATTTGTGAAAGCTGTCATTGCATATTAAGCTATCTTTTATAAACAGGAGGAAATATCCCATCACAAAATTAAAACAAGTAAAATTTTCATATCACTGTAAACACAATTAAAATGAAGACTGGCAAAATGCAGTGTGACAGATAAGCCATGGTCTGGAAAGCTTTTTCACATTTTCTTAACACAATATATGGTTCACACCACAAAAAACAGCAACAAAAAAAAGCTATTGAAAATTTCAAGTTACAGCCAGGGGTGCCAAGCAGGATCCATACGACAGAGATTATCCAAGCTATTTGCAGCTGCTACCAGAGTGTTGACTTTGCTTTCTCCTCCTTCAAACTGAGCAAGATTATGAAGTCGAGTCATGATAGCAGTAACAGCTTTTTGAACTAGTGAAACTAGCTGCTGGCTGTCCATATTTTCTGGTTGTCCAGCTGCTGAGAGTGGAGAGGAAGTATCCTCCTGGGTTTTTTTGTGCCATGCAATTATTTCATCACGTAGCACTGTTTTTAGGATGCCATCAACCTACATGAAAGAAAAAAATTAGACAAATAAAAACAATTTTTTTACAGAATTTTCTGCTCTCAGCGAATGATGTTTTCTGCAAAACAGGGAAAGAACACTGGCTGATTGCAATATACATCCATATGTATATTATATATCTGTATAAATATGTGCATAAAGGCCACTTCTCGGGTGAAAAATAAATGCCTGCAACAAATAATTTCCTTTTTTCCCTCATCACTGTATTGAGTTACTGACATTAAATTGTCAATTCCAGCAGTCCTGAGCTTCTAACACAAACTTTTAATTATGCTGCCTGAGTCAAAACCACTGTCCATATTTTATGGACATTAGTAAAAAAGATAAATGCAGAAAAATGTTAGAAGTATCCCTGTCATATCCAAAGATAATCTAAAGCAATAATTGCTACATGACTGAACTGACCTGGGCACCCATTGCTCCAAAAAACCTGAATGGGCATCTGTGCTTTGATCTTCAAGAAATCAAATAATCTTAGAATATGTTAAGTTGAAAGGGACCAATAAGGATCATCAAGTCCAACTCTCTGCTCCCCACAGGACTACCCAAAACTAAACCATATGACTAAGATTGTTGTCCAGATACATGTTGAGCACTGACAGGCTTGGTGCAATAGTCACTCCCCTGAGGAACCTGTCCCAGTGAAAAGCCTTTTCCTAATGTCCAATTTGAACCTTCCATGGTTCAGCTTCAACCCCTTTCATTGTGTCTGCTCACCAGATAGAGGAGATCAGCATCTCCCCCTCACCTGCAACCCTTGAAGAAGGTGTAAGAGTGCAACAAAAGCACCCCTCAGCATTTTATTTTCTAAGAACCAATCAAATTATCTCAGCTGCTCCTCATAAGTCTTGCCCTCAAAACCTTTCACCATCTTTGTCAGCCTCATCTGGACACACTCTGATAGCTTGATGTCCTTATCCTGAAGCACACAGAACTGCACACAAAACTCGAGCTGGAGCCACACCAAATCTATGTGGCAAGTCTAATTGGGCATCTTACAGGCTCTGTCAGCAAATTCATTGGCACATATAGACATGACTGTGTAAGATAAGATAAAGAATTCTTAAAAAACACAGCTTTCTGCATTGGAGGTAAAGAAAAAAAATCACTTAAAGATAATTTCCTTCTTTTAAAAAGTAACTAACACCTTAGCTACAGTACATTCTGTGCAATGTCATTCTGGTGCAAATTGCATGCCTAAGTGCAAGATGCCTCATTTTTGGAAAGCATTAGAATTTAAAAGAAGTTAAGACAATCACTTTAGAAAACTGCACCCCGCTAAGAGCTATAATTCATCAAAGTACATCTTTAGCATTGTATTCCATTAACAAAGAACCAAGACACATTTCTGTTCACAGATTATTATTATGAAGATTCTAAACAATATTATTAACATATTGTTAACACTAAAACAACACAATTGTTATTTTGCTGTTTACCACTGCTAGAATTTTTAAGGTTTTATGAGGCTAGAGCACTTGAAACAATCAGCCTGAATTAACATGCTTGGACAAAAAATCAAGCTAAGTGTAGAACTACAACTAACTTCCTCTTATTTGTTCCAAAAAGAAAAACTGATAGCATTTCAGCTGCCCTACCTGAGGGTAGGATTTAGAAACAAACACAGATTGTTCAGTTTCTATCTTCACTGATAAAGTGCTGTTCAGTTTATAAATTGGCAAATATAACAAACCTGCAGACAAGCTTTCAAAAGGTATACAAACCTTAAAGTTTGGCTGTGCAAAGCACCGAGCTACTGCAATCATAGATGCAGTCAGTGGACCAGACACCCCAATGGTGGTGAGAAATTCAGAAATGTTTGGTGTAAGCCGGAACGGGACGGGACGATTGGCATCCAAATCCCCAGTAGCATCATTAATGTCAAAGCGAAAGTAAGCTACATTCAGCTTGCCAGTATCCTGCATGTAAATCAAGAATAAAAGTAATTAAAGAAACAGATTTTCATTATTGAAGCCAAAAGAAGTTATTTTTATTTATTTATTGTGAATACTCAGAGTACAAATAATACTCCAATAGCTTTTCACTCTTTCAGTTAAAGAGTTTTTGAATAAAAATGTTACAGTCATGCACAAAGTTGGGTATGAACTTCTCTCCAAAAACATGTTCAAATCCCTTGGAAAATACACATTATTGTAATATGAAACTCAAGAAGAGATTCTTCTCTATCATGGTCTATAAGGAGTCATGCAGACATACAAATCTTTCTTTTCTATGCATCCCTGCTCTGGCAGGTGCTCTCTGCATTTTTCACTCTGGGTAAGCATCTGCATGCTTATCTAGAGTATAACCCCCCATCCCTACATGCATTAAAATAGCAGAAAGATTTTAACATACACCACCTTTGCCCTGCTAAGGTGGCAAGCTCCATTTTAAATGTTGGGTTAAAAGAGAAAAAAATACTATTTATATGAGTTGTAGCTTCATTTGATGGCAATGCTGAAAAGAGAACAGTATTTGAAAAAGGAAGCTCTAAACATTTGGGTTTTTTAAATCTGTTTGACACAGAGATATATTAAAAGCAATACATTTGGAGAAGGACTAAAAAGAGAGACATCATTCACATGAACAGTTCCAATACCAAAGAATGATTTTATGGACAAAGTTGTAAATTCTCATCACAAAAGGCAGGGTTGATGTCCACGGAGACTGCAGCTTAAATTACTACCTACATGATGTGCAACGAGATATAAATGAAAAGCCTACTGAAATGCACAGTTAATTATATATGTTGAATCCCCATTTTGACTCATTTCAAAAGTATAGTTGGAATTTCCATTTGATCAGATGACAGCACGCATTTAGAACAAACTAAAGAATACCTGGGCAATCTGCAGCATTTCAGGGTTGAGTCTATTTAAATGAAAGATGAATTCTGCAAAGCCAATTAGGGCCAACTGAATAGTGAACATCTTTCGAAAAGTCCAGTAATCCGTAGCATTGGGGAATGTATGCAAAGCCCACTCCTTAAGCATGCTGCGTGGCACCATGTTGCTCTGTACCTCTTTAAGTATATCTCTGAGAACCTATAAATGAAAATACTAGTTGAATGAGATAATTTTTAACACGATCCTTAGCAACAAACAAACATGCAAAAAGCAGTTACCAAACATCTTCACTGAATTGCTGACAAAACCACAAAAATATCCTGAACTTGGATGCTTTCAATGCATCGCCGTTTCCTGATTTCTTCATCAAAACACAGTATTTTCCTAGCCCAAATTCTGCACAGCTAGAAAAAATTCTTTATCTGAAAAGACTAAATTTTTAATAAAACCATGTAAACATGAGAACTGCAAAAAGGCATGTTAGAAAACCTGAAACTGAAAAGTTAGGTATCCTGATCTGAAATATCTTCTGTTCAAGACTTTCAACCAGAAGTGAGCTGAAGAGACATTCAATTCACAATGCTGCACTTCCCTATGGGAAACTAAAGGAACATACTTCATTATTTTCTAGCTTAAGTACAAGCCAGATATGCATTCTGCAGCAACGAAATCCTTTATTTTAAGCATAATGGCAAAATCTGATATTATACATGGGACCTACAATGCATGCAAAGATGGCTCTCTGCATGGTTTCTTCATATACAGGGTAAAAGTTAAATTATTTTTATTACATAAGATAGGGAAAAACACTGGGTAATTTGCACCGTGTATTACAGAAACAAAATTAACTAAAAAATATAAAATGATAAAATCTGAGAGCTGTTTTTAACTGGTTGTTAAGAACACTGTACAACAGGGTTTTGCCTGGATGTACGCATTTGAAATATATAAAAATATTTAATTACTGTAGCCTAAAAAATAAAGAACAGAAATAAAATTAGGATCTCTTCTTTTACAGTAGAAACCATGATAATGACACTGACTTGACTTAAATGGTTGTTAAAGAGTTTCATAACCAGAAGGAAAAAGTCTCAAAATAGAAACAGATGTTAGGTAACACTTCACTTTATTTTGTAACAAATTTTCCCTAAATGATATCTGTGATGTAAGTATACTATGTCACTTATTTCCAATAGCTGTATTTGAAATGGGACAGATATTTTATGCAAGAATTTACATTAACCTTAAGATAAAAAACATAAAATACCTTATTTCTCACAGTTGGATGTTTGATGGTGGCTACAGATAGAAGAAGCACTGTTCTTTCCAAGTGCTATGATTTATTAGAGTAAGATTGCTCGACTGTTTCTATTCAATTTAGGTTAAATGAATCCACCAGCAATTTTAGAAGAGGCATTAGAAGAACATGGGGAAGCCTGCCTCAAACAGCACTCTGTAACTACTTATGTAAATCAGGAATGTTGTTTTCCATGTTATGAATTGATTATTTTCAAAGCACAAAAGGTAATAAATGCCTTGTATTTTTCAGTTGCAGTTACCCTAAACAACCTAGAGTAAAACAAATACAGCTTTTTTGAAGCTTTTCAAAAAAATCTGAAATACCAGAGAGATAAGACTTTACAAGAATGCATTAAGCAAGATCAAAATAAGCCCACCACCTCCCCCCCCAAAAAAAAAATCAAAACACCACCTCTACAAAACAGATATCACATCTAATAAGAGGTGAAAGCTCAAGGAGGGGCAGGGGATACGGGAACAATAGGACACAATAGAGTCCTCAGGAAAAGCCCTTGATTAAAATTCATTATATATTCTAATACCTGATGGCTGGCTTGAGTCCCTCGTGCTTGGACAGTTGCCAGTCTGTCATAGTAACGGGAAATGGGGTTATCATGCTCAATGCCTTTCTTGGCACAGCGTTGCTTATAGATCTCCACCAGGGAAAGAGAAGAGGGATTGTCCTCAACCAAACGCATCTGTGGAGAAACTGCTACAACACGGGGCACTGGGCATCATTTGAGAAGGGTGATGAGAGGATGGTGGCAGGGAGGGGTGGGGGCAGAGGGAGCAAAAGAAAAAAACAAAACAAACTATTAATTCATAACCTAAATACAAAGAACTAGCATGCAAGTATCAGGCATCAAAACACAACTGTGATGACCAACAAAGAGAAAATTATTACTACACTCGTAAGTAATTCACAAGCTCAGTTAAAAGAGCTTGTGAACACTTGAGGTTGTAAAAGAGCTTGTAAACCCACACTCACAACAGCAACTTTAAGTCAATAGATACTATTACCCCAAAAAGAAAGACACAAACCCATACTTTTTTAAAATCACAGCTCAGCACTTCTTAAAAGGACAACAGCAAAGCAGCAGCTTTGATGTCTTAGTGTCTTTGACTGAAAAGTTCCTCATCAGTAATACTTTTCCTGCTCAGCAACCAAGGTTTATTAGAACTGACTACAGTAATGTACAGAACTCATTTATTTGAAGTTATCGGTTCATTGACCATCTGAAATGAAAAGTGTTTATGCATTAATAAGAAGTAGCTACACAATTGTAAGCTGGAACTTCAATACAAAACAGAAGAATTTAACTATTTTTAAAACACTAAAACATTAGTATTTGAACAACAAGCAGATCAAGTATATTGCCAGGTAAGACTCTCAATCCTGTTTTTCATTTCATGAATGAATTACTTCTAATCAACACATGAAAAAGATGTGACAGACAAAGAAAGAAAACAAAATTCAGGCTTTGGGTTCATCCTTCATTCATTGTTTCTGCTTTGAAATGCCTAAATTTGTGACCTTTTTATTACATATTCTGGCAATTCATACACATAAGTCTTATTAGAATCCTCCTTAATTTTCCTCATTAATTCTGTAAAGTTAAAGTATTGCCAAGTGGTGCTGCTGGCAAACTGCACTCTCCAAACCAAGTAATGTTTTACAGGGTCACAGAAGTATGTTCAGCAGAAGTCATGTATCCAGTACCTAGATTATGAATCAATTTTATTTGTCAACAACTAACCAGTCAGTATCTGTTCCTGAAATTAAACACAAACTTGGATATATAAAGTTGCTTCAAAAATTATAAAGACATGTTCCCATATCAGAGAATTCATGAAACATATAAAACACTCAAAGCTCAATTAAAAAAAAAAATAAAAACTCTTTCTTCTTCTGTGGAAGACCTAAAAGAAATTCAGTATTCATATACTGCAACATGGGTAGAAAAAAGTTTGTTATGTCCCTCTCATAATGTCTCTAAATGTTTCTTCTGAAGTAGATACGTCCAGTTCTTTAGCAAGAGACCCAATGGGCATGCCACTGCCTTTTATGTGTTACAAATGAACTTTATACCATAAATGATACGTGCAAGCTCTTCTAGAAACACCCTAGATGGAATGCAATCAAATTTACCTCTTCAGAGGTAAGCTACAATGCCAGGAAAGAACTAATCATCTAGACAGATGTGAATTTACCTTCTGAATATTCAAAAATTTCAGTATCAGTGATTAGTAGCTGTCAAAAACTTCAGCAATTATCATCTTTCAGTCTAACGTATATTTAAAAGTGATAAAAAAAATGCAGTACCTGTAAAAAATAAATGCCTTTTTGTGGTTTCCTTCCTTTTCTCTAAGCAGGGGTTCAAAAGGCGAAGCAGCTGTAAGACGCGCTCTTCTCTGCGGGACTCTGTCAGGCAAGCGTCGTTCATCACCAGGTAGGGGTAAATCTTTCCATTATGGCCTCGGATATAGAGTCTTCTGGCTGCAGTGTTGTGCTTCTGAACTATCTCTACTCTGGGCATAAACCTATCAGGAAGAAAGGGATATCAAAGCACCTGAGATAATCTCCCCTGATATTAAAACATGATGTAAACAATGAAAAATTCCCAAAGACTTGAGGTGGCACAACTTTATAATAAAAGTTCAGTTCTATTACCCAGCTAGCACAGTTCCTTTTTGTAGTCAAAAAGCTCTTCTGTTTGATTTTATTATACAAACACAGCTCTTGAGCAAAATTAACCACTAGACCAGACCTTTATCTCTGTTTTGAAGAAAGGTACCTCTTAATGACTGCAATAGAAAAACCAATCTCAACTTACACCAACACAAAAGAAAACCAGTCTTCAACTAACAACAGAGTTGCTTAGCAAGGCAATGTACAGTTCCAAAAGTAAGATGAAATAAAAGAAATAAAAACGATACTAGAGTATGACCATATATGTTATTTAAATACATGAAATGTACACATCTACTTGGGCAGAGTGGATGGATGAAGGTCTAATTTTCTTCTCTGTTTTCAGAATTCCAATTACAAAAGGGTAGTTTTAGGTTACCTTGCTATCTTGATGTAATAATGTGTTGGTTTTGGCATAAGGAATTCTCCAGGTATCTCTACTTCTGCAGTTTGAGCCGAAAAATTACTAAGAAAGCGGCATTTTTCCTCTATGAGGAAAAACTTTGGAAGCTGTTTAGTTTTTGCCTCCAGAATTTTGATCCATTTCTTCAGTTTAGAGATAAGATTGTGAAGTTTCATTGATCCTGGCACACTGAAGTCAAAGTCTAAAAGAAAAAAATAAGTAAATAAATAAAGATATATATAGAGATCCTCAGAATTTCAAATCCTACACATATTCCTCATAGGGTATTTAACTACTAAGTATCTTAAGTTTGAATTTTCAAAGACAATCTTTCAGTCACATGCCCTAAAGCAAGATACTTTATCATGTTGCACATGTATTATGTAGAAAACCATCACACTGGCCTCAAATAGAATAGTAAAAGGGAGAGGTACTACAATCAGCAACTCACAGACAAAAAAAGGAAAGCACATCTAAGCAGAGAAACATGGCTACCTATGAACACTAAGCACAAAGGAATACTAGCAGGTTCAGACAAACACAGAATTGACATAAGAACCATTACAGAAGAGTCAGAGTGTAATTGGTTTAGAATCATACAACTGCAAAAATATGAGTGGATGCTTGAGAAGAACAAATCCTACAATTCAGTCATGCCAACTGTACACACACACACCACACACACACAGCTGTACTGCCTTTGAAATGCAGGCTCTCTTCAGTATTTAATCTCTATAGCAAATCTTTTACTAAAGTTCTAAAATTATATGTAGTTTCAACCTGTCAAAATGTGCTCTCTTTTTTCTGTACCCAGCTGTAAAACATTCCCCGTTTCTTGGTAAATAATTGAATTCGAGATTTTCCTGGTTTACAGTTATGCAAACATTCAGATAACACACTCTGAAATTTTTAAATACTATTACTGTATTTAAGTGTCTGTATACTGCAACCAGACAGTCTGCATGGAAAGAAGGCAGTAATAAACCCATCGATTGAATTAGATCAGATCATTTAGTGGAAGAGGAAAAGTAAGCCTATTTTACAGTTCAGCACTCTAATTTTCTGCTTGTTTCATGAAAAGTGATTTATTTATTTAAACATAGTGGAGGCTTTATACTTTCAAGAGGGATGAAGAGCCTCAGCTGGGTATAGAATCTGTGAGCAACTGCACGACAAATAGTAAAATTGCTATTATTATTATTATAGTATGAGCTGCAAGAAAATTCCTTTTATTCTTTCCTGGCTTAGGTAGCCACCACATGGAAGAACAGATATGACAGACTAGGCAAAAAAGACAATATTATGCAAATAGCCTGCTCTCTCCTCTGCAATATAGCAGTAGTGCAGCATGGAACTCTCTTCAGCCCATGTGCAAGTCTCAAGGTCAATACATGGTCTTCAATATTCTATGCAAATAATTCTGTAACAGAAATCATTTTAGTATCAACCCTTTTCTGGGCCAATACCAATGCTATCTTCTCAAAACTGCTTTCACTAATTTCAGAGAAAAAAACCAAAACAAATAAATGCGTTTGAATTTCCCCAGAGAGGGAAAAATTAATAAACTACAAACACAAATGAAATTATGGTTCAGCATTTCCGTAGCAGAACAAGGAGAATGAACACAGTGAGATAAGAAAACAACTGCTCTCTCTGTAAAGCTCCTTAGTTATGTCATCTCAGATTATGCAAGTTAAGTAACAGACTGGAATTTTTAAAAACCATTTTGTGTACTAAAGAGTCTAAAAGATGCCATTTTAAGTACAACGTTACAAGTCAACAGCAACAAGAAGAAAGAAATAAATTACCTACACATACACTTTTCTTCTCCAAGTTCCCTTCATTACATGTACTATTACCAAATAAAATAATGCAACCTAGGATTCCTTTCATTTGGCTGCTGTTCATTAAACAAAGTATTAGAGGATACATAAAGCAATGTATTTCATTGTGCATACACAATATACTAATATGCTAGAAGATTTCAGTTAAAGTCTACTAGACAAAATCTCTTTCACTTCTATAAGAAAAAGTCTATCACCAAAAGTTCAATTTCATATTTATGGAACTCAGATATTAGTACAGCTCTGTAACATTCTCTTTTCTTTTTCTACCTGGTATGGGCAGTGTATCTATCTATTGCAATATCACTGTGAAACATTCACTATAATCCCAAGCCTACCCTCTAGTGAGCAATGGGAGTAAATCATTTCGTTAAAGTGACAAAAGTATTGAATCATTTCTCTCCTGATTCTCTGAAGTACAGGAAAGCATCCCCAGCCTGCAACTTATTTTTTTGCTAATGTGAATCACCAAAGTCATAAAAATTTGCATCAATATATATTCCTTAAAAATAAGTCATGAATTTCACCACAAGAATAGATCTTGTTTGTGAAATACTCTATTTTAACATATTTCTTTCTTTATCTTTTTTTCCCAAAGGCAAACAGTTCCATTTTGCTCATGTCACAGAAAAGAAAAATCAGCTGGAAGAAAGGGAAATACAAAAGCAGATGTTATTTGTGTACAAACTCTCTCTTTGCAGACATTTTAATCTATATAAGTAATTCTGTTTCAAACAAATCTACTTTTCCCAGTACATACTACTGGAGATCATCTTCTCCAGGTAGCACATGCTGAGCTGAAATACCATACAGCTCATACCATCTTTTCCTAAAAGGTGGTTTACCTCCTCATCTTTAATGGAATTATTCACAGACCATGATATTTTAGAAACTGAGGGAGCCTGCTCTCTATTCTTAATGATGCTGAAGATTTTAGAGTGATATATGTATTTCAGATGGATATACTAATTCAAAGTCTTGAATTCCTACCACAATCCATCCAACCCAGAATCATTGGAAAGTTGTTGCCATTCTCAATGAAAGGACAAAGAAGGGGAAAATCCTCCTGCCAGTGGTACAGACCTAAAAAATCCTGATAGTTCTTCACACAACTAGAGAAAGTTTAATACTTGTGAATTAATCACTTCTCAAGAAGCATCACAAAAAAGAAAAATACACTTTAGCTAGTGAAATTAGAGTGCCAAACCCTCTGTCCCCTCAAAGACCTTGACCTACAGCATATTAACATTCCATTAAAAAACAAATAAAACACCTCCAAAGTCTTGACAACAAAAACAATCCCCTTCTGCTACACTGGCAGAAAACAGTTCTAATCTGTTAATGCTTTTAGCATGAGCAATAGCTCATTTGCAAGATTTTGAAGATTATTCTGACCATAGACAAAACCTCTTATGAAAGTTCATGACCCAAAGATCTTTAACTGAAGAGCCAGGACATTCATAATACAAGTAGCCACTTAGAAATTAAATGTAAGCTTAGCTTTGCAGAGCAGTTCGAATTCTTTATATATAGGATACTGAAGGAGATCTGAGCATTCTCCAGGGAAGAAGAGGTGTCTTGATCTTGAAGTTATTATACAGACACTTACATACTCTCTCCTTTCCCAAGGGTTCTTTTTAATCTTACAAGAACTTCTGGAGAGCACCAACAAACACAAAAAATCTCAGTGACACTTGCACAGAAATATGAAGCAGGACTTCTGTTTTTTCAGCCAGCTCCAGAGGCCTTTAAAGACCAGACCAAGGTCAAATAACGAACTACAATCTAATCCCTTCATCTATATTTTCTAGATAACATCCTGTTATCTAAAAACAAGAAGTCAAGTAAGTAAATAGCTACCCAAGTGATTCTGTGTTCATGCTTGAGAATAGAAAAAAAAAAAAGAAATCCTTTTAAAAGCTGGAAATTATTAACAGACCTCTTTCCCCTGCCCTCTCCCCACACCTCAGAGACACATGACCTCAAGCTTCCTTCTGATTATGCAGTTTCCATTTGCAGTGCAGAATTAATTGTGCCAAGTGCCAAAATTCTCAAGAAAATTATCCTGCCCTTCAAGGGTGTGTTTTGGGATTTTCCATTCATAGTCAGCTTGAGTGGGGAGATGGTTGCAGAAAGAAGCCAATCCAAACTCTAAACTATCATCTGCCCACAAAAGAACAATTGAGGCACTGAGTTTCTCCTCTCACTGCTGAGACAGCTCTTAAAGGGAGTATTTCTCGCCATTTGCCTGTTCTTGGATGTCAAAGGTTTAGCAGAAAAGGAGAGAAGGAACAAAAAACAGATGGTCAAAGAACTATGAACTTGAAGTACAAAAAAAATAACAAATTCAAGTAAAATTAGTCTTCAAAATATGTAATGTTAGGATGGAAAAATATGACCTATCAAAGCTCAATGGTCCAGACTGCTGCAGACAAACAATTTAGAATGTAAGAAATGGTGTGAGAGTCCCCAGTGACTCCAAACAGGAATCAAGATGCAACTCAGATGTTGATGGAAATGATTATGCAACCAAAAAAAGTTGAAAGTATCTATAAAACGTAGCTGCCAACATTAATCTGGAAATAAGTGAAGAAGAGAGTTTGCTCCAAGACAGCTCCTGATCTTGGATATTTTGAAATGGAGGACAACCACTGTAATTATCTGTCCATCATCTAAGTGCAACTGGTACTGAAAGTCAGGAAAGCAAACTAACAGGAACATTCTAGTGTGATGCAGTAGGCAAGAGTTACAACTGGTTTCTCATAATGCTAAATCAGACTTTTCTATCTTTAGCACAGTAATTACAATCCTATTTATTTCTTCATGTACATTTTGCTGTTATTAGAAAATTATTGAAAATCTCTGTTTTCTGCATAATTAAATTACAAAAATTCATAAGTATATTGATTAGTTTAATTTCTCCTGTTTTCTCACACTTCCCACACTCATACTGAGCCTGCTGTCAGCAAGCACCTCCAGGTCCCTTTCTGCAGAGATGCTCCTAAATTATATTTGTGCCCCTTGCTACTCCATCCTAGGCATAGAATATGGCATTTAGATTTGTTGAATTTTATCCCATTAATCGCTTTCCAGTTATGATTTTTTTTTTCCCTTCTATATTTCCTCAATACCCATTAATGACACACAATGTTTTGCTATTTCTATTTCCCTCCCTAGAACACTCCATCCATTAAAAATTTAATCATTTGGTTCAGGACTTTCATTTTCTGCTGTTATGCAACTGTTGTGCCTCAAAGAGGACATCATGCACTATATAGTGTGCACGAGACATATAAATCATATCTACAACCAGGTTACTTTCACAAGATTCCTATCAGTTTACTTATTTTCATAAAACTATCAGTAAAATGCTAAAAAAAACCACCACAAGTCGTCTTGTCAAACTCTGTAAATGCTCAGCAGCTGTGTTGACCTCCAACAAGTTTAAGTTAAAGCAACTTTATGCAACTTTGAAATACAAGAGTAACTTTCCACTGCAAGGTTCACCTCTGCTCTGGAACCAGCTTGATATGGAAAGGGTATGTTTTTAAAAAAAAAACCTAACCACCTAAGATGATAGACTTGAACCTCATGCCAGCATCATCTAAGTCCGAGTCCCAGTGAAGTAAAGAGAAAAGTAGATTCAGGAAAAGATGAAAAAACAGGTCTTCAAAAAAATTCTCTTTCCAGTTTTAAACAAATAATGTTTGAATTTTTCTGTTAAAAAAACCACATCACCTATTTTTAACTATTCATTTTCACCTAATCCTACCATTATCTTTATTTAGTTTGACTTAGTTTCTATAAGAACCTACGCAAAACTCAAAATCCTGGCAATCTGCAACCCTGATGCCAATCAATGTCATTTTCTGTCATATATAGCTGCATGGCCTTAACACTTTTCACCAAATATATCAAACCCAAGTACTCTCTACTGTACACAAGCTTTTCTTAGAATTTTAAATCAACACCGAATACTAAAAACATTCAGCTCCATTGATAAAGAGAAAACAAATGAAGGAAAAAACTACATCCCTTAAGTATAATTTTATTAGATCTAATTTACCTAACAACGATGTAAATTTGTGCAGTAGGATATTTATAATTTATTTGTATAAATCACTGAAGTAATCTTACTCATCAGAGGTAGCTTGTTTTGAAAAACTTCTCTTAACATTGTCAGTTTGGAGTTCTGACATATTAGGAATATCTAATTAAATATTTCATTAAGTTCTGGCATCACAGTAAAATAAGAGATCATTTTATCCCCTCGTCTATAGCAGGCAGTTCTATGCAAATTGCTAAAATATTATAGTGAGGTAATCTAATTTATTTTTAAACACGTATGTGATTTGATGATAGTTTTACGTAATAAAAATACAATATATTCATTTTCTATGCTGAGGTCTGTTTTGCACTTGAATTATTTTTATTACTGCACAGAAGACTGGAACAAACTGTTTCAGGTCTGGTGAATGACAGAAAGGTGCTGTTTTCTATATTTTATCTCAGGAAAAACATTGGAAGAAGAAAAAAGGAGAATGACTTCACAGTTGAACTTTCAGGGGGATATTCCTCTGGAGATGAGAAGTACAATTTTAGAAAAAAAAATATTTAAGATTTACCTGTTGTAAATTGTCCTTTTAATTTCTGGAACACGGGATCTTGAGCTGTTGCCTGTGCTCTCCTAGCTAGTGACTCTGATGCTGCACTAGAAAACATGGTGGACACATTAGAGACATTCTCAAGACCTACTCCAAAAGTGCTGACTAACTTCTTCACAAAATTTAGTGTATGAGGAGTGATTTTGGCATCTGAAACAGCTCCACTTTTCTCAAAGGCAACTGAATAGCACTTCGCCAAGCCCTGCTGCAGTTGTCTTAGAACCTAAGGATTAAAGAAAAAGAAAAAATAGTGAGGAATATCAAGCCTTCTGATTTATTCCCACACTGCATTTTATATAGTAAAGTTATTCACTCAGAAACATTTATTTAAAATTGTATTTTACATAGTATCTAAGAGTCAATCAGAATGACAGAACTGAGCAGTGGAAATTCTGCATCACAAACTACACCCTGGGCCTTCCATAGCAGCTAAGTTTTACATGTCATATTTTGTGATACATTAAAGTGATGCAATATGACAAATATTTCTTCAAATAAACACTGCTCTAGGCATACAGACAGAATAGCTTGACACTTTGAGAGGCAAATAATAAAAGTAGAGTGCTGTGTCCATCTGCTCCCTGCTGTAATTCCAACTTTGGACAATAATCACTGCTCACCAAAATCGAGAAGGAAATCACTAACTGTGGAAGTTAGTGTAAGAATATAAACTTTCAGTTACTACAAGCAACTGAGCCATTAATCAAATTAATACTTTTGGGAAACCTCTGTACTAAAACTCCAATCAGAACAATCAGTTCTTCAACTGATTCAACTTCCACAAATACATCAGTTCAGGCATATCATTCTAGATAAATATTTTGCAGTTAACCTTTCCTTAGATGATACATTTATATGAAAGTGTATTAAAGCCAAATACCTCTTCATGCCAATTCTCTCTGAACCAGACCATCTGATCTACAATGCCTTCCAGAGAAGACAAAAGTGTTGGATGCAATTCTCTCTGCATATGCATAATTCTGCTGCATCGCCACATGGGTGCAGTGGCTCTGATTGGCCCAGGATCTGAGGCAGAGTGGGACTGATTTCCAATTGAACTTGGCTGTTGTTGCCCAGAATCTGGAAAGTGCAAAATGTTGAAAAAATAAAAGTTACCTTTCACAAACTTGATACAAACCTGCATGAAATAAAAAGAAATTGTTCCAAGAATTTGCTTTGGATATCCTCTAAGTATTAATCAAGTATTACCTAGTGAGTTTCAGATAATGAGATCAAGTTTCTTTTTTAGAAAGAAAATTTCCTTTTTAGAAAGAAGACTCTGCTCCACCATTTATGACCCAATTGTTTAAGTTATGGGGGGGCTCCTCCCTTCTCCTCTGGGGACATCTTCCACACATAACTGAAGAATAAACATGCCGATTCCTACACAGCAACATTCTCAGAGTCTATCTTTTAGTACAGCTGATCTCTCAAGTTACAGCTACTTTAGACAGTGATTAACAGTTTTCCTTTAACAGATGATCCTCCCCTACTACTTTACTGAACACACTGACAGACCAATAGCTTGTGGCAGAACCTACAGGAAAATATTCTAGTAGTTATTACTAAATGCATCTGTGGAAATATCGAGAATTTGGCACAGAAACCTCTGTCACTGGATACAAACACAGTGAAGTATTATGGAATGTGGCACCCCCTCTTCCAAAAGAGCATTCGAAGAAGAATAAGACATTATTCAATTAGTGCCTTTCAAAATTTTATACAGAAATTTAGTGAACTGACGCCCAAGTAAAAAAAGAAAATGAAACAAACAATGAACTTTGTTACAAAGAATACAGAACAGAAGGGAGAGTTCCTCAAGGAGTTCTCCTGGGATTCCCAGGCAATTATATGGGACAAGAGAACAGCTAAATTCTGTGGAATTGTTTAACACAACAATTCTAAATAGAATTTATTATTGGGAGAAAAAAAATGTTGTACAGTGTTTTCCCCACTTTCCAGACATTTCTTCAAAGTCAAAATTGATACTATTTTGTGCAAAGTTAGATGCTCATTTTACTTGAATATTCACCATAAGAATTGAGTTGTTAAAGTATAGATAATTCAAAACAAGCAGTTTAGCTTATGCAAGTTACACAAACTTATCTTTTTCTAGATTTTTTTTTAAAGTTTGACTTGTTTGAAAAGAAACTGAATAATTTATACTTCCAATCCAAATTACACTAGGACACCTATAATGCTCTTTTGTGTTTGAATTTTGTACCTCTCCACCAATTTTAAAAGATAAAAATGCATTAAAGAACATACATTTCTCAACAATCAGAGTGACATAAGAATGAAAGAGATTAAATTCTTCTTGGTGAATTTTATCTAAGAAAATTCAAGACATTTCAAGCCATCTGTAGATCTAACTTCACAGAATGCAAGTCAAGTTTATAAAGAATTTTTTTGCTTAGTCTTACTAAATTTCTCATTTTCTAGAGACTCCATTTTCCCAGTAAAATCAGGTGAAACTCAATAATGCAGCTACGAGGAGCACAAACAATTTGATCATTTTCAAGCTCACCGCTTTTGTAGCGCTCTCGTTGCTCTATCTTCAAGGTCAAATAGAGAGTCCTGATAGGGAAGTAGACAGCTTGGGGATAGACCCTTCCCACCTATTTGGAGATACACACATACATATTTCTCTATTAAGGAAAACTGACCACAGATCAGATCAATACACACATGTTCTCTTTGTTAATGAATGTAATTCTCTTACCATCAGCTCCCTGTTTTAAAGAACTGCTTATGGAAAACTAGGAAATTAAAGAATCTTTCAGCAACAGAAACCCCAAGAAGATGAAATGGTAACTCCCTGCACACACTGTTAAAGTATTACCTAATTAGGGCTTCCAGACCATATTGCCTAATAAACCTAAAAACAGTGTAATGCCAGAGTACCAGCTGGGCCAGCTCAAAGATCTTACTCATGTACATAATGGAAGCAAAACAGACATAATGACAGCAGTTACTCTTTAAACTAGGCCACAAGTCCCAGAGAGCCTGATAAGGAGGCCCATTAGAGAGCAGCTTTACTCCAACTAATTGTGGCATTTAATGTAAGAGGAAAAAAAATAATAAAGATTTTATGGCTTACATAAAAACCCCAAAACCTAAAAAGATATTAACATCCAACACCCCATTTAAAATTTGCACATTTCAGTAGCTATTAAGGGAAAGAAACAATGTGTCTAAGCACTAAACCATGATAGAGCAGATCTTAAGACATTATTAGAGGCTTCTCCAGCTACAATTTTAATAAATCATAGATTTTTCCTCCATCCCAGTGGGCGCAGTAAGTGGTGGAAATTTTGCAATGGGATTTAACTGTTCAGTAATATATTTATGGCACATTACTAATGACCTGCATATGCTTCATTCTTTAATTCAAGAGTAAATTACTTGACAGTAATTGTAAGGTTTACAATCTACCATTTCTGCAAATTAAAAATTTTAAATTAGTAAACAAGAACTTTTTGTAATTTTTTATTCTATATTCCTTCTGTGGACCTACAGCATTAAAGGAAAGACAAACAAAAATATCTTGCCATTTTTATGGGCCTAAGCTCCAACTACAGTAGGACTTAAAAACAGGCACTTCTAAAAATGTTATACAGATCTCAACAAACAAAGTGTCTGCAACTCACTGAAATAACTTTTTTTCTCTCTGCTGTCAGGAGACAGATGAGCACACAGGTATTGCAAGACAATACAAAGCCATACACATCAGAAATTTTGCCTTAGCTGCTTTGCTTTCCTAAGCTATTTGGGTACATGGTCTCTTCAAAGTATAATTTAATTTTGAGCCCAGTTCACACTGAGCAGTAATAGAACAGTATCTAAAAAACACATTAACAGAAACATGTCCCTTATTATCCATTAGTTTACAGACAAGCTTGAAGCACCTTGATACTGATACAGGTGTATGTTCTATTCTGAGATTCTGCTTCAGAGCAGACAGCCACAGGCAGTAAAAACTTAAAATCCCAAAGCAAGATTAATCAAAACTCATATCTGCCAGTTCAGAGGCAAAAATCCAAGATGTCGGTTTCTTCATCTAACTCCCTAAACCATATCCTTATTTGTCTCATCATTTGTTGTGCTAAACTTCAAGCACAATTTTACAAAGCACTGGTAAAGCTTTCTGACAGTCAGAGCCTTGTCTTTTAAAATCAGGTCTAACAAAAAACAAAGCAGTAAGGAAATAGTTTGCTCTTTAGTCCCTAAAGCTAACAATTCTTTATTTCTATGTTAAAAGCAATTAACTATACATTTCTAAATAATAATATTCACAAAAAGTCCAGAGGGAAAGATATAATGCACATATGGCACACAATTTCTCTGGATTTCGTCTCATTAAGTAACACTCTGAAATTTAAAATATTCCACTTACCGAGAGAAATTAGCATTTTTTAAACTCATCAGCCATTGCAACTAATAGCATTTTATAGCTTGTAATTTTCTTAATCTGCTTTGAAAAAATATTTGTGGCTCATCTTAAAAACAAAGATTACAGACAATAAAGAATTAGAGATTATCTCCTGCACCTGACTGATGAGGTTCAGAAGGAGTTTGCCCTCTGAGCCAACCAGGCACGTCAACAGCTGTGGAATCCAGGCCAGCCACTGGATGGGTGGGACACCAATACAGTACTTGTCTACAGCATCTGCTAAGGTGTTCTTATCATCATCAAAACTCAGTAGCCAAAGAACCTAGAAGGGAATTTCAAAAGTAAATCTCAGGGCTTAAATTATCATCACTCATATGATGCAGAAAAAAGCCACGGATATTTTATAATATGATAGTGAAGTCCTTGTAAGTGTCAAAGCCTCTTGGAACATAAGAGCTCACATTCATTCTGCCTGACCAATGGCGTTTTTCCCCCCCAGATGCAATATCTAAAGGCTGTATTGAAGGACAGTACGTGTTGTGAAACAGCAAAAAATGCCAATTATCATAACATTCCACAGATTCTTCAGGTTTTTGGCTTTTTGGTTGAGTGAAAAATGAGGCATGTCTATAGAACCTAAAATATGCTATTCAAATAAATTAACTTTGAAGAGAGCTTCAGTGTTTTTTTGGTTGTTTTATATTATTTTTACAGTCCACACTTAATGATACTTTATAATTCAGTTTAAATGCAAACACATTTAAGTACTGACTAAAAATCACTAATAGTTATACAAGCAGAGAGAATAATAAACTTCTGAGTATTGTAGAGGCCACCTTTAATCTAAATTAATATTTTCTATGCTTGCTTCACATTCAAAATAGATTGTCTTCCAAGGTCTGCTCTCATTTTTTACATTTTCTTCATGAGTGAGGTTAAAGAAAATATTCCCAAACTGAAAAATACATATTGGAAAGAATTTGGGCTGAAATTGTTGAATTAGAGTAAAAAATTACAGAAGAGACCTATCTTGAATAAAATATAATTTTCAGGTAAAAATATTAATTATCCAAAGTAACAATAAACAGACACAAAATTATATTAATTTTGGAGCACCAAAGGACATTTTTCTGCAGCTATTTCACTACATTATGTAGTAGAAATGATGAATGTGATTTGTCCCTTCTCCCACAGAGAGGTTCCACACTTTAAAATAACAACCCAGGTATGCCAGTGAAGTAGAAAAAACCATGATGAGTTAAATGCAATGACCCAACAGCAACCACATGCAGACTTTCAGTCTAAATTAAAGCTTTCTACCAATAACTGATATTTCTCCTATCACACAAATTTCATCATTGAACATTACTCATCCCATTTTTGAAGGGTTGGAGCTTCAATTCTTTTTTAACCATCTAGGTCTTACCTTTGCTAAATATTTCCTTGATTTGCTCTCATTCTGGTGACGACAGGCGTGCAGGTAGCAAGTAATAGCAGACACACCCAGGTGAAGCTGACGTTCTTTCACAAAGATATTCTCCAGATAATCACCCCACATTGCCCAGGCTTTCACCAGCACATCATGCATTTGCACAGCTGCAGAAAAAGCTTTGTTTGCTTCTTCAGACCTGCATTGTGACAAGTGAGAATATTAGATCTATGCTAATAAAATGTTAGTGTATCAGGTAACAGTTTGATTTCTGATAGCATACTCATTTTCTAAATACTCATTGATATTTTTCCATTAATCACATTCTTTAGTAAGGTCTCATGCATGTTTTGCCTTAGCTTTCCTTAAAGTTCAGCATCTATGAAAGCAAATGCTTAATAATGGAAAAAATTACATTAAGTGTTTAAGATCTGCAGATACTTCCTGACAAAAACCTTCCAGTGCACTGCAATTGTAATTCAAGGAACAGAGTATGATACTGGGAGAAAGAAGAACAAATGATAACACAAGAAAAGAAGGAGCAAACACAGAAGTGCCTCTGTGTTGAACAAAAAAAAGAAAGAGCAGTATTGGGAAGTTGCTAAGTTAGCTACCTTTTAGAAAACTGTATCTTACTTAACTCTTCTTGAAAAAATTTACCATCAGTTATATGTGAAAAAGTCAGCTTCCTCATCCTCCTCAGCTTTAGAAGTGCTTTTCAACAGGAAAAGTGAAGGGATATGAACCACACAGTTCTTGAGAATCAAAAGATTATATGTTTGAGGCTTTTAAAGTCTTCTCTAGGTTTCCTGAAGTGTTCCTAGTTCAAGATTTGGCATGACTCAACCCAAGCCCTTAAACCTATGTAACTTTTCAGGCATAAAAATAAAGGATGAAAAGCCTCACATGCACATAACTGAAATCAAGAAAAACTTTTAAAGCACACCAAGAGTCTTTATAACACGAAAGCGCTTCTCCTCCTGACTGAATAAGCATTGAAATAAACTGTCCAAAAGTAATGTCAAGCTTGTCTGACTAATTTTAAAAAATTACCTGTAAAGCATTTGTTTATTTTTAAAGTACTAGTTTGGAGTATTGTACTGATAAATTAAAATGACTGATTATTGAGGCAAAACTATTAAAAGGAAAGCAAATTTGTCTGTCGAATTCTGCATTAGTTTCCATGCTACATGAGTAAGTTACATGCTTGCAGTCTTTCTGCCCCCTAGACGGAAGCTTTGAAGTGCAGTACCAGAGCACCAGCCTGATAGATGACTTTGTATCTCTACATCCCCTTTATGAAATAGGGACTTTTCAGTTGGGTTTTTTTTCTCTCCTTCTAACAATCCATCATTCTTGACACTTGAGATGACTTTTTTTAAAATGCTTTATATCACCCTGCTCAGCAAATGGGCAGCACAGGGAGATGCAAGAGCAGAGGTGACCTTTAACTTCCAGTTTAGTTGACACACAGGTAATGAGCGTGTCACAGCCTCAGATTCAACAGTGTCACTGCTCCTAACTGTAACCTTCCTAAATTCCTGACCTCAGCTGTGGTGCTGAAAAAAATGTCTGTGTGTTTTTTGGTAAGATTAACAAATTGTAAGCACATCAGAGCCAGGTTTCAAACAGAAACCTTTATCCCTTCTATCTTGAAAGAACAAGCAGGGGCAGTTTTAGCTGCCTTTTACTCTACCTGCATGAATTTTAAAAATATATTATTAAAAAAAATATATTAGGGGAAGATGCACTTTCTTTCCTTTATATCTCTACTGAAACTAAGCTCCCTTATGATCATAAGAAAAATCCCATTGAAGTTTCCATCGCAGTAATTACATTCTACCTATTTAAAATTCTCTGGTATTCTCAGAAGAAGATATTAATATTTCCTGACTTGACTGCTATGTGAGGTTGCAAGATACAACTTAAAACCTGATGGATATCATTCTTTAAGTGTCCACATTGTAGTAGTAAAGGAATTATTCTACCCATATGTAACATAGAGTAATACTAATGTTAAAGATTATACATAACAAAAGTTGTTGAAATCTGAAAGGGGTTTTTGGCATCACTGAACAAAATTAAGACTAAGATATTTGTTTGCTGAATTAAACAACAGATCTTCCTCAAAATAGTAAGATGCCTGTTAGTATAAATCAAAAATATTAAAATGTAGTTGTGTGACAGCAAGGCTTACAGCTAGGTGTTTAATTGCTGCAATGCAATATATTTATAACACACACCACATTTATTTTTGCAATTGATTTATCCAAAAAGTGTAGCATTTCCATACTGCATGACACACCGGATTTGTCTGAGTAATCTGAACTATACTATCACACATTTTCCTGTGTCTTGACTAGTTGCAGGTATTAATGGGATCCATACAATGAAAAATTAAACAGAAAGGAGAGAAACAAAGAGGTAGGCTAATTTTGTTTAAGCAGCTATAAGATTATAGACAGCACATTTTCTCTCTTTGGTTTTACGTGTGATGTTTACATTAAGAACATAATTAAAGAAGTCTCTTTTTGTCAACTACACTAAGACATCAGTTAGGCATCAGCTTGTCTAAGTACTCACAGAACCAGGGCAAAAAAAATGAAGTTAAGCTGCAATGCTTTGGACAAACCTATTTGCAGGCTCTTCCCATCTCACCCCTTAAAATCTGGGTTTTTTTCCTAAAAAGAACTGGTGCAGTGTTTCCTTTAACTAGCTCTTTTCCTGCAATACTTGGAAATATGAGCAACCATTACATCTTCTAACTGCAAAGGAACTCACATACACTTTGACTTTTCTACACAGTTGTGGCAAATTTAGGCAGCTATAAACATAGAACAACTTTCCTGCTCAAGTACTTTCAGCTGCATTTTTCTCAGATGTATCCCAGTGCCTCTTCCAGCCAACATACTTACTTGTTAATCTGTGCCAAGAACATTCCTTTCAATGCATAAAACTCAGCAGTCATCTCCTTGGTGAAGTACTTCAAATTGGTTGATTCAATAACTTCAAGACCCTGTAAAATAAGCCTTGGTGAGAAAAGCCTTCAAAACCTGAAGTTTTTATTACAATGAAAGTGCAATAAAAAACCCATCCAAAATATTCTCTTGAAATTTAAAGAGTACAAGTTTCTGGTATTGAATTTTCATTTTAAAAAGTCTGGACTGACAACAATTTTAAGTTTCCACTGGCCTATGCAAAAATATTAGATATTAGAGACAACATTTATCTGGTGCCTGCAATCACATTTTTTCCTTTCCTTTTAACACATACAATTTCAGTTCAGTAGGCTAGCACTCATCACTCATGACTCAGTCTGAAAACTGACTTAGAGCTTCAGTTAGTCTGGCAGTAGTGGCATTGCTTCCTATTGCACATAACACAATTTTCCAAGTACTTTCCATTCATCTATCTTGCAAGATGAAAAAAAAAAAAAAAAATACCAAAACCCCAAAAAACATACTCCCACTTTTTATTCAGCTAATTTTTAATAAATTCACAGTATTCAGTTCAAAGAGGACAATAACTATTTGACTAACAGCATTATTTAAGACAACACTCTAGGCATGGTATAACAATGTCAACAAAATTCAGACCCTGTTCTGTACACAGGTAGTTCATTTAAACCAATGTATCTGATGGCCCTCATAATCCTCCTTCAAGTTACAACAACTTCAAAGAAAAAGCAACTGTACCTGCATACACTCATTTTTGCCCATAACTCCAGCCAGCTGAAGATAACATTTAACTTGCTGACGGATCTTCTGGAAGCAATCCACAATGGGCACAGTTGGAATTGTATGGATGCGACTCAGAATGTCCAGAGCCACGTTGACCAGTCCTTGTTTTCGAGCAATCTTTCCATACTGGATAATTGCTGATGCAGAAGCATGAACTCCCAACATAGCATTATTGGAACTAGGATCATGCTGAGAACTATTTTCATATGCAGTTACAATGGCTAGAAATAAAACATGAAAAGGTTTCCTTTATAAATGAAATTATACACACAGCAGTATCTCACACAGCAACACATATGAAATGATGACTTAAGATAATGAAACACTGAAGTGGAAACTGAATAAAATCCAACACTTGTCAAAACCAAAAGTATTCCTGTATGTTTAAAGAAAACAAAAAATAATACAAGGAACTTATTTCAAACAATGTGTTGTCTGGAAAATTACATGATGAATGCATGCTGGACCAGGCAGTTTTACCCTGGTAATGATGCTGTCTCCACATGAAAATGCTGCTCCAATGGGATAAATCATCTGACACAATAGGTAACCTGTTCCTCCAAGTCTTTACAACAGTCTTCATGTCATGTAAACTGTTGTTCCTCCCCAGATTAGTTGGTTGCAATCCTGCATTTATTTGGGCTGCTTCCTGAAGTTCAATTATTTGCTGTGCTGCCTAGAAAACACAGACATCATAAAGGATAGGACAATAAGCTGGGCAATTTCAGTTAGAAAAAGCTCTCTATGAATGATGCCACCTTTAGATGATCAAGTAAGGATGAAACTCCAGGGATGAAATACAGGTATTGAGCAGTCAATTTCATGCATACCTCATTCTGACAAAACCTAAATGCCCTAACACTACTTGGTCACAAAAAGGCATTACTGATCTGTACTTAATGTGTTCTTCCAATAGTACTATGAGTTTGGCTGCCAAGTTTAATATTGTGCAACTATGAAATGTCTTTCTTTGATAGTATTAAGATAAAACTTCTCATCCTTTCTTTTACTTTGAACTGCAAATGTTTTCACAAACTATCCCTGAATGGAACAAACAAACAAAACAACAAAAGAACCACCACAGCAAAGGAAAAAGAGTTCACTGGAATCTACACACTCTCTTCACTAGAATTAAGTTCTAGCATACAGGCTTGAACTTACTACATCAACCCTGGTCATAGAAAAGCCTAAGTAAATATATTTACAGAGTGCTAAATACAAGGATCAAGTAAAAATATTGAAATCAGAATCTTTAGCAGAACTTTTAAGACCAGAAAAACAAAATTTGTAACATGGTAACTGGTATAAACTTCTTGGTCACCATCTGACTTCTTGATAGGAAATTACATGTACAGAAAATGCTACCTACCTTCTCCTGAAAGTATTCCCTTAAGATACTCTGCAAGGACTTCACTTTGAGAAGTTACTCTAGTTTGCAATGTTTTGTCACTGACATCTACTGTCCTCAGATTAATGAGAGGAACAGGAGATGGCAGAAGTCTCAAACCCACTAAAGCCTGCAGACATTTTGTTAAAACTTCAACAACCTGGAAGCCTGAAAACTTTAATGGACTTTAATTACCTGTAGTACAATAAAACCTGTGTAGTACTCTCTAGGCTACTGCTTAGTAGATAAAAGTTGTATTCACTGTTAATCAACCAAATAAAAGAGCTATTTGGGGGAAAAAAAAAGAAAACAAAAAACCAGACCAAACATCACAGTCTAAATTTATTGAGTGAAATCTCTTGGAAAAAAATTTAAACAAAGTAATTTTCCTACAATACTCTCAGAATCAGCTCTCACAACAGCTTAACCTTCATCCTACACCCATTCATCACATAAATTTAATTTTCTCACAGGTATTTAATCACATACTATCTGATATTAAAAAAGTAATTACTGCAGTGCCAACTCATGGCTGCATTTGTACCTCTGCCAGTCATCCACTAATTTATTGTTTCTTCACAAGGGATATATAAATATTAGATTATTTTAAAAGCTTGTTTTAATTTATATCTGAAAGCATTTAAATACTTCATTTAGCAACACTAATTCCCTCATGCTGCAGATACTGCCATTCTTAGTGGAGGGAAAACTTGAAATATCAGTGAATATTTAGCAGGAATAAATTAATTTTATTAAGTAGTAGTATTGTATCAGCTCAAACAAATGAAATATTGTACCTATTTACTTAACAACTTCCTCACAATATAAAGAAAATTTCTATATTCATTCACTTTCATTCACTGCTTGTGTCTATCCACAAGTACAGTTAATTTCTGCAGAGGTACCTTAGATCATGCAGATTTAGTTACCTATGAATCACAGTGGGCATGACACACAGGGTGAGACTACCAATCTTAAGCAGAATTACAGAAGCCACTATATCAAACAGAAGCCTGACAGCAAAGTCATCTGCATTTCTACAGGAAAGGCTCATTCATAGTTCTCTGAGCAATGGTCCATCAAGACATTTATCCCTGTGATCAGATTTCAGATTGTATTTCACAGAAATATTCCAGAAATTCTCCTCTGGAAGAAGGACATTCCCTTAGCAGTAACAAGAGCTGATTTGCATCAGGTACATTTTTATCAGGCCCCCTGAACAGGGACACAATCAGCCTTAATGTCAAATGAGTGGTGTGTTTTATCCAGATCACACTGCATAACAAACTGAACAAAATCTTGCCCCAGCCCCACTTCTATGCTCAGGCTGCAGCTGTACAATACATACCAAAGGACACAAAGCTCTTTTTCAAGAAGCTTCTGGAAACCTCTAGGCAAAATGCCATATTTAAGATGAGTTTAGGCACCTACTTCCATTAGATTATTGATGCAAGATTATTCCTGGCAGTAACACCTACTCTCAAAAATCCTTCTCTTACTATAAAATGAGGCATTTATGCAATTAAATCCAACAGAAAACAAAAGATTAAGGCTTGACACTTCATCTATTTCAAAAGGAAACAAAAGTCCACTTTCTTTATGGCGAAATACGTGTAAAAGTTGCAAAGGATATAAGCAATGCAAATTTACATGACAGTATGAAACTTAAGTGAAAAACCTTTTTACTTCTTTTAAATGATCTTGACAACGAATTAAGCTACTTCAAGTTATCTAAACACAACTTCTGGCAGGTTTGATTTTATTTTTTTTTCATTTATTTATCTCCATCTGATCAAATTTTAAATAGCTCCATTCTGCAATTTTTAACAAAAAATACCATTACAAAACATTAGTCAGTAGAATGCTTTATGTTCACGCTTACTCTAAGTCCTGAAACATGATAATGAAACATAACTGGTGATAAAAAAGACTTTTAAGTCTTACCTGGAGGAGGGGAGTATGAACATGGGAGACTACATGAGGAAGCCTTCGCCATTCTCTAATAGCCAGACTACTGGCCATCTCTACCAGACGTTCAATGAAGTTCAGCTGCTGCTCTTCTGGATGGCAGATTGCTAAATATCCTCTGTACATATTCACTTTCCATGCCATCTCCTTTGGACAACTCAACTCCACCTGGTAATGAAATGGAAAAAAGTCTACTAAACAATCTTCAGACTCATGTGCCTTCTTAAAACACATAGTCTTATTTTGTTATAAAAATTAGCTCAATTCATAAAAATATCAGACCAAAATATCAAAATTCCTTTCATTAGAGTGGTCTCGGCTCTCAAAGGTATTGGCAAGGGCGGGCTAGCAGAATAATTGCAAGTATGGCACAGAAGTGCCTGCACACAACCTGCTGTTGGGGTATTTTTACTCTGACAACTCCAGTGTAGCTCAGACAGAGCTGAGCAAGCTGAAAGCAGTCTTGCAACATGAGCACAGAGCTTACTACAAACAAATTCACCAGCTATAAAGACAAAAAGGTGTTTTTCAGTAGATAATGCATACTACCTCTGAAGAGCTTCTGAGACTCTGGAAGGAGTAATGTCACTTGCCCATTTAAAAGGATCCTTTGCCTACCTGTCAGCCCATTATGCCAGCATTAGACTTCCTAACTGCCTGCTCGAGGGCATTACTAAGTTCATGAGAATGAACAGTGAATACTTTAAGCCATCTACAACTAACCTTCCCATTTATGTCAAAGAGATTTCTGAATACAGGTGAAAACTCAGCTCAGAGTGCTAACATCGCTGAGTAGTTTTAAACCATTTGCTTAAACTTCTGGAACAGTAGAAACTGACAGAAGCAACTAAAACCAACCAAGTACTTGAACTGCCTAGCAGCTAAATTCTGTGAGCAGTTTACAGTAAACTTGCATTTAACCAATGCTCCCTAGATGATACTGCAGGCCTTAAATCTAGAACTTTTTCCACTTCTTTCTTCTGCTTTAAATCAAATCCCTTATGGGTGGATATGCAACACAAAAATCCCTCGGCATTATCTGCTTGTTGATGGTCTGTACCTTACCATTACAATTGTTATTTCTGTTATCCTCAACTGACTTTTACACCTGAGCCAGCAAAGAGAAACTGCCAGGTAGCAACCTTACACTTACACAGTGAAAATAATCTCTTTCTTTATTACATTATCTACTGGATCATTAAACACAATGGCAATGTGAGCAAATGGAAACGAGTCTTGGGTCCTATCAAAGGCCATTTGCTATTTTAATAGCTTAACTTTTAATAGCTCTATAGGTAGATTATTAAAATTGTTACACAAAAATTTACAAAACCTGATACATATTTGCCATCTTTTCTGACTTCTCTTGTGAATCAAGAATGGAACTTGATAAAAAACAGCCACATTAAAGAATATCAATAAAATTGGAGCAGCAAGTTTAGCAGCACAGAATCAATTATTCTTTCATATCCTAATGTTTATGCAAACGTTTCCTGACACTTTTACAAGAATCAGAGTAGAGCCACAAAAGCTCCGTTTATGGCTTCAGCAGCATTTTCTCCTTAGTCATTTAGTAAATGTCTCATTACTGCAAATATCTCATTTAATATAACTGCAGCTAAAGCATATCAGGAGTTACTCGTGGTTGTCACCTCCACTCAGCTTGTAAATCTCCAAGCCCAGAACCTGTCAGAAATGATTTATTTAATTCTGTTCAGACTCAAGTTTTATAATATACTGCACAGTACAGTTCATATTTTAGGCCTTGAATGTTTCTCAAATATTATTTTTCTAAGTAGCCATTGAAGCTGCATACTTAAACAGAACACAAAATACCAATTGTCATAAAAACAAAAGAAGTTAATTAAAAATTAAATATAACAGGTAAGATGATTTTTGTAGCATAAGGAGCTTGCTGCTTACAGATTTGGCCTCATATTGCCTGATTAATGATAAAATCCATCCTTAAAGATACTTATTTAATTTGAACCATGGGTACTACAAATATTGAAAAATTCCATTTCAAATATTGCCATAGTTGAATAGTCTTCATTTAGGTTCCATCAAAAGACCCTACCCTTGATTAATTCAGCAATTTTTAATTTTTTCATGGTTTAGCCTTTGAAGCAAAACATACTGATTGTATCCACCTATTTTTGGTTCTGACAAAATGAAACATTACAGAGAATAAAAATAACTACATTTTAAAAACAAAATATTGAGTCCCTTTTGATGAAAGTAAGAGGACATAGAACTCAGCATATTTATTATGCAAGACTAAGTTGTCAGAATGAAGCATGCTGTTAGGGTATTTTGTAAACAGAAACTTAATCCTGCAAGATACTGGAATTAAAGGATGCTCAGCATTTTTCATAACCCCGTTTTATTTTTTACAAATACTATAAAACGAGACAGTCAACTGCCAGCTTGCAATGTAACACATTTAACTAGGAGGTATTGCTTTAAATTTAACAGTACTGATGAAACAATAAACCTCAGTTAATCGAGGGACTAATTCTTCTCTCTCTCTGCAATATGAAAAAACAAGTGCCCAGGGCTCTGCTCAGAGCTTTGTCAGGGGAATTGTATTTTAATTAAGCAATTCATCCCCTTACTCCAAATTCTGGCATCTTTAGGAGAGTCATTCCAGTAATGTGACCCTATATAGCAATGGTTCAGTGAAGATCCACAAGCTACTCTCTTGTAATTTAATGCAGTATTCTCACATTTCAGGTTTCATTTTTACACCTGGTTTATGCTTCTACATTACGCAATCACAAATGAACAGCTCTACCTACCATGAAAAAAGGATTTATTTCCTTAAAATCAAAATAATAATGATTTTTTTCAGTCTTCTATATAACAGTGATTCTGCATGTGAAGTTTTAAAAAATAAAATAAAAATTGCCAGAAAAATCTATTGATGATTCCAATAAGCCCAAGATGGCTTCATAACCTGACAATCTGTAGCAATCTCAAGAACAATAATTACCATCTTATTCACATGGGATGTTTCTTAAAATATTTGGGAAGAAAGATGCTTAAGAGAGGAGATGGAGGAAGTTAACACCTTTTCAGAAAAATGAGTGGTTATTTTCAGCATGTTTCCCTAGCCATTTTAATCTTATTCATACCAAAAAAACCCCACAACAAAACAAAAAAAAACCTCCAACACACACTTGGAAAGTAAAAAGATCTTCTGGATCTAAATCTTTCAAAATGTTATTTTTCTGTAGGTACTGTGCCCCCTGCCTTTAAACAGTTCTGTAACAGCCAAAACTTTATGGAGCATTCATTCATCAAGCACCCAGACAGCACAGAATACACAGCCTCATGAGCAAAACCCAGGAAAGGACAAAGGGAAGGTTAAATGTTTTACAAGTGCATGTTGTTCAGCAAAACGAATTACAGGCAGAACAAAATAATGAACTCCATAATGAATCAGGAAGGTCAATAGCAGGAAAGTACAAACCATACATATTATCCATAACTAAATGAGGATGATAACCACCTCACTTGCCATACACAAGTTCCTTAGTTTCTGAAGTGCTGGACTGATTTCTAACACAACACAGAACAGGCAGAGCACATCCATTCTACTTCAGATGAAGAGTATGGCAGAAAGGCTGTGGCATTTTAATTCTTAGAGATACCAAAACTCTATTGGACAAGGCAACTTGATCTGCTTGGCCCCCCTCCAAATGGAACATTGCACCAGATGAGCTCCACATACTGACAACTTGAAATTTGTCAATGTCTTAGTTAGAACAATAACTACTAGTAAAATCTGCAGTGTACACCAGCCTCATCTATATATCAGCACTGAAACTCAGATTTCATGTTTTGCTCTTTCAGGATTTTTTTTTTTTTTAACAAGGATCCTGAAACCCAGCCTTGCAAACATTCCTCAGATACAGTAAGGTATTTAATATAAACCAAATTCAGCTGAAAAGTTCCTGACCCTCATATTTTCATACATGTCTTAATCTCCCTTCAGATGCAGTGGAAATGAACAGAATAAACTGTGTTAGGCAGTTTTAAATTTGGACAGTAGGAACTGAAAATGGTTTGGCTTCATGTTTCAAGTGCTAAAGTAAAAAAAAACAGGGATAATGGCCTTTTACACCTGAAAGCATAGTTAAATTGCCCACAGACTGGAAGATGATAATAGATTATTTTCATACTTTATTCCCTTTCACAAAAGGAACATTTGTTTTTGTAAAGGTGTAAAACACAAGAAGTGTATAATATAGGGTATAATAAGTGTATAAAATGGCATATAAAATAGCATCATATTGGTATTAAATCACATGTATTTGCCAGGGGTCCCATTTTAAGTTTCTGGCACACACTTCTGCAGCAAGCATTTGCTGCTTTTCAGAGACTCATTACCATGCACCATGTTTTTCACTTGCCCTGGCTAAATTTCTTACATAGTGCAGCTTTATAAACAGATAGAATAGAGAACCAAGTTTGTCTGTTGAAAAGATACTCTTCAATTGCCAAAACTCCCAGCTGTGTGCTGGGACATCAAAGAGAACTTCCAAAGAGCAGTTCACTGGGTCAGTGAAAGGAACTGTAATGATGACTTGACAGAAATGTAATCCATGAAATTAACAAAAAACCTAAATATTTCTATAAAAAGCCCTCACTCACCTGCACCAGAGCCTCCTTCATAGCAGTCCAGTTTGAGACCCTCCATGCACATTCAAGAACTAAGTAAGGATTTATATGACCTTTTGACTGGCCATATTCTGTCAAAGGTTCCCACTGGTTCAATTCTTTTGAGCAACTAAGAAAAAACAAAAACATCGTCAATTTGGTCACTGAAAAAAAAAATTTCAGTAAAGGTGACTTTTGATGTTGTGTATTGGAATGTTATCTCCATATTTGTCTATGAACAGCTTTGCAAGTACTGCAAAAGTTTTACCCAGATGAGAAGATTTAGTTTTATTACAAATTATAATACAGAAACCTGTGAACAGGGAAGAGCTGCATTTTGTGTCTCCCAGAATAACCGTTTTAAAGAGGAAAAACAAATTTTTGCTCTAGTCTGTTTCCACTGATAGCATATTATATTTTTACAGCACTTCAGGCATATTACTTCAGAGGCTCTGCTAAGGGAGTGAAGAATAGTGGGTTTTTAATTCCCTTATGTTTTCCCTCTATTTGAGCTAAGTTTATTCTCTTAACTAATGCTTTAAACCAGCAGGGTATTTTACATCTATTGCAGGGTGAAAATACTTGGTGTATATCAAGTATATATTTAAAATCTTACCGAATCCAATGGTCTTCCCACAGCTGATACTCAGGGAAGATGGAAGGGGAAGCATTGTTCCGTTCATGCTCTTTTTTAGCCTTTTCCATTGCTTTTTCATAAGTTTCTTGTGCCTAAATAAAATTCAAATCCTTTTTTTTTCCATCTGCTGTATACACATTAACTCAGAATTTTATTTTTTTACATGTGGTAAGAAAACATTTACAAATTCTAAATTTAAAAAAAAAAGTTGAAGTGTGTTAACTCATTCCTTAATATGGTGATTATTCGGTAGCTTTACAAATGTAATGAAAAACTGATGGATGTGTTTGAGTATTACATTGTTTAAACTACTACTTTGGCCTGAAGGGAAGCTGTGGCACTTCCAATTTTAGAAGACTGAAGTTCTTCATTAATTAGAATATTTTCTTGCTGAACATAATATTCCTCCTGACAGTAGAACTATTCAAATTGTTCCTAACATCAAGAATGTACCTGTTCAAAAAAGCCATGTTGTTCATAGGCAATAGCTGTTGCTGTCTCTGGGAATTTACAGCGTTTCTGCCATAGTCCAGCCCACATGTCCTCCTCTTGCAACAATGAATAGAGCTCAGCAAGGGAATCCAGTATCTCCTAGAATGTTAAGCACACATATTTCTCCACAGTCAAACTGTCCTTACAAAATATAGTAGATAGCAAAACCGTATGTTCTACACCAAAACAAATGGAGGACATGGAAACAGAGAAATGTTTATGTAAGCCCCTTTAAAAGCTCTAGAAGGCAAGCAATTGGCAACAACCAAGTACAGAAAACAATAAATGACAAGAAAAGAAACCAAAAAAACCTATGGCTTGTACACTGATTCTTGCTTGCCTTCCCTAATATATATGATCAAACCACAGAAAACAAAACTGTTTAACAAGCCAACAACTTGCTTTTTATTGCAGAAAGAATCTGTAATATTTGGCTTCCTATCGTGAGAGGAAACATTGCAAGGCAGATCAAAAATACCTGACAGACTACTGAACACAGCAGCACTTGTTTACAGGGCACTCTGATTTGTTTAGCTAAGGTCATATACCAAGAGACTTAATTAGGAAAACCACACTCCCTTTGAGGGAGACAGAGACAATGCAAACTTCTACTCAGGATTTAAAATGAGGGTCAGAAATGGTTTCATCTAATAGAACACTACCTGTTGAGGAGGAGTGATGCTTTCCTGCTCATAAAATTCTGTTGTCTGTTTAGGTTTAATTTGCAGACTCAGTCCTTTTTCAAAAGCTTGATGTTCCAGCATCAGCGTAGAACGAAACCAGAGATTGTGAGTTTTACCCAAGTATTTCAGGACACAAGGTCTGATGGGAATGGGAGGGACACACTGTGACATTGCTTCCACAAAGCAATTCAGTGCACTTGGCTGGCAGTCTCGCTGTACTTGATGACTACCACTGCACAAGAAGGGGCTTATTTCACCTGCTAAAGCCTAGAAAATAAAAGAAACATAAAAAATAGTTATCTGTTCAATCAGATTCTTCAATTAGAGAATTTAGATTTAAAATCCTGTTAATACAGGGAACAATTACTTGACCGGTGTATTTCTCTCTGTTAACTGAAGGGCCCTCTTTCTTTCAAAAGATGCATTCATAGAGGTATATAGCATTCACCAATCACAAAGAATCTCAAAGCAAGTGAACCAGTCACTTATGACACAGATACATTTTTCTGAAACAGCAGTCATTTACAAAGAGGAATCTGTAAGTGAGGAGAAAAAGATTCTCACATGTTGCTGTCTGTCAGACAAGATTTTCCAGAGTCGTGAAAAAAGCTGTATCCAAGTCTTCTCTGCTAATGGTGTAGAAATATGACATAACTGAACAAAGGCACTCAGCAATGCTCCAGTCTAAAACAAAAAAAAATATGTATATAAATGAGAAAAATACAATTAATACTGTGGAAAAACAGTTCACAGTTATACAGTTGTTTAAAGTGTAATGCAAATGCCCTTCCCAACCAACATATCAAAGATGTTTCATTTAATAATACAGACTACTGCAATAAGAATTTAATCCTACTTTCATGCTGATTGAGACTCTGATTACTGTAACTGAGTTTTTTTTATTGAAAAAAAACAAGGGAAAATGGAAACAAGTTGATAACTAATTGGACAGAGTTGTAACTACTGTTAGAATTGTTTCAACATAGGTTTCAGCTAAAATTGTCTTAATAGAGATTATTTAAATACAAGATGGCAATACACTTTTCTGATCCTACACACATGGTCTTTGCCATCGTTGTTTTCTTATGTGAACGGTTAAAATACACTTACAGATGAAGCAGGATGAAATCTAATTTTTTAGTAAGGGGATAAAGTAACAACCAGCAATAAAGTGAAGGCTTAGGAATTTTTTACCCTGTGCAAATAAGAAATTACATTCAAATAAGAGATGTCTTAAAATAAAAATCATTATCTAAAAAAAAAATAACAATGACCAACAAACTGTACCAACCTTTACTTCTCGAAGAGAGTCAAGAAATTTGTCATGCCTGTTGGTCAACATGTGCAGCTGATTGCCAATGTCCTTCTCAGAAAGTTCCTTAGTTTTAGGTGTACTGGTCTGATCTCCCGGTGCCAATTCAATGTCTATTTCAACATCCTATACAGAAGCATGCAGATATTTTCTAAGTACTTTTTGATTTTATCCGAGCAATCAATAAAATAACCTTCCAATCAACTTATTTCAGGTCTCACTATTTTTGCTAGTTCTTCAGGTTCAGACACAGAATTGCTACAGGCTAAATAAATGACTGCAAGCCCTGAGAAACCCATGCACCGTTAAACTACAATGTCTTAAACCCAGGACACACTGAACAATCCTTGCACATCATCTTCAAGATATTCTCCAAACTTATCTGATGAGAAACTAGGAAGAACTATATGCCATCAAAAAGAACTCAGTATTTTCTGTTACCTCTTCTTTGGATTCACTGTTTTCCCTTTCACGAGGCTCTTGTTTGACGTGGGTCACCATAGCGAATGCTGCTCTGTCATGACTGTCAGCAAGGTTGATAACATTGGTGATAGAGGGAAGCATAGCACCCTGACAGCTTGTCCCAATTGTAGTATTTCTCTCACACACTGCCAACAGGAGCTAAGACATTAAAAACCAAGGAGAGTTTTCAAATATAGGTTTTACTGCAGTATTTCAGGGAAAATATCACTATGTTTTAATATTTAGCAACAAGATAAAAGTTTCAATAACATGATTAAAGCCAGTTTATCACTTTTATTCAATAAACACAGTAATACGTTTCCATGTTCATCTTATCACATTTTGTCACCATTTTGAAGTTCATGACTGTATATTGTATTTCAAGCCTCTCCTGCAAAACACTGAATAAAAAGGGATCTTACATGCCTACATTTTTAACAAATAGATTTAGTTCCCCCAATCAACTAGCAGAGACTCCCCATTACAATAAAAGCCAAAAAGAGGTTTGGTCCCCTCTTATTTTAAAAATTTCAATTTCATTTCCATGCTATCCCAACCCAACAGTTGTCATACCAGGAAGCATACACTTTCCAGCCTTGAAATATCTACAATATCAACTCCTGTATTTTTATAATCACCATCATTTACAAGAGATGGATTGTCTTAAGAAGTATTAACTTGGTCATTAAGCTTTTCACAGAGAAAAGAGATTTTAAAGGTTGATTTTAAAGCTCCTTTCCAGGAAGCAGCTTTGTGATTTTGACACTGTACACATTTTTAAGCACCACTGGAAGTATCTGAGGCAGCAGACTTTGTATTTTTAGCTTCGATACCAACAGTACATATTAAAAGACACAGACTGCACAATGCTTTCACAGGCAGCCAAGAAAAATGAGGAACGAAACATTTCTCAAATTGTGTTAGTCCCCTACCTCTATGCACTGTTTTATCCAAAAGTGATTTCCCATTGCTTCCCAGTTTTGAGAACAGGTCACATAAAGCAGGCGCTCATAAACACGGCGTTTCATGGAATTGTCAAACACCTCAAAAAATTTGGCTCGTATGAGTGGCTGAGCACAACGCAAACCCGACAGAAATGCTGGCTCAAGTTTAGCAGTAAGTTCACTACCAGAAAGATTCTCATCCCTAAAATGAATAAAGATGAAATGACAGAGACATCAAAATGAAACTCTCCCTACATTTTGTATATAAAATACGAAAAATCAAGAGGGGTGACTTCTGCAGAAGCCCCCATGGTGTGGCACACATTTGGGTGCAGCAGTTGAAAGAAACAGCAAAGCAAATACTGCTGCTTCTTAGAAAACTACCCCAAAACTATCCCAAAAACTCTTTCAGGATAAAACTACATCATAATTGTGAAATGATATTGGCCATATTTGCATCTTGCTTAAAATGCCAAATGATATTAAGTGAGAAAAAATTCTGACTACCAGGTCCACAGCAGCAAACAGTAGCTCAAAATATTGTGAATCATCAGCACAAAATTAAATACCTGGCATTTTTTTATACAGTAACTATTGCAATTATTTCATGTTACAAAACCTGCCAGTTTAGCTAGCAAAGAAAACTCTCCAGGAAGTATAATTTATAATAAATTTCCAAGAGAAAAAAAAAAATCTTTATACCCCATAGATGTGAAAAGAGACAGATTTCAGCTGTCACTACAGTGTTTAGAATACAACCATCTACAAGGATCCCCTGGTGCCCTGAGAAAGGAAGAGGCTGGGGTGCAGCCAAAAGAAAATCCTTTCTAAGAAACTTTTATTTACCAATTGTTTTTCGTACTTATGAATTGTAGGGTCAGTGAAATTAATTGATTTTGTTGCAATTTAGAAAAAAAAATTTAAAATATATTACTTAATTCAGACTTTAAAAGATTAATGGCATGTTATAAAGGTCATATATGGTACAAATTATGAACCAATAAGCTGCAATAAATGATAATTGCTATAATTACCTATAGACATAGTTAACAAGGTCTAAGAACTGAGCATTTAATTCAAGGTCTTCTGGAAAACGCTTTTCAATGTAAGTCATCATTTTCACTAGTAAAATGGACTTTTCCCGGAGAGTAGGTGTCTGTGTTAAAAGAAGACATGATTAATTTTGTCAATTCATCTTAAAGCATGCAGAGAACTGGCACATTCAAAGTGCAGCTCAGCCATCCTTTATATCACTCTTTCACTTCTAAAGTGCTGAAAAATAGCTTGGTAGAAGGTCACAGTTCTTAAAAAGAAAGTAATTCAAGTGTTTATCCTTCTAATACATGCTAGAAATTTTTCAAGCAGTGACTAAAAGCTTGTTTAAGTTATTCAATGATTACAGAAATCAAAAGCATCTTTCAAAAATGTAGGTCCCTTTATACAGCACTAGAGTGTTAAATACCCAACTCTAGCAGAAAATATAGCAAATTGAAGAGGGCACAAAATGTTACAGGAATAGCACAGTTTAAAGCAGCATTAGTTATCTTCCTCCTAAAGACTCTCCCTATCCATGTTAATGTAAAACATATTTCAAAATCTTTACTTCAAAACAAGTTCTCTGCAAAACAGGTTTTGAGATCAAACACCTAATATAAGACTACAAAATGTCAAGCATTTTTAACTCCAGTTACTTTCACAGATCCTTACAAACCTCGATGTCAAAACCTGATGAATTATAACAGTGCCTTATAGTTACTTAGAATTTAAGAGCAATAATGATTTTGTCTTCTCAATTTACCTGATTAGCTGCCATTGGGGAATTGTTTTTCACCCACTCTTCCACTATTTTTACCACTGCACGAAGAATTTTGGAATCAGTAGATTTTTCAATGAGAGATGTTAGAATAGCTTGTATAAAATTTTTTCTCATTTCCATGCTCATCACAGCCAGGCGAGTTTTCACAAGATCCAGGCTTAGCATTACCAGTTCACTCGTACCTGCTACAGATGCAAAAAAAGGATCAGAATTGTGTTTTCATTTATAAAACACCTAGCAAAGAAATTTTCAAGATATGCTACTGCCATTTTTAAAATAGCAACAAGAATATCTGTTAGCTGGAAATATATCCCTAGAAATAATATTTCCAAACTTACTAAAAAGCAAAAAAAAAAAAAAAGAAATAAAAACCAAACAACAAAATCCATTCAAAATCCTGAAGGCAAATCTGTGTGGCTTCATTTCAGTCAGTCTTTGGTAAAAGATATTACAAAGCCCCAGCAATTAAAAACTGCAATTAAACTTGTGAAAAGAGTATTATATGATGCAGCACGCCTATTCTATTCTGTTAATTTCCTGACTTCCTTATCTGTCAAGTTTAATAATTTTTCAGTTGTTTCCCAGTGTTAATAAAGTCTGCAATTTTCTTATAATTTACCTAATTAAATATGGGCTAGGATTCTAACAGCAGCAAATACTTTCAAAGTATTTTCTTCAGTAGCTTGTCTATTAATAAATTACAGTGCTTTTGACTAGCAGTGAATTTTCTTCTACAAGAACATCTGATTTTTTTTTCTTTCAATGATTCATGACCTAATTCACTTGATGACAGAGTTGTACAGACTTAAAAAGATGCAATTTTAAGATAAAACCAAAAGCATCAGCTACAAGAAGTTGATTTAACAGTTTTTCCAATATAGTGACATAGGAAGGAGTTAAAAAAAAAAAAAACAAAACAAAAACCACAACTGAAAAATCTTGAATAATTTCTAGATATGCTGTAGATCAACAAATATTCACTAACCATTCACTGAAATTCTTGGGTTGACATTGAAATACAGATATTAAGCAGGTAACAGGAACTCAAAGCACATTATTGTACTTCAATACATCAATAACACTGTTCACTAATGCTGAAGTATTTTTCTCTACAAAATAATTTAAGTCCCTTTTAGGATTAAGAGATTTTAATACTTTATAGCACTTCTAATCATATACATCCTTAGACTATACAATGTAATACCTGTATTTGCTTCTGCTGTTCCTGCTGTAGCCTGTGGGTTTAAGTGTTCCCTGACCATCTTCTGCAGAGATCGCATGAAAACTGAAATCAATCTGTCAATATAGCTGGGATTGTTACTGCAGGCAGACTTCAGAATCATCAAAGTACCTATAGGTAAAAACAAAACTTAAGGAAGTAGAACTCTCAGTGTGCATGACCTGAGTAAGACACTGGTTTTCAACTTGGATATTCTATGTGAAAACACAGGGAGGTGTTGTAGCAGTATTTTGTCCTCCCATTAAAGAAGCACAGGACTACCCAAGTTGTGAATACTTGAAATCTGGATAGATTTGAAGAGAAATTTCAGTCTCAACTTTAGTCTACCATTAAATACTTATTTTTGCACTAGTCAAAATGTTTGAAAGTTCTATATCAAAGTGCGTGATGGAGGGCAAAGAGGAGAGAAGGGAAATGAAAGCAGATATTTCTCTACATCCTTAAAATTTTTTTTGAAATGTAACTAACCAGGCAAAATTACTCTGCTCCTCATGTTGCACATTTCTTTTAGCAGCAAAACATAGGAAAACTTACATGAATAGGCCTATGTTTAGTAATTTACAATAAATTTTTTTAACAAAAATCACACAAGATTGGTTTTCTATTCTAGAAACTTTTTATAAAATTTCATAAAGTTTGCATACATTCAAACCAATGAGGTTAGCAACATCTATGCTTTAAAATATTTAATTCTTTTAAAAAAGACATCCATCCTCCCAAAGTATACCCTCTAAAAAACCTATAGGTATCCCTTTCCTTACTACAACTTCTGTCATTCAAGAAAAACCTACAATAATATTTATTAAAATGTGCTTTGTTCATTGAATTGCTACTTGAAAAGTCTTTCGTGCTCAGCTCTGCACAAATTTGGCACACAAAGTTCCACATCTTAAACACAGAATTAATAAGATATGCACTGCCTGGTGGTTAGAGTGCAGTGCTGCTCTTAAGCTCTGGACAAAACATAAGAAACATCTTTCTTGGTTAGTTTGTTGTAAAGCACATCCTGACATCTGACAAATAGGCAATTCCCAAAGCAAAATTACAGCTATCCACACAGATCACAGAGTAGAATACTGAAAGACATTTGCCATTTAAATCAGCAAGTTTTCCAAAATTGTGCAATTTCAGGTCTGTATTACCCACACAACCAGTTCTGGTCCAAACTGTATTACTCTGATATATCTTTGTCACTCCATTATGTAGCTGAGCTCTCCACCAGTTAAGTAAGTACAAATAACAAGAAAAGTTGCACATTTCACCTATTCAGAATGGCATATGTTAAAAATTCATATTTTCTCACTTGAGAAAAAAAATAGTATTTTTGTAATTTCTTACCTAGTGAGCATTCTAGAGCTATAAAAAAATAAATCTTCCTACACTATTTAAATCAGCTGATAAATGAGGCTTTAAAAACAACTGAAAAAGAAAGTATAAGGCAATAACATGTAAGAATGTTTACACAGTTCCTTGAAACATCCTACTGTATCTCAGAGAAGCAGGATTTTGGTTTTTTCATGTATTTCATATTTTGGTTAACCTGAATGTTCCCCGTGTTCTTTGAATACAGAAGGTTGATATCCAGCACAGCTGCAGCTCCCCACTTCCCATTATTGCTCCCAAGTCAGCTACCAGGAGAAGACAGAATGCAATGAACCCCCAGTCCCTTTCTTCACAGCTGCCAAGAAGCTGTTCACAGACATCCCAAGCTTTTTGCTCAGGTCAGCTCCCAATGCTTCCCACAGCCTCCTCTGCACTATATCGGATTTCAGTTTCCTTATGGAAAATAGAAGCTGGTGCCAAAGATCATACTCAGTGTCAGGCACTCTACACACATCTACCAGTGATGGAGGAAACTTACCAAAGAGCTGAGAAGGGTTAGCATTAGTGGCTTTTTCATAATTAGTAAGTCCTTCATAAATAACCTTTCCAACTGCAGCATAAAGGCACTCCAGCTCTTCGTACTTTGAAGCTACACTTGAGGTACCTACAGAGTTTACAGGATTGTGTTTACTTTTGTTAACATTAGCTACAGAACAGGCAAGGAACAGTTACACTATGGACACTCTAGTTACACTATGAATCTTGCTTCTAAACCAAGGCAGCACTAATAGATCCTTCATTTACAGTAAAATGTTATACACCAGTGTGTCTTTTATAACAGTGCACACTTCTAAACAACTCACTTTGATGAGACATCTTAGATTACTGGTTCTTTTTAAGAAAAGATTATCTAAATTAGTTTATATTAAGACACACCATATTGTCTTTCTTTTTACACTCCAGCTTTCTTCCTTGGTTTAGCAAAACAGGAAAGCTTAGCAACTAATAAATTGCATTTCTCAAGCTGAAAAACTGTAATTGCAAAAATACATTCAATTTATAGCATGCATTTCTTCAACCAAAGTTATGACAGCCACAGGTTATTAAGTTTTTATGTCAATGGGTAATGATGTATTCCACATGATTACTTATTTCAGCTTTTCTTTCTTGACACAGGGGTTGAAAGTGCAAGCTCAAATGGACCATTAAATGCAGGAATCATAAAACAGAATATTAGCACATTCAAAAGAGTGTCTTCACCCCACCCTTAATCACTAACTTACACAGCAACAAAGGATAAAAGGAAGAAGAAAGTAACAACATACTTGGTTCTGTAGGGAAAATTCCCATCAAGCGAGAAAGCAAACTGTGGACTGCTCTCAAAACTTTGGTGTTTCCACAAGTCATACAAGCTGCTACACCTCGTTGCAGGGGTTTGAAGCTACTAAGGATAGCAGGGGGCTGCAGTACAGTTAACAGGAAACTTAAGACCTCTAAGCCAGTGCAAATGTTGGCAAAGTTGGCCTGATTGGGTTGTTCCTAAAGAGAACACACACAAAAAGGCAGTGAGCAGGGGAAAGCACACGAGTATTACACAGTTCAGTGAGTCCGGATCAAATCTGTGGGAAACAGATAATAAGGTTCATTGTTCTACATGAGTGAAGTTTCAAGTCAATCTTTTGTATAATTCATGAAATATAAAACTGTAAGATACAAGGCTCTATAAAATCTTTTAGCATAAAAATGTTACTTGTGCATTTACAGTATATGTTCCTTCTAATGTTTTTGTAGTCCTTTGAAAGTTGCCTGCAACCTTGCTGGTGAGGAATGCTTTCAGAGGACAGTGTTTTATCTTTTTGCCAACCTTTTTTTTTTTGAGGCAGTGAAGAGCCAAAAAAGCATATTCTGTGGTAAGTTATAGTTTAAAAATAGGAAAGGGGACATCTTGAGCTAAAGAAAAAAAACCCAAACCTATACAATTATCATTACCCTAGTAAATTGGTTTTCTGCAGAAGCTTCATTCTTTTTTCTGCATCTCCTAACTGACAGCATATACCACAAAACTACGACCAAAATCCCTCTTTTATAGAGCTTCTATCCCTGTATTAAGTAAGCAGAAATCACGTCCACTTTCCCCAAGCCAGAGGGATGGTACAGTGCATGTTCGTCTTGAGGCAGGGAAATGGCAATTTAATGGCAATTTTTACTCAGGTTGCACACTTCTCAAGAAAAGATGAGTAAAGCAACAAATATGAGCTCCCTGGAGCACTATCAACCCTTGTAAACCCAAAACAAACAGAGCCACATAAAAAAATCTTCCAGCAGGAGAGAAGGAAGAAAGTAAATACTTGCCCCTTCAAGGACTATCTAGCTCCATAAAGACAACAGTGTTATGAAAGTATAGCACATGCAGATCAGCATTTGGAAAATAATGAGCCACAGCAAATTTTCATGTTTATCTTCAAAATGTTTAAGTTTCCAAAAGATACATTACTCCTTTATTCAAGGAAACAAAAATGACATTAAGAAAGCTCCTAAAAAATTAACACAGTAAGAGTTGCTAGTCTATTGACTAATATGATACAAATAAAATACACATAGAAAAACTTTTTATATGGCAAAAAATATATGAATAGAATACAAATGATAAACAAAACACGGTGTATCATCAACACGTTTATATTACCATAGGGTAGTCAGAAAACTAAGAACCAATAAAACTCTATCTCAATATGTAAATCTCCCTACTAATAAAAAAAATATTACCACTGGAGCAATTCATATACTTCACAATCTATGCATTTCACTACAAGGAAGATAAGATTAAGACTGTAAAATCAGTCTCCAGATCTCAAGATACCATCAGTATTCAATCAATTTATGTGCTAGTAAAACCTAAAGATGTACAGGACTGGAAGGTTACCTACCACAGTCATCAGCAGCTTATCAAACCACTGCAACTTCAGTTCTGATTTTGGCCACATGTCTGGTCGTAAAGCTGTTTTCAGAAGGTTGACACAGCGTCGAGACAGCAGCTCCCCAGGAGATCCAGCAGTGTTTGAGTTGTCATTTACCTAGCAATGAATCAGAGTTAACACAATGACATCCTTTAGTAAACAACTCATTAATTCATTAACACATTCAAAGCAAGCTTATAATTCCTTATTTCTGAAATGGATGAGCCTAAGTAGTTTTATTGGTATAGCCAGGGAGTATTTAACAGCATAAAAACCTGACAACTAAAAAGTAAATATGCGAACTGGTGCCTAAACTGCTAGTTAATTACCCCAAATCACCCATCAAATGTATCTTAAAAAAAGCTTAATCTACAACTCTGAACATTAATCTTTTCAGTTTGCAAGGTATCCACAGACATACACAGCCCTTCATTCATTTCACCTTTATACTTCAAGAGCATGTCTGTTCTGTGCAATAGACCGTGGTGTATAAAATTCCATATTACTTGCCAGCAGTCTGCTGCAGAAATAGAAGCCATAAAATTAGTCAGCTTTGGGCTACACTCAGCTAGTTTTTCTCACTCTAGAAAAGCTAATTTGCAAGAAGATTTGCTTAAAATCTTTAGTAAAATGGAGTCTTTCAGTTTCAAAATCTGGATTGCAACTGTTTATAAATTTTTACTTCAAACACTCCTTGTATCAAACTATAAATGTACAACACCAAGAATATGAAGCTAAAACATCTCTCATGACTAATAACCATCATTTGTGAAACAAAAAACATGCAGAAACTGGGTAAAAACTCAATTTTCTTTCATCTTTAAATGAAAAAAATTTGCTTTTTATAAAATTTCACATTAAAGGTTCTATCCTTTTAGCAAAAGAGAGTATACAAACACTAGAATAATACAAGCATAAAATTACTCTTACGAAAAGAGGGGCATATGCTTTTGGCTTTTAGCCAAAAGAGAGGGTTTGGCTACTCATGCTGCTTTGGTATTTGCATATCAGAATAAACAGACTACCTGGCAAGCAATTCTAATCAAGAAATTCACAACTGTATCTGTATGCTGCTTGTCAATCGGCTTGGCAAGAAGTGCATCAGCTCCTGGCAAGGACTGGCTACGTCCAAATACCTGCATATGTACAAAACACACAAAAAAAAAAAAAACAAGCCACATGGAATGTGGATTACATCAGGCAGAACAGATTTAAAATATTTTTTTTTTAAATAAAACTTTCAATTCAGGGAGTTTCGCAAGTACTGTTGTGAAACTTCCACTAAACTGCTCAGTCACTGGAGTTTGTAATTCCAGAATCTCTGAACAAAACCTTAGTTTTTTTTCTTACAGCACTTATTGCTCCTGTAGCTGTCCTGAACCGTTTTACTTCTTGACCAGAATCAACAGACAATCCTCTTTTAACAGCAGATGAGGCAGAACTTGCTCCTTCTCCACTTGCGCTTGAATCCATATCTGAATCTGGCTGAAAGAGCAGCAATGTGCATGTTAAAAAAGCATTTAACTGTATAACAGTTCAAGCTTTACCAGTTTATTTAGACTTCCTACCTGCTGGTCTTTAATTCTTTGCAATTCCCATTTAATAACTACTTCAGCAAGATCCACAGCTAATTTTCTTTGCTCTATCGTAACACTGGGAGTGAAGCCCAGTCTCTGCATGGCACTAACCATATGCTGAACCAAGTGATGTCTCACTGGATAATAAACCTGAAAAGATGATTTCACAGCCATGTTAGCCATTACCCAACAAAATCCGACACAAAAACTACAGAGTTGAAATAAAGTAAAGTAATTAAATAGTCTTTAATTCCAAAGCTTGGCAAATCCATACCACATTCAAATTTTGAGATCTGGAAAGGGAACCAATGCTTTGAAAATAAAATTTTGGTTACAATTTTCTGTAGTGATTAGTTCCACAAAATTAAGAGGTACTTTTCAAGATAACTGATTTTTCTCAAAGACAAATCATTCTAATTTTTTGCCAACCCTTTTTGAGAGCTACAACTAACATTTGAACAAACTCCAATTTTTTTTTTTCAAAAAGGAATGAGGCCTGAAAAGTGTTTTAAATGCATATTAGGTATCTACCACTTTGCATTATATTTTAACATTTGTTTTAAAAAATGCTCCTATCTTGACATACTACAGAGTTCTCCATTTGATTCAGTATTGCCCAACATACATTAGCTGGAGATAAAAGTAGCATAATAAACCCCACAGAATATACTTAGTCAAATAAACAAGGATTACTGGAGGATGGATAGGATGGAAAAGAATATAGTTCTGCCCTTTTTTCAAACAACTCTTGAAGACTCCTCACAGCTCTGTTAAAGAGTACTAATGCATATGAAATGAATTAAACTCACAGATCTTCACCTAACATTTCTAATTCTAAATTCAACCATTCTAAAGCTCAGCAAGTTGTTTCCTATTTAATTTTAATAGTTGTTTTCAGTTTTAAATCAGACAGCTGATGTCTTTGGAAGCCAAAATATATACATCAAATTATTATTTTCTAACCAAACTGCAGTTGACCTCCTTGATATCTTGGATACAGTGACTACGAGAAAAACTGCTACAAGTACCTTGAAATGCTGTACTATCAAGTGCAAAATATGTACTAGCTGGGGAACTGTATGACCCTCTTCCACAATGATTTTTCGTGTCCAGTGAGTCAGCATCTGGTGTCCATCCTCCATCCGAGCAGGGACAGCTGGAGTCAGGATTGCCATCGCCTGCCTGACAATAGCTCGGGCCTCCATTGCATGAGCTTTCAAAAGACTGTGAAAAACCTAAACAGCAAAGTTTCTGATCAACATTAATTATATATATATGTACAAATATATTCAGAGAAACTAAAACATATATTCTCAACAACCTGAGTTTTTCCCTAAAGGCCAGTACTTTGATAAATGTATAATGCTACCTTATCATCAGAAATATATAGCATACACTTCTGTCTCCTTTCTGTTTCCTTTTTCTTTCTCTCTCTCCACTGTCCAATTTGAAATTTTCCTTTGGTCCCCACACGCTCACTCAAATTAAATGTCTGTCTCTTAAATGAAGAAATATTACTAGGTTTGGTAAATCTACCAGAACAACTTTTCCTTGTCCCATTTACTCTCTCTGTTTTCACTTATCTTCAAACTTACTTCTACACTCTCCTATCCCTGAATAAATTTGTTATAATATTTGGCTTGCTGCTTCTTTATCTGCTCATTGCACATCAATTTAACATTACTTGTATACAAAGTACCCAAAACCACTACTATTTAAAATTAAAATGCACAGAAAGCACACTAGAGAACTTACATCAACACACCCTAAATGTATGAATTCGAGCCCATAGTCAGTACCTGCAGAACAATCTTCTTATGTATGGCAAATTTGGCAATGATGTGTGCCAAGAGCAAATGCCCACTGTATTTGCATGCTGGGTCTACACATGCTTTGGACAAGAGGCAAGGCCAAGCAAAGGTCATCAGGCGCCGCAGTTTGCTGTTCCTGTTTTTGTTATTGTCATGAATGTGATGTGGAGCATGCTCAACCAGAAGTGTGGCAAACTGCAAGAGATAGATCCTGAGAGAATCCAGCATATCGGCCTGTTTTTCTGGATCAAGCACCTAGTTCCAGGAATAATCAAAGTGGAGAAGAGGAAGGTGAGAAAACACACGACAAAGCAACTTTATTACCTACAAATTTCCTCTTCTTTTGCTTTGTCAGTGGTTTTTAAGAAGACTAACAACTATAACCATGTTTTTCGTTCTGTTTAATATCCACAAAACAACCTCCTGAGGTGAGAACTTTTAAATAAGCAAACCTAGGAAATTCCAAGGTGCTAACATATAAAAAAATCATTTAAAAACCCAACCCTCATGTTCAACATGATCTACTTTGTAAGTGCTAACTGGTTCAAGAAAACCAAAGCGAATTACAAAGATTCTGGTTTTCAATAACAATAAGCTTTATGATAAAGACTAGAAATGGACCTGTCAAAGACAGACATCCAAGTGAAGTCAAAAGACCTATTAGAAACTGAAAATTGTCCTACTGATGAGTGATGATCTCACAACTGTTACACGATTTGATACGACTAATCAGATTCAGAAATAGCTTAACTAATTCAAATAAGGGTTGAGAAGCAAATGAGAGGAACAACTTTTTGTTTTAATTTTCTAACACCTAATGTAAACAAGGACTGTTACCTTTGTTATAAAAACACTTGTGATGCTTTCTGGATTATCTCCCTCTGGATTTGGGGGTCCCAACAGCTGTTCACCTTCTCCTTTTTCAAAACTGTACAAGAAAGCAGGATTCATAATATGTTGCAGCACCTAAAGAATATAAACAGAAGAGTTACACTGATCTGTAAGTTTTTGTAAATAGCTGTCAAGTAATTACACATGCAAGCCTCTGTGTTAGACATTCACTTTTTTACAGAAGTAAGATATGAATAAAACTTTAAGAAACAGATACACACAGATTTCTTCCCCAACCTCCCCCCACCATTTTCCCACTGCAAGGTCAAAGATTCTTAGAAAGTGTACACTAAAATAGTCAGCACTGAAAGCAAGATAAATTGCTGTCTCTGTTTATTATTGCTATTTCTCAGGTATGATATTTTCACCTAAATGGCTCTGCCAATTATCAAACTCATTGACATTTAAGTAAGCAAGTTTTGTTGCCCTAGTTCCCAAGAAGAAAATTAAACCTAAATACCAGACTTCTTTGATTTAATTGCTTTAGTTACCTTGGCTTTGAGCTCATCTCCAAAGTTTGGGTCATTGAAGTCTACAAACCGGAAAAACAAAGCCCGTTTTTGGGGAATACTGTAGTTTTTGGGGATCTCTTCCTCCATGTATTCCTTTAGGAAGGTCATATTGCAGAGAAATCGACCTGTAAAAGCCCGAAGCAACTGGAAGAGCAACTCTATATCGCCATAATTCCGCCTGTGGAAATACAGAAAACAAAAAGCTTCTCTGAAAAAATACCCAACCAAACTACTACACTGCTAACTTGGTGAAGAAACTAATCTTGGTTTTAAATAAGCAGAGTGCCAAGAGCAGGCAGGACCAGAGGCATGGTTTTAGAGCTAGAAACAGTCTTATGAAATACATAAAACTTTCTCTTCACTAAATGCAAACTCGTTTTAGTACCCCAGTACTCCTTTACAGTATTTTCAAAATTTAAATGAAATAATGTATGCAAGCTATAGAAAATAAATGGTTTTTACATACTTGCAGTAATTCAGCAGGCAATATGCTAATAGCTTAGGTTCCTTCCAATTTGTTGCAGCCATGTTCTCCTTACGGTGTCTCTCCTGAAAAGCTTCACTCACCCATACACGTTTCAGCTGATTCACCAAGGAATGTTGATTTGCCAACCAACATTCATCATTCTTAACAATAATACTTATGATCTGTCAAAAGGCAAAACAAGATAAATGCAGAGTCAACATGCAGCAGATCTGTCTGAAGAAACAACATAAAAGCACTTCTTTAAATCAATTAAGGGTTCTAAAATGTTTAGAGAGTGTCAAAAACTATTTCAGTTGAATTTTTAAAGGAATTTCTCTTATAAAAAAATAGTTTATGTTGCCACATTTTTCTCTTGCATCTTACTTGATTAAATAAAAAGTGTAATTCATTTCAGTCTCTTTTTCTTCCTTGATTGACTCTGACTACAAACACTTTACATATTTACAAGTGTTTTTCACCAGCCTTTAAAACATACACACACTTGAAAGTCTCTACATAACTGGCCTGTAACTAAAGAGGTTTTAACTATCTGCTGCAGAGACAAACAAAAATAAATTAATACCTTAATAGCCTGAAACTGAAGATCAAGACGCATTGTGGTAGTGCTTGGAGAACCAGGTCTAACAGCTGCTTGGGTACCAACAGGTAACAGCAGAGTGATGAATCTGTTAGGATTAGCTGCCAGGACATCTCGTAGAGGTTTGGCATCTTTATGTTTCAAGAAACTCTGAGGAAGAAATCATTTTAATAACAATCTTTAAAAGAAAAAATATCCAAAGGCTATATCAGCCTTCAGCTTTTATATTACTCACTGAAGTTGTAGAGGTTACATTTAACATATATAAAAATAACTGCTACAACTTCAGTAATAGTTTTACATGGTCTGAAAAGGGTTAAAATCAACACCCCAGGACAAACAAAAAACAAAAGAGAGAATAGGTACCCTACAGTCAGAGTAGGACCATGATTATGGAAAATATTAAAAACTTTTCATTCATCAGATTTGTGAAGATGAGGGGTTTTTCCTACTCTCCTCCCCACACAGCTTACCATAAACATTCTGCTCCATTGTGGATCATTTAAAGTGGCTTCCATCATGAACAGCTCCACAGTCTGCGACGGATGACGTGTCAAAAATTTTATCAGTGGTTCCCTGAATGGACTGCCAGCCTGAAAGATTCAAAAAGCTTAAATTAAAAATGCAAAATAAAGAGTATTTTCTACTAATTTACCAACTCTCATAAAAATACATTTGACTGAGCATTTAGGCAGCCACAAAATATTCAGAACTTCAATGGTAAGAATTTATTGACAGTTTCAAAGCTTCACTTTTAAGAGTCTATGAGAAATGTTAATACCTCCTAAAAGTCTTGAAGAGCATATTTGTTTATTCATTAAATCAAATGTTCCCACAACATATTTAGAATGTTACAATTACTGTATACTAATGTTTAAAAATACTATCAGCAAAAAATATCAGTTAAAAAACCAGTTGATTTCCACTTTTACCTCAATTAACATTGCTCGTTCTGTTTTCATAACAACTTCCAGGAGGGGTTTAACCAATGTCTGAGGGGCAGCTGGGATCAGATGGAATAAATTTATAATTGCTGAACAAATCTTCATTTCCTACAGGTAAAAAGAAACACAAATTAGTATTGCTAATTAAATACATAAAAACACTATCACATATCCTTTCCTCTCTTTAATAGCAGAGCCAGCAACCAAATGTAAAGGGTTAACGTATATACAGCATCTACTTACCATGATGTATACAGCAAACTGTTCTTGCAGAAGTCTCCCTTTCTCCCTTATAATATCATGGTTTAATTTTAATTTCTTTGTACCTGTAGTGGTGGTTTACATGTACGAGCTAAACACTGAGTAATGATAATGGCAATGGGGGAGTTATGGACTGATCACTGCACTGCCAGAGTGGTTCATGCATCAAAAATCCAGACTTCCTTTCTAAACAGTTTCTTGTATACTCCCCAGAACCCTGTATCAGACATGATGAGAAAGACAGGCAGCTTCTCACAGCACTGTTCAATGGATCTTGCAAACAGCTGGTTACTTCAAAGAAAAGTCAGCTCTGTTTTTCCACTAGGTATTGAATTCTTCTTAAGTCCAAAATAATTCTGTGGTTTTCATTGTGTAATTTAAATGGGCACTGTACTTCAGTTCCCTGGAGTGTGAGTTGTCTTCAGTAAGAAAAGTGAATGGAAAAACACAAACCACCCACCCCCTTCATTTCTCTAAAGCAGATTTCTGATGTGCAGTAACCAAGAGTATTATAAAGCTCATTACATTTCCTCAGCTGCATCTAAGCACAAAGTATTAGGCCCCACTCCTTTAACATGATCCTCCTAGACAGACCTTCAAAAGACTACTTAGGACTAAGAACACATATAAAACCTTATGCCTTCACAGAAGCTAAAAATCCTGCTTTTCCTATTACAAACATGCTTTACATCCTTAAAAGCAATGTTACCAAAACAACTCTGCCACAGAAAACAGAAGACAATTCACGGCACTGCACTCAAAGGCACAATGCACTCTGCCCAAAACACAGTAATACAGCTAACAGATCACAGTTTAAAAGAAATAAAATAAAATAAAAATAAAAATCACAACAACGAAGAACTTCCTGGTCCTGAGTTTCTCACCTCTACCCCTTCCATGGCAGGCTGAACCAAAACAGAAGTCACAGAATGAAAAGAAAAAGCCCACAGAAACATCAAATAAATGAACAAATCAGTAAATGCTATTATTTAGGTTGCTCAAACTGAAAGAATGAAGACAATGAGAATCTCCCATGCGGTGAATTGCCCTCCTAAGAATTAGGATGAAAAGCATCCTTTTTTTTTCTTGTACATTGTTCAAACATAGCTTTTCAAATATTTGTATTGAAAAAAATATATTAGAGATTAAGTAAGGGGAACAAAAATTTAACACCTTCAGTGACAAATTTGTCCAGAATGAATAATGAAATCACTTTCAATACCTCAACTACAAAACTATAAAGTCTTTCTAATAGGCTACAGTCCAGAATTTCCACAGTGATGTCCCTGTTCATCAGGACAGCCAGAGGCAATCCTCTATTCAAAACTTGTTTTTCCAATTATAAGACATGACCTAAAACCCTTCCCCTTTCCTTATGGAAGCAGGGAATAGAAGAAGAAGGAGTTTAAATCAAAAATTTTATTCATTGGGACAACAAATTAGATCTTAATCACTACTTAACATGTTATGCTTTAATTTGTTCAGGAACACAGTAGGACTGTCAAAGTTAATTAGGTGAACAAAGAGCTCAGTTATTTTAGCAGCAATAGTTGCTAATATGCAATATTTATAACTGAGGTATCAGAAGTTTTTAGTTTGTCTAGAATCACCATTTAAATGTGTAAACTCATTTCACAGACATTTGGACTGTTCCAGTAAGTAACCTTGCTAACTGCTACCTGCACTATGGGGGAGAACTGCATCACAACATCAGCACCTTCATAATGTGCTGCTGGAAAAAGATGAAAACTCTTTAAGTCAAAGAAGTCACTGTAACAGTGCTCTGTCCCGTTTCAGCTAGCAAACACAAGGCTTTTCCTCACCAGCTCCATTCTCCCTTGTGTGTTTATCATCTTCTAGATGTAAACCTCTCACTCAGACTGAATGCTGCAACTCCTCCAGCAACACTCCCTAACATTGCCTTCAACTTAATATCTCAGATTTTGGAATCTCACTATGATCAAGAAGAAATTAGAGTAAGACAAAGGCCAACTACAGTAACTCTGACCACCAGTTTCACCATCCTAGTTTTTTACACATCTAGAATTTACAATTATTGCAACAGCACAATGTACATACAAATATAAGTACAAAGACTGCCACAGCAATTGTACAGAGACCTCATTGCTTGTTCTAAAGTTTTAACTTTTAAGAAAACTTGACAGCAACAACTGGGGGAGTTGAGTAGTTTCAATTAGTTTTTCAGTCATACAATTCTATTTTAAAATGTTTCCACAGATTTCTCTCCTCCCTTAAGATGTGACACTAAGTTTATTTCTCAAGTGCCTGATGTACACCTTGCCCTCAACATAAGTAGGTTACAAACCAACACAAAAGAAAAACAAAACAAAACAAAACAGGTTTAGAAACTAAACACACAGAAACTACACAGAAAACATCAACAGAAAACATCAAAAGCAGAAAAATTCACATTTAAGTGTGATTTAGGGACAACTAAATACTGTTCCAGAGGTGCCAGATTGCAGTTTGGAAGACTATTGTGATAAAAAAGATCCTCACGATATCTGTAATCATCAAGTGTGAGGAAAAGTGAATCCCAAAAGTAGAATATGAAGATTTTACAACTACTTGAACATGAATAAGTTGTGTTTAACTAAAAAATGTACAGGTTTTAAGTTTAAACATAAGAAACAAATTCTTTTCAGTTAGAGAACATCTAGGTCAAAAACAAAGCAATCACTGCATTCACATTTAAAAGCTTTCTTTGCAGTGACAGGAAAGAGTAATGAAAAGCCATTAAACCATTGCCATGTTTTGAAGGAAATATAAAGCCAAGCTAATTTCATTCTAATTTGAAAAACAAAGACTAATAAAATTCCCTCCAATTTTTTCCTAGTTGAAATAACAAATCTCAACACTTAATAGAAATTATTAATTGAAATTATGAAAATTCTGGTAATCTACTTTACACTAAAACAGGAATTCCCTTCAGTGCTGTATTGCTAAGCACACGCCGTGTGGTCATTACACTGTGTAATTTTCCATTTATAAGAAAACTGATCAGCTGGCAAATACTGAACTCATTTTTCATAACTTATATGTTAAATTAACTGCGATTATATTATTATTATTATTATTATGTATAATTTTCAAAATACTATGTTACGAAGATCAAACATATTAGTGAAAAAAGGATTATGCTGCTGAGCTCATCAGCCATTCCAATAAAGAACAGATTTCTAAGCAGAAAATCCTGAGGAAAAAAAAAAATCCACAATCTGTTCCCACAACAACCTGTATAGAATAGGCTTGAAAGTAACTGTTATCAGCAGATAAGAAGCTCTTCTTACCACACTTTGTTACAAATATTCGATAAGTTCATTATCTTGCAACAGAACAGTGTGTAATCTGTTGTGGCAACATTTACAGCTGAATGAGTTTTTTAATTCCAAAACATTAATACTATTTATTTCCTATCTTCTCACATAAAAGCATTCATTTACTTACATTTCCATCACTCCGTTGTCCACCTTTGTGTGTAATAACTACAACTTCCATCCATTTACGCAGGTGTTGCTATAAAGAAAGAGCAATTAGTATTATTATCCTAATTATACTGTTCCATTTTAGCAAGTGACAGCATGTGCTACAAGAACAGAAGAAGCAGAAGTAGAAATTATTGTTTGAAGGAAACAAAGGGAAAAGGAGTACCCATTCTTATTCCTTGAGTTGAAGAGTTTACTGTAGCCAAAAGTCCTCTCCAGAAAAAAGGAGTTATAGGAGTGCCACTAAAAGGCACCAAAATCTGAAATCTGGTGGGCTTACACTTGTTTAATTATTTGCCTTATATGCATATATTCTAAATATTTAAATATCCATGGCTAAAGGACAAATAATTCACGTACACATTTTTAAAACTGTACATTAGAAGGGCAATTTTCTGCCATTTTCTGTATCAAGAACACCAAAACAGACACCCCAGTAGGAAGGAAAACATGTTTTCAATGGTTTCCTTAGTAATTATGCTGCTAGCACCTTGCTTAAAGAAAAATTTGTCCAAGCAGACCTTAGCATAACTAGGTATGTCTGCACTAGAAAAGATTATCTCTTAGCATTTCACTTTAGTTGTTCTTTAGAAATTAACTTATTTTAAAGATTATTTTTCTATTAATTGTGAAACAAAAATCTTTTACTTCATATATATATGTCAAGTGTCATAATTTGTTCTCTGATTTTTCAACACCACCAGTATTAACTAAAAGAACTTCTTCTGGAAGAGTAAAAGAAAACTTAAATTGACATACCATCATTTGATCACAGAATTTATCATTAAAAGAGTTTGGGAAAAGTCTAGTGACAGATGTCAGACGATTCACAACATTCAGTGTCAGACTTCGATAGTCTCCCAACATCATAAGTAATGGTCTCATGTGTGTGTGAATTTGATCAACTTCTATGGTAGCTCCTTCCAAGAACTGCAAGAGAATACAGTATTAAGACACAGATGCAGAGAGGAGTGACTTTTGTACAAGCATCTTTCTTAAAATAAATTCTGCTGACTTGATTTTTCTTCCTTTAGTTTGTATTTTCAGATCACAACAGCCTAAACAGTATTTACTACTGGAAATATATTACTGACAAGATGGATTTGTGAAGCACTTAAGTATTTCTGACACACTGTAAGGTATTCCATGAAACAATCAAGTAGGAGATCTTAATTACAGATGGAATGAAAAACTGCCTCAATTATAAATTCAACTATGCACAAACTACTTAGACACTTACTGCTCTTACTCAGCAGTAAGAGCTGGCTGAAAGCAACAGAACAAATTTCTGTGTATAATCTGCATACATCCTGAATAATGTAAAGGTCAAGAGAACCCAGCTGCAAGTAGACAGAATATTTCCTGTCATAACCAAACACCCCGTGGGCACAGATTTATCACAGGAAAAAAGACTAGAAGAATTCTATACCAAATGCATAGGTCAGGAGAACCCTTACTTGCTCCCTTTTAACTCTCAATCCAACCATATTGCTAACAAGCCATAAATAACAAGTACATTCCCTTTGAAGACCAGAGTGACATGAAAAGATGTCTGACCTTTAATCAGTCAATGGCCTAAAAAAACTGTAAACCATCAGTATAACTACAGTTATAGTCCTGTTACAAGCCAATCTACACATCACTACCATGTAACTATTTTTATTATAATTCCAAAAATATAGAAGAATTGTATTAAAATCCTGCTGAACCAGAATTAGGCATATCTACTGGGCAACAAATCATGATAAGATAATATCCTTTTTCCTGTCCTTCCAGCTTTTTTACACTATAACTTAGCATCCAGAGAACAGACAGTGTAGTGTAGCACCATGTAAGGATACTACTTCTGACCTTATTCACTGAAGGCACTGTCCTGTCCCCCTAAAGGAAACTGTCAAACTGTCATGCAGTTTAACTTTGCTGCATTTCTTACTTTTCCAAAACCAGATCGAGGGTCCCTACCAATTCTTCTAGGAACAAAGAAACCCAAGAAAATCTTTTATAGTAAAACCAGGAATGCACATTGACAAAACTGCTGGGATGGACTCAACCTGTTAATTTAGAAAAGAAGATAACCACACAAACAGAAAGACCGAAAGACTGGACAGACAGAAACACTTACCATGTTCCTTGTCCAAGAGCTTACAGTACTTAATTTCAAGGGCTAGGTAACCCAAAAAAACCTGCATCTGACAGAAACTTAATTATATTGGTGTCACTAACAAAAACTTAACAGAATCACTATTATTTTCTGTAGAGACCTTACCTAGGAAGCTTTGTAACAAGAAAGTAAAGCAGCAAGAATTATAGCCTCAAAAGCAACAATATTTTACTACACCAACCTTTCTCATGCATGCTTCTCCTGCCTCCTGCAGTTCATTATTTGTTGAATTAAGTGCCTTGAAAAGTGCAGCAATGATTTTCTCTCTGGACTGAGGCAAGTAATTGCAAGCAGCTAGAGCATCTGTAAATATCAAAGTAAATGTGTTGTCTTTGTTAAGCCAGTTTCACAAGAGAGGAAAAAACACTTCTAATTCTACATTTCTTCTCTTCAAATTTCTTTTTATTTCATCTTAAATTAGAGACAGCTAAAACTTAACATGCTTTGCCAAAAGCAACAAACATCATAAAATAGTAAAAGCAAGAAAATTCTATTAACAGTGTTCTGAAGTGTTCCAAATGCTATACAACATAATTGATCTAAAATATCCTAGGTTCATCTCAGAAATTAAACCTTAGTCATTAAGGAAGTAACAATACTTTCCTATTATTCTCCATTAAAAGTGTGACCTCTAGAGAGCAGTCATCACCCTTCTGCTCATCTTGGTTCCCTGCTGATCTTGGGAAGAAGACTGCCCATTGCTCAAAAGAAGACTTCTCTACATCAAATTTTGCTTTGGAAGCTTTACTTACTTAAGGCTGCAATCCGAAGAGGTACAAGTGATGGAAGACTCTTGTAACAAGGTAGTTTCATTAAGGAACCATCTTCAGCCTCACACAAATTCAGTAACTACAGAAAAAAAGAAACAATGATTATTTTATCAGTTACCTTTTGAGTCTTGTTTATTCAAAGAGCCAAGTTTATGAAAAGCCATTAATCAATCTCCAAATGTCACCAACACCCAAATATTCTACTCAAAGGTATAAGTTCCCATGAAGACCAATGATTAGCTAGAGGTAAGAGAGCCCATTAGCACTGCCATCAGTGAAAAGTCAGGCAAAAATTAGCCCTTTTGCATATTGTTGGCCAATACCTAGCTGTTCTATTTGTAAACAGGCTGCCCATACACTAAAAGAATAGGTTTGCAGAAAAGCTTGCCTCCTGAATGGCAGTAAAAGTATTGAAAATATTGAGAAAAGGAGTAAGAGAACAGAAGAAGATTTATAGAGAAGAAATGTACTGAAAATGTCTTCAGTAATTCAGTCATAGGTAACTGCCCAGAAAGACAATTGCTTCCTGAACAGCTCTCCTCTTTGCAGGTGAGTATTTTCAATATATGTCTGTGGTTTGTGTTGGAAAACAGTGAACAAGTAGAAACAAAGTTATGAAATTTAGCAACACCCATGTTGCACTGATATCCAAGAATGCTGTTAAGAATCAGACCTTCAGTACCAATATATCACTCTCACCTTTACAGACATTTTTTGATCTACAGCACTTTGGGTTTGTCTTAAATATAAAACTGAGGATTCTCCATTTTAAACAAGGGAAGTTCTAACACGATCACTACATTGAAGTATGAGTATGTCAGAAGAAAGTACCTCTGTGTAGAAAACCTTGTGTTCCACAACATTTAGATCCATGGTGAACAACCGGGGTTGCAGGGTCGTGCAAAATGTATTTCCCTCCATCAGGCCAATCTGGGCATTTGCAGGTTGATGCCTAAGTAAATGCTTTTTAGGAGGAACCATGTCTTGGAGGACCTACACAATGTAATTTAGATTACTAAATTAGAAGCCTGTTCAAATGACCCCACAACCTAGCCACTAAGAAGACATTATTAGTCAAGGCTCCATTTACTGCTGTGGTTCCAAACGTATCTTTTTAGAAATCACTAAACAAGAAGAAATGTTTTTCTCTGAACTAGTTTAATTCACAGCCAGTTAATGAAACAGACCAGTATCTATAATTATTACATATTTTCTGTGAACAGATCTATGATATTTAGTAACCTCACTTAATGTTATAAACAAAAAAGGCAGTAGTAGACATAACCATTTCAAAGGTTCAAGAAACATGCATATTTTAAGCTCCTTAAACAACAGAATTATAAAACCATTACTGTATCTTTTGCCTACTGCATCAACTTCTCAGGTAGCAACTAGAGAACTCCTTTGTATATTCCTAAACTACAATAACAACATCGAATTTCATATGTTGTGGTGGCCTTATGTACATTTATTTGTCTTTCAAGAGAAAAACGTTCTATCAGCTTTAAAAGTTATTCAAACCATCTTTGATACTCCTAGAGTCTCTTTGGATAGGGAAAAGTTGCAATGTAACTCATATTTATTGAGCAACAGAACACTGAGGTTCAAAGTGCAGCACCTATCTGGCCTAGCCTGTGTCTGATTGTGGTAGGAAAACAGCTCATAATTACAGGAAGTAAACTGAATTGTAGACACTATAAATACTGGCTAAGCAGTAGGGCACAGCTTGTATTAATCTCTGCAGTACTCCAGCCACAGAGTATTTTAGAGCAAAGAAGCCTAGCAAATCACAGATACACACTAGCAACACTTTCAGAGCTTAGTTTGCAGAAAAGCATTTTGCAAATCCAAACTGGTAAATAACTTCAAACTCACTTGGACTATTTCTCCTTACCTCTTTATGTGGCTCCATAATCACTGTGACACTTTTTCCAGTGACTTGTGCAAGTACCTGCAAGGAATGCATGGCCTGTTTTCTCACAGTGGAGTTTGGAGATGTTACTTCTCGAACGAGGTCATGTGTTACATGATGAAAAGACTTTTCCTGTGCTACTAGGATTTCTTCTGTTTTTTCTTCATCTTTTAAAGGAGTTGCACATCTAATCAAAAGCTGTTCTAATGTGGTCTTTGCCATAGCAACTGCTCCATTGGAAACCTAAGGTATCACAGATTATTTGTATTAACTTAAGTACAGAACACAGATCATAAATCTACACACTACTCTTCAATGAACTTAACATTCAATTTTTTTAATTCTAGAAACAGCTAAAAAAAAAAAAGAAAAAACAAACCTGTGGTTTCTTATACAAGTGACAATGAATCTATTGCTCCTTCACTTATCTGAATGCAACCTCTACATTTCTACTCAGTAAGAAGCAAGTGTAATTCCAAAAACTGTGGCAAAGTTATGTTGATGGAAAAAAAAAACCAACCTCATTCATAATTTCAATTCTTCATTTAAATTATATTACTAAAATTCACTTGTAACTATCACAGATACAATACATTCTGAAGTTAAGTAAAATCAGGATCAGCAAGAGTTTTATATGTGGGAATTTAAGAATAGAAGTTTGCTTTCCCCATACTATTCAATATAACTAATTAATTAAATACCTCTCCAGTTAGATCCATCATAACAAAGAGAAGTGCCTTCAGGAAAGTCTGCTGGTTCTGGAGGACCCAAATTAGTGGCAGCCGTTCCATAAGAAATTTAATTGACACAACACCTCCTAGTTTAGCATACCAAGCTTGTTCATAACAGCAAGCACATAAACGTTCCACAATGTATGAAAACAAGGGAAGCTGACAAGCCTGGAAACAAAGAAATGTATCAGTTTGTTTTTTCAGCTCACTAGAAGCCTCCAAAATTTTAAAAGTAAAATTGCATTGGCTGAAACTAGACCATTTAAATATATCTTTAAAATACATATATTACCCTTTCCTTGGAACCCAAGATAATGCTTGCAACATCAAATATCACTGCTAGAGCCACCTCTCCTATTTTGCAGAGTTCTTTCTCCTCATATGCCATGCAGATTGCTATGGCATCAATAAGCACCAAGGGATCCATGCCTTTTGACCCATTTTCTTCACTATGAAACATTGCTGTACTAGGCTGGCTTCCAACCTGATAGCACTGCAGCAAAAAAGGACCTGCAATTCATATTAGGGAAGAAAAGAGAGAGAGGAAGAAAGCTAAAACAATGGATATTTAAATATGAATAGTCTTTCAATTAGATTTTGCTACTCCTCTGACTAGCTAATAGCAAAACCAGTAAGCACTGTGTCTATTTGCATATAAATGGATTGTAAGGGATTCTTCACTCTTAGCAGAAAAAGATTACATCTACTTGAATTTTTTCTTCTGTGAACTAGACTGCAAGAAGATTTAATTAAAATGAAGAATCATAAAAATTCAAGTTACATTAACGTGAGAGCAATGGTATGCTTACACCTTGTCTTTTCCCCCCAATTACTTGGCATACTGTACACTCCTGACAAAAATTTTACTCCATAGATGCAAGACACCACAGTGCTCTGAATGTCTACTTAGTTCTTCTCATGGCCCTTCAAAACCACAAGTGGAAACAACCCAATTAAAGACCACCTGCAAATATAACTGTATATCAAGTTACACAGATGCTCAAGAAATATAAAATGTTCCAAGCAGCAATAATGTCTTTGGCTGTATCATTTTCAAAGTATTATCACGTGATTGTTTCCTAAAACTTGCTTAATGATTTTGCTCTGCTCAAAAAAATGAAAACATAATTAAGCCATCAAACAAAAACCAACCTATCTACCCAGAAGCAGCAGCAATATCACCACTTTCTCTAAACAGATTACTGTTAGAAAAAGTATAAACTTCTCCACCCCTCTCACAGCCATTCACATGATCTCTGTTACACTGTACTTACCACACTGCTGAGCCACTGCCACCATCGTGTAGTGGCGGATCAAGCTGGCTACAAAAGGCAGAGCACTGGGCCTCAGATCTTTGATGACTGCTGACATGAATGCTCCTGTCAATGCCTGTTCAAAAGTCTTACGAGCTGGAGTATCCTGAGCTTTGTATCTGTGTGAAATAATCACACTGGGGATGGACTTCTCTGTAAAGCTGAAAAACAAAACTAAGTTCATTATAATCCTAAACTGCAGCACTGACAGTGCAATCATGAGCTCATCCAGTACTTGATTTAAAGTTTGCTCTTGATACCTAATTCCTTCTCCACTGCCCATTGTCCCCTTGTTTTTATGGAGTTAAACCAGTTCACTCAGTCCTTATTAATTTTTTCAGCCACTGGTCTCAAACATGATGGATAGCTCAATTTCTTCAGGAACATTTAAAGCCAGTGGTTCAGAAGAAGCCCATGTATATTACAAATAATAGGTACACAGGCATCGTACTGCAATTCAATTACAGAATGTTATTTTCAATATTTTGACATTTTTCCCCTTTTTAAAATGACATTTGATTTTAATCTTGAAAGACTGAAACATTATTTATCAAATCACTGCCCAACAAAACCTATTCATTGCAAAGCTGTATTTATGTCAAGTCTAACCCGTCCAAATTGGAAAAGCTACTATAATCTTTAGCTACATTTAATACACTGCAAGACTCAAAGTAAGGACATAATTTGTAGGTGTAGATGTCCAAGTTGTCTAAAAGCAATAAACTAATTTAGAATTGTAATAATTGATATTCAAAGATCTAAAAACATTCAATAAAAAGCCTCCACATTAACACAAACTGGGCTACATGTGTGACTATACCATAGTTCAGTCACCAAATCAAACTGAATTTTGTGTCTCTTTTAACTTCAGTAAAAACTTAGATGTACATACAAAATACCATAATCTAAGTTAATATTTAAAATACAATCAAGCATCAGAATAATCCAACTATTTAAACATGTTAATCTAAAACTGACTTCTAAAAAGTCTGATCATATGTCATTGATCATACACTGGAGTGTGATTAGGGGAGCAAAAAAAGTATGAAACATTAACACATTATTGGAATTAAATAACATGCTGACAAAATTCTTCTTACTGCAAAGTCCTGCACTGATTTATAAGGATAAAACAGTAGGCAAAAACCCCATGAAGAATACATTGCCTAGACTAACCATTTACTTTAGGTTATTCTAAAGACACAATAAATTTTACATACACATTTATGCTTAAAGAATTGTCATACTTGGGATGTGCAAGAAGTTGGTACAATGCATGTTTATTATCATCCAGGCTCATCATAGCTACTAAGAAACACTTGATTACTTCCCATGCTTGTCTCCGATAATAGGGTTCTGTGTTGGCACTCTTCAGACAGTCCAGAGCAGTCTCAATTGCCTACAATACAGAAAAGATAATAACAAAACACTTCATGTTCTTCATATTTACAGTAAGATGCTTAATTAAGGGACCAATATATTTAATACATACAAAAAGTAGCTTTAAAAGTATGTACAATTTTGATGGCCCAAGTTAAGAAATGCAAAGAATGCCCATGACAGTGGACTTAAAAATATTATTATATCTGTTGTGCTTTTAAAAATGCAAAGTTTCATGGCAGGTACATGAAATATGATCATGTACCTAATATTTACTAATATGGTCAGAAAGCATTTGAAGTCATGGGTAAAGTATAACTTCAATCTCCTTCTGCCCCCTCAAGAATATTTTTCTCCTCTTCAGCAATAACTGCTGTTCCTAATCCCTGTACACTGTAATTATAAAATGCATTTATGAACATATATAAATGGTAACAAAATTGTTCTATATTACAAATTCCTTTGCTGCATTTTCCATGAAAATCAAGAGCTACATCATACATGATGAAATGGCCTTGTAAGCAACTTCTAATCATTGTTTCCTTAAGAGAAATAGTACTCTTCCTTTGCAAGAAGATTCAACACATTTGAGATTATTCAAACAATCTCTTAAAATACAAAAGCAATGAAAAGGGGTTGAACAGAATTTTAAAAAGCTGTTACATTCAGGTGTTATATGGGGGGTGATGTACAATACAATTTCAACGAAAAATAAAGAACAGGTTGGCAAACTTCTATTAATTTTGCATGTCAAAATGAAGCAACAAGTTAGTGTTGGTCTACCTGCTTTTTATGATGACTGTTAACTCATCACTACACATCAAATAAAATAAAAAGTTCTTTGCAATGACTTCTGAAAGAACTAAGCACTTTTCCTGCCAAGTCTGGCAGGAAACAAATTACTTGAAACAAACAAAAACAACAAAAACAAACATAAGTGGGGTTAGATCTGTTTCTTTATCACAACATAAATTGATTAGAAATCTTTGTCTAGCTGGAGAGGCATACAAAAAAATAAAGTAAGTATGCATTATATCCTAAACCTATTTTCAGCTATATAAATATTACAATGTTGGATATTCATTACCCTCTATCTGGAGCTTGCAGACATAACCTATATTTTATCAATGTTTCATAAGCTAACAAGCTCCCAAATAAATTTGTAACAAAAGAAAACTGAGTAAGATGGTTTCTCAGCACAGAAAATAATGTAAGCCCTTACCTTTTCCATTGGGAGTTGAATGGATGCTTTACAGTCTGAAAATTCAATTGTAATACTGGGTCCTTGGATTTCTGTGACTACATATTGGAGTTTCTGGGATTCCTTTAACATCTTCCTGTTACTTCCACCAAATTTACCAAGTACACGATAAGCCACATGAGAAATGCTGTCTGCAGGATTGCGCAGCGTACGCCACAAAGCCTGTCAGTGTTTTAAGTGTTACGTGGTCAGATCACTCTCACTGCAAACATTTTCAAATTGTAATGTAAAAAAACCTCAAGGAAAACACTTATTCTTGTATCTGGGCATCTGTTCCTGAATAACTTGTAGAAAATACTTATCTAGATCGAATAAAACCAGTCCCAGCTCCCAACAGTTTAAATGCTTTATAACAAGGCTGTCTTAAATGTAGAATGTATTAGATTATCATGGTCAGCTACAATATTTTTGCCACACTGAAGTGTAATTACATGTTTATAGCCAATATTAGATAAACATTATGAATATAAAAATAAAAATAAAGCAGGCCAATAAAGGCTGAAGTGAATTAAACTCAAAGAGCTAGTTTTGAAATACAAAAAGCAAACACAGTAATTAATAAAGGATAAATCATATGCAAGCACTGTAGTAGAGGAAACAACCAAATTTAAAACACCGTTCCAAACTTCAGCCTCATCATCCTCACTGTATATCTAGGACTTCATATAGCTGTCAGTCCTGATATGCTGATAAGCTTTTCTTGTTTTCCTTTCTAAAAAGGTAAAGTTTAACCATTTTCTGTAGCAGTACATCTTAGCAGTACATACATAGTAATGAGTTGCAAGTCTGAACTTTACCACCTTAAAAGGGGGTACTGAAGAAATCAATTCACATTTAAATTTTTCAGTTCCTCAGTTTAACAGCACGACACCAACTGGCATATGTACAAATCAGATTGGTATGATTCTCACAACAGATTTTTCAGGTTTTTATAAGTAAAGGTTCACAAAAATGTCTAATAATACTTAATGAACCGATGACCTCTTGTGGTCTAACAGGAAACAACATGTTTACCTGCATCAGCTCAGCTCGGACTGGCTGAATGTGATCGTACAGGAAGTCTGGCTGCAAGTTATCCACACACAGTTCCAGAGTCCTTAAGCCTTGGCTGACCAGGGTCTGAGATCCATTGAGCGCCGACACCAAGGGGTCCATCAGCATTGGCAAATAAGGCAGCAATGAACTCAGCCGAACTGGCACAGTGAGGCAGAGCTCTACAAACAAGTCTTTCATGTGTTGTTTATGAAGGCCACTTTGCAACATATTAAGTCCTGAAAAAATCAGTAAAAAGTTGTATACTCAAAGGAAAAAGATTCTACTGTAAAAAATTGATATGTCCTAACTTCAGAATAACCTGGCATTTTTAAAATCTGTAAATCTTACAGCTCTGAAAAAAACTATTCACAAAATATGATACTACACATAATTATAATATATCTAAGGATTTTATGCAGCAAATAATTTGTAGGTACATGTATCTACAAAAAATATTGTCTATGCATATTCTAAAATTTAATACTAGACTCAATGAAGTAGCATTTTAATACAGTGGATGAAAACCACAAATATTATTTGATTCAGAACAAATTTTTTTAAAAAAAATATTTACAATCCTGAAAAGAAACATTAAACGAGTTCAAGTACATTTACTGTCTCACACAGAGTAAACACATTTCTCAGCTTATTTTTTTCCCCATTGAGATTTCATATATTTCATAAACCTAGCTAGCACTTCTACATATAATGATTTATAAGTAACGTACATATTTTCTAGCTATAATAAAAACGACTCCTACAGCTGCAGAAGGAAACCACAGGATTTCACACTCCTGGAAATATGCTCATCCCAGCTTGTCCTCAGGCTTAAGTAGCTCTTCATATATCTTTACTCATCCTCAGCATCTCTGCACTACAGTCTTTCCAAGCACAAATGCTCTGTTAATTAAACTGATTGTCATTTCCATGTCTTTGTACAAACTGACAATACTTGCATTTATATTTACCATGCACTTGCAGGTGCACACACACACCTTCAACTGCAGAACTAGAGCTTCTCTGTGATGCTCTTCCCACAACACCAGTGACAGCAATATTGCTTCTCCCGTTATTCTTATCCCTCAGCACTTAATGCTAACAAAGTTATCCATAGCATAAAAAGAATGAAAGACAAACAAACAAAAAAACCCACACAAACAGCCCCATAATGTAAAACACAGGGAAAAAAAAGCAGCAGAAATTGTGAAGCAGCCAAAACTATGGAGCCTGAAGCAGCTGATAATAACTAAAAATAAGCCACATTCAAGATATTTAATCAACTGCTAAGCTCAAAATCAGAAGCTACTTATCAGAGATAGGGTTTTAGTTTTGCTTTTTAATTACACAGCACAACTTTATTACTATCATTTATGTAAAAATGATCAGAAACTGGAGTGGGGAAAGAAGGTATTGTTCTACCTTGCAGTAAGTTTGGTAACAGCGGCAAGAATTCTTGATATAAGAGATCATGACTGCCTCCTCCAATAGATCTGAACAGTGCTCTGAGCAGCAGGAAATAGTTATAGGGCTCTTTGGCAGTCTGTGCAAGTTCCATAGAGCTGTTCACAATCTTGTGCAAATGTGGCTATAAAAAAAAAAGTAAAGCTTGAAGATTAATAAAATACCAGATTTGTCATTATTGTACTGTACAAGAGCTTAGAATGAGAAGTTTCTTAAACCAAAAACCTTCAGCTATTCCAAGTACTCTGATCCCAGGCTAATTTTATACCACTGTTGAAGAGTTTAGTTAAAAAGTAAATCTATATTTGAACAGTATCAAGAATCCAGAGCATGAAATGGAACCCTGCTTTCGTATTAGCAAAATTATGAAGTCTGCTTGCTGCTCCAAGCATTACTTTTATTAAAACAAAAAACCTCCTGCAAATCTGACACATTGAAAAATATTTGCACCACCAAACCAATGGATGTGAAGCAGAAATCGGAAGTGTCAGAATGACAAGAAGCAATAACTCACAATATTCATTTACTCCTGATCTAACTTCATCACTATTCTTAATTTTTATGAATGCTGAAATTTCACATTGAAAGCAAACTTCTGCACATGAAAAACTGGTTATGGAATTAGTGGCCTTCCTAGAGCACAAGACATAAACAGTTAGCAGGAATCACTTAAAGTAATTGATAAATACAAGGGTTCTCACAGGGACAAACCGTGACACAATTCTGGATTTTAACATCTAAAAGCTTTCTACATTGCTATGCAAATGCTGCAAATAGCCATCATCATTCAATTTAATTGTCTACCCAAGGCTCATGTCATCAATCCTGTGGAAAGAAAAAAAAAACCCACACATAACAGAAGCATGAAACTGTGAAGATAGTAAATCACAGTCTTTAAATTGGATCTCCAGCCTATAAATTCCAAATGACCTTGATTCTGATGACAAATGAGAAGAATTTAAGCAAGATTACATGAATATTGATTTACATTACTTATGAATATTACTTCATATTGTTTTTATCTTTCAAAGAATTTGGAAAGTTAGTAGTTTCTACTCTGTTACAACCAGAAAACTGAACTAAACCTGTTATAAGAAATCATTAAGAATAGAAACAATTATCACAGTTACCTCTATCAGAAATTTTGTTTATTCTAAGGTAGGAGGAAGAGAAACAGATAGAACCAATGAAAGAAGGAGCAGCAGACAATATCTTAATGTTTCTCCTGGATACAGGAGCTGTTACTTTTATGAGAAAAGCACATTCCTGCTTCAAGCTCAGTATTTCTAAACTCACTAGATAATGAGATTATCTCATCAGCATAAATAGATCCCTGGAATACACATACAATAAGTTGTTGAGAAAAAATATAACATTCCTTAATCCAGACTTTTCAAGAGCTCTAAAATATCTAACTTAAGACATATGCCACTGAATTACATGAATCAGCAAGATTCACCAAAACACAAAAAAGTGATTCCAGTCTAAGCAAAACTCTTAAGTTATTGTAGAAACACAGGGCAAAAGATATGCCAGATATGCATATCCTGACCATAAAGTCACACAGCTCTATTGCAGTCCTAATCAGACCACAAGCACCTGCATTTATACTCTGAATTAGTAATTACTTGATAATTTCCAATACAAAGCAAACATTCACAGAAACCATCACTTACAAATAAGGCAAGGTACTTAGCATTTGGAATAAATTGAGATGAAGCTCTAATAGTGGTTCAAATATGAAAGGACTATCAAACATCAGACAGCATGCAACCCTTCAGGTTCTTCAGACATCTGAAGAATGTATTAAGAGTCAAAACAGGGTTTTTTTATTTTTAACACAAATTACTTTTACCTTCAGCATTTGTTCATTTTCAGCTGCAAATAGTGAAACTGAGCCAAAGACTAACTTGAACAGCTTGAGATACAGATTGGAGAGTTCCACGTTAGATCCCATTTCTGGCAGTCGATCCAGAAGATACTCTACCAAAATTGTTGCAAAGAGGGCAGAGGTAGTAGGGTTTGCCAAGAAGGAATTGGCAACAATCTATTAAAGGAAACCACAAAGTTACTGTTGCTGTAATAAAAACACAGGAATAAATGCACTACCCATTTAAAGACCAACTTCTTTCCCCATCTCCACTATTATTCAAGTGATTCAAGTTGTCCTCAAGTTATATTCATGGTTGTTTTCCAATAAGCATTCAAGTTTAATTTTACATTTATATTATAGGACTTGTGTTCTATAAAACAGTAGAATGTTAACACAACAAACTGAACAAGATTAGCATGAAAGCTTTGAAGCAGCATTTACAATTCCACTCCAGCCTTGTGTACCTCAAGGCATGAGCTATTTTCTACATGCCATTTATTATCAGTTGAAAAAGTAAACAAAAACATAATACCTGAAGAGCATAGTTTTTAGATATTCTCTCCACCATGTAAGGAACAGTGGTTTGAAAGATTTCTTTAAAAGTTAAAGGGTTCATCATTGTGAATACACCAGCAAAATGCTCCAGAACTTCCTTTTCCTCTTTCATTCTCACTGTCTGACAGTTTGCTACTCGAACATATGTCTGTCCATTTCCTGCTATCTGGACCTACAGTAATTGAGAAAACATATTTTGGTTACAGAATCTGAGTCAACTTTTCTCCCCTATTCCTAAAATACCTTTGAAAAAAACTGAGATTTTACAGGCTTTACACACAGCCCCCATACAATTAGAAGCTTGGTGTAAGAGCCAAGAGGGACGGTAAAAATAAGAGTTTCTAGCACAGTTTTTAAAGTCAGAAGTGGAAAAAGGCAACAGCAGGAGATACCATACTGTATTTGTAAAAGTTAATTAATTACAAATCATGTACATTTACATTTCATTAGTATTTTGTGTAATTACAGAAGATAACCATAGTCATGTAAATGCTTGAACTGATAGCTCAACTATCTCTTTGAAGAAAAGATGTAATCCACTACATGAAAGACAATCATTTTTAAGACTGACCTGACTACACAGACACAGGCAATAACAGCTGTTAAAAAAATAATTTACTCTTTGCAGGAGATAAGTACTATGGAATTGACAGTATTTCCCAAAAGCTGTAGCTCTGAAATTCAAGATTCAATAAAAACATACTACACATGAAATTTGCCTTTTAGCTAACATGTAAATTAAAAGATATGTAATAAAAGATATAACACAGAGGAAAGTGCTATGCAGCCAGGTTACATACCTGATAAATATCTAAAGCTTGCATTGCATATTTCACAAGTTTTATATAGATCTGAGTCTCTTTAGGTTGCAACTGTTTATTGGGAATGAATTGTGCTTCTGAAAGAAGATAAAGAATAAAACAGTAGTTAACCTTTAAAAATACTATTTAATTTCATGCTAGAGAGTTTTATTTGTAGAACCACAATAGATAAATATAATTAAATAATATGCAATTTTACCACCAGGAGCTTTGCAGGATGTTATGCCCCATGTGATTGTCTTGACACCACAGACCAAAGTTTTCACTAAGCTTCGGCAATCTGTGACCTGAAATGTCTGTTTATCTTCTTTCTCTTTCTCCCCTTGTTTTTCAAACACAGGCACTGGTGCAGGGGCCACTGGAGTGGCTGGGGCAGGAGATGGAACAGGAACAGGCGCTGTGTTTGCTGCTGGGGGTACTCCTGGTAACGTGGCTTCAGCAGCCCCAAGTTCAGACTGTGGCTTGCATTTTTTAAAAATCACAGAAAGCTGGTATCTTGCTATTGTGTGAAATTTCAGAACAAAGACCTATGGCACAAACAGGATAGGCAAGTGAAAGAGTAGGAAGGGGGAAGAAAAAATAAGTTTCTTCTTCAAAAATCATTTTAAATGTAATATTACTAAATACTTCAAGTCAGCATACAGAGAGAATTCAAATTTACAACTAAGTATTTCTAAAATCATTACAGAAAACATTAAGTGAATCAACAACATAGTCTGCTTGCTTATAACAAGTTCCAAAAGTTAAAATATTTACTGAAAACTAGTAAAACCATCAACTAAATCTGATCTAATTCTATTTAATTTAAAATTAAAAGCTATCTGAATTAATTTTTTAAAAATAAGACAATATTTCAGCCTATAAATATTTACTATTAAGTACAGAAAGCTTGAATTTTTAGGATATTTATGTATATGTAATGTGTGCCAGATGTACACATTACAGGTTTAAGTTTCAGTTTTATGCAGCACGTTAAATTTAGAAAGCAATAGTCAGCCCTGTTGATGGTTTTCCTACTAGAAAGCTACTTCAATTTGAGAAATCTGGAATAAAGGACCCATTACAATGCATAACATCAAGATTTTTTATTTGTCCCATCACTTGTATTTCATCTTCAGGATAAAAGCCCATGCCCAAATTACTGCTACTTTAAGAGAAAAAGGAGTTTAGGGTAATGTCAAATAATCTGGAGATGACTAAAATGCCTAAATCTCTTCCCTGGTGCTTTCAGAACAGTGACAGTCTGTCTGTGACAGAGAAGAGCCAAAGGTGGAGGGGATCCACTAAACTGAGGGTTCAGAGTTCCCAGTTCCCTCTGCAAAACAAGCTTCCTAAGCTTCCTCAGTCATCTCAAAGTGTTAACACCAGTTTGAGTTAGACTTCAAGACATCCCAAAACGAGACCATTCAACAGGTATTTACTCTGTAAGTATTTACTTTACACTAGGCAACCTTTTTCCATTGATAACTTGGTTACAGGAAGCAGGTGGAATCTCACTTGTACTATACCAAGGCTGACAGCTTTTTGAGTGCATCCCTGATTTTTAAACAAACAAAACAAAAGCTTCAAAAATTCCTCCATATAAAAAAGATCCTTGAAAAGTATTAGTAGGCCTTTACAGATATTTTCACATTTTACAGATAGTATTGGGCTGTGCCAACACCTTTAAGATAATCCTCTTTCAAGTTTGTGTTTTTTTTAAACACACACATAACCTGAAAGCATCAAAACAAACAAACAAACAAACAACAAAAAAACAAACACATTACATTCTTATACACTCTAAAGTGGGAGGACAAAAAGATTGCAACTAAATCTTATAAGAATAATAAAAAAATAAAAAAAAAAAAAAAAAAAACCAAAAAAAAAAAAAAAACCAAAAAAAACAAAAAAAAAAAACAACAGTAAGTTAAGCTACACACAGCATCACAGAAGTTCAGTTTTCAGCTTTGAAACAAGTCACTGAATGATTCAGCTGAGCTGGAAAAGCATCTCTGCTATACTTGAGATAGTATCCCAGTTGCATTGCATTTTGAAAAAGCTCTTCTCTAAAAGTATTAAACCAAAATATGGTATGGATAGTGTTTCTACATATTCTCATTTCTGAAGAAAGAAGAAAGCAAAATGTGATTGACAACATACTAGAAAATAGGATATTCAACTTATTATCAAATGTTTTAAAAAAAACAATACCTCCAGCATTCTCATAAGAATATCTCTACCATTTCCATTTTCCTGTTCACTTTTAGATCGGATACAGTCTACCAAATTTAGCAGGAGCTTGCAAGACATTGTCTGGATACTGCTTGGCAATGATTCATCATCAATGTTCTTGGCAAATAACTGGACAGCAAGGGAGAGATCATTGAGTGGTAAATGCTGCCGGACATGGTGCACCAGGTCTGCCAGTGTGCTGTATGCAAGAGGTCTAGCAGTGAAAACAAGAGATGAAGAAAACACACTGAAGACATTTTAAACTGTTGTTAATTGGACTTCACCAATAATTATTGCCTGGAGCCATTCCCAATATTCTAAATCCAAATTTTCTATTTTGTTATGCAAAACCGGAGTTCACAAGGTTTCTCCAGTAACACAAAGAATTATAACTTGCATAATCTAAACAAAGTTGTATTAATCTGTCCCACAACACTGATATTATCTCCCTGATCCTTCTTCCTCCAGTGCTAAATATCCCCAGCACACAGTTTGATACACATATAGTTAAGAGCAAACTAGCATGCTTTAGGTCACATGTTAAGCTGTGTTGGCAAGCTTTCACAATTAATCACTGATGATTAACAATTTCAAAAGTAGTTTTTCTTTCAAAAAATGAAACAGTTTTCATTCAGCCCTTAATTCCATTTTACCCTACACTCATGTTCCCATGCTGTGTCATCACTGTCTTAAACAGTCACTTTTCACAGCAGCAGAAATCCTTCCAATATTGGAATCTAATGAAATAAGTTCTTTTATGCAAGAATTTAGGACCCTATAAAGGCATACAGGCACTGTTGTAAATATTAATAAAACCTCAAAGGTTTATTAACCATGGCAGGCCATGGCAGGCACTCAGATTCCAAACTTTTTGTCATACCTCAGTGTCTCTCGGGCAGTGTATCCTGAACCAATTAGTATAGATTCATCAAATAGCTTATCCATACATGGAATAAATTCTATAATTACAAAAAAACAACAACAAAAAATTCAAAATAAGATAGTTAAACATTAAACTGCTTAACTTAGGTACTTAAGTATTTAAACAAAAATCAGAAAGTGAATTTATTATAAAACTGATTCCTGAAGCTTATAAAAGACAGTATCATTTACAATTAAACTTTCATTTAACCTCTTGTGATTACAACTCCACTGACACATGGCCCTTGAGTAACACTACAGGACACAGTCAAAGTGATAATGACAAGAACAGTTACATCCAGAAATAAAAAAATTGCTTATATTACTTCCAGCTTTGCAGAACTTTATAAATGTAACAAGTGAGTTACTGGAAAAGACAAAGTTTGGGCAACCATGTACAATACAACCCTGCTTTGTTTGGCTTCTTATGATACAAGCTCAGAACCTAAAGAGGAAGAGACACAGCCTGTGGTGTGTCTATCTGTGTGGCAGATTTCAGTAACAAAATAGAGTGACAAAGCAAGACCAAAGAAGTATTTTCTTTTTAAATATAGCAATCACCAAATGTATGGAATTGATTAACTCACTGCATCTCAAAGGCAGATGAGGGAAATGGCAGGAAGGATTACCTGCTCCCACCTCCAAATTGTCCAACAAGCTAAATCTTATTAACATCTTGCTTAATGTCAAGTAAAGAGAAACAGACAGAAACCTTCATTCTCCACAGATTTCCAAACAATACTTAATATAAAAATCCAGCATTTTTTCAATTAAATATGTTTTTGCAAGCTAACAATACGTGTAAGAGATCACCCTGCCCCATAATTGCTATTAGCAGAAGGAAAAGAGGCACTCACAATAAAGATGACAAGATTAGTTTCTATTTTTTTCAAATTATAGTTATCTCCAATTTTGCAATTCCACCAAAGCAGAACATACCCACCAAACCTAGCTAATTCAGGCAGACAAAAAATGGCTTTCCTCTGCTAGAGGCAAATATTAGGAGCTGAGTCAACATATGGTATCAGGTTTTGATGGAACTACTTCCACTCAGGTTAAGAGATCAATATTTTTAAGTATTCATAAAACTGTAGACAAGATTGCAAATCAACACAAAAGTTTATCATTAAATGCTAATCACTTGCAGACACTGGGAAAGCCAGAAGTGCCAGAAAAGTTCAGTATGTCATCTTACACAGTGTCATGGTTTAACACTGGGCCTGCAATTAACCAAATGACAGATGCTCCCTATGAACCCCCCTGATAATTTTAAGGAAAAAAAGAGCAGGCAACACAAAAATCACACCCTCTCCCAAAATAATCAGCGATATATAATAGTCCAAACCAAGTAATAAGCAATATGCCTCTTCAATACACATGAATAGCTGCAATCTTTCCAGTTTATAGATGCATTTTTCAAAAGTACTACATACGGCTCCTCAAGTCTGTTGTCAGGATGTGCTTTGCAGCAATCAGCAGCTCCTTCCGCAGGTGTGCTGTTTCAGCTGGACAATTGGAGAGCAATTGCAACATTCCTTTTACCATTTGCTGAGAATATTTAGCCACTAACTCCTAAAACAAAAAATAACATGAACATAATTCCTATGAGATTCTGTTTGAAAGCTTTGCTTTATGTTCAACAACATTCAGCTAAAAGTCGCTTGTTTCTCTTTCAGAAGTCTGCCTGTAAAGCTAAACTACAACAGCTATTCCATAAATGCCTGGGGCAGGGAGAAAGGCACAGTTTTACTTTGCATTCACATGAGAACACTTCTGAGAGGATAACAGAGTACAGCCTTATCTGTAGATTTGGTGCACAAATGTTCTTCTCTCCAAACCCTGATGCACCACAGTCTTGCTCCTCCACTACCAGCCATAAACAAGGGGTCTGTTCCACTAAAAGTAGCAAATTAACAAAAATGCAACCTACCTGGTAAATTCTTATGATGTAAGCCAAAAAAGACAATGTTTTAATTTGAGCAGCAATAAAATCAGCGTAGAGTTCCTTGTTATAAAGTTTATGTTGCCTGAAATTAAATTGAAAAGTGGTTATGAATATGTTCCTTCTCTTTAATACCTTCATTCAGAAAATCCATGGCAGTTTCAAATTATGTCACCTTACAGTGAGGTTCTCACTTTGTAAGGAAATAAAGTTGTCATGGGAGAGTCCATTTTCAACAAGCTCTCTGCCATTCAAATTCCCAGCATCTTTTGCTCTAAGCAGAAATGCACAGCCCTGAGGCAGCCATTCAATTGCCAGTTTTCTACAGAAAGCCAATCTATTACATTAGCAACTAAATATTTGGCTCCCTTCCCCTAATTGGGGCAGGTATTTTTCTTCCTCCTACAACTTGTCTGTCTCTCTCAAGCTTCAGCCACTTATTCAGATCATCTGGGAAGAAAGGGACAGACAGAGATCTTGCTCCTGCTGCCCTGCTCAGCACCACTTGCTGCCCCTTAGAAGCATCTCTATCAGAAGCAGGAAAAGGAGCATTAGTATCTGCAGCATCACAAAGCTTCACCTCAGCTATACCTTGGCAGAGCAAAAATGTATCACTGGTGCTACAGTAAAGATTGAACAACAGCAGTGTCCAGCACATCCTATCTGTGGTAATAGGAATAGTGGAAACATTTGCCAATTATTTCACCTACAAAGGCTTGACAATTTTAAGTCAAATAATAACAGCTACTTTTGAGATTTTGAATCTAGTAAGACTAGAAGCAAAAATCACAGAAAATAAGGTAAAAAATATCTTGGCCAATACTGAATGGCAGGTTTAAATAGTTTATCCAAAATATCATCAAAATATTGTTAAAATTCTCTTACCTTGCTTGGGTAGAGACCTGTATTATAATTGTGTTCATAATCAAGGGCACAAATTCAGCTACTACGTTATGAATGTTCAGTTTGTAGAGCTAAAAAAAAAAAAAAGTATTACTAGAGACATTTACAGGTTACACTAGCAGTTAACTTATTTCATAACTAATCAGAAAAAAAAATGGAAATTCAAGCAGCTTATTTTTAGATCATATTTTAGTCTCAAAAAATCCATTACATTCATTTTTCCTAATACATTACTCAGATGAAGTTACACAAGCCATTCAGTAGTAAAAAGTATTTACATGCAAAATAGTGAACTATACTAACCTGATACATAAGAACAACAATAATAGGTAGCTCAGCCAAGACCTTCAGAGATAAAGACCCCCTGGGAATTATAGAATGCTGGAAGAAAGGATACATATTTTATAAACAATTCAATTATTAACTCAAAAAAGCATTTGAAACACATTTTTGAAGAATCATTTTAATAGAACTATATTAAGCAACAATAGCATTTTAAAAGCACAAAACCATCGGGTATTACATTAAATAAAAATCCTATAACTACAGCCACATAGAAAATATCTGATAAGTTTCAATCAGCTTCTACAAATGGATCTTGATAAGGAAAACAAGCAAATAGAAAGCTTCTCACCTTCACCCACCTTTAAAATTTGGGGTATAACAACACAGCCTCACAGCTAAAAAGCAGCTGGAATACTCACTGTTCTCGTTTCACTGTCTTCTCTTTCAGGGTTTACTTTCACCACAATTGTTGTAATCATGCCAACCATTTCAGGAGTGGGAATGGTGTTCTCTGGAATCACCTGAGGATTCTCAAAATACCGATTCTACAAGCAAAGACCAGAAGAGAAGTACAATAATGGTAGTAAACATCCAAAAGTAAAGAGTCAAAAGGCCATTTACCTCATAGAACTCCTCAATACAATTTTCTCTACAGCTTACTGCAGTTTATACTTCTCTATACACAACACTTACACTGCAGCATCCACTAGAACTGGACACACATCCTGCCTACTTTCACTCCCACTACAGCATAAATCAGAAAAGCAACCCCAGCCAAGGTGGTTCTTTTAGTGAAGAAAAATAGCCCAACAATACTCTCTATCTGTGGGGAAGAGCAGGCAATGGCCTCCACTGAGATCAAGCACAATGAAGAGCTTAATCTGCTGAAAAGTATCTCACTCTTCCCTCAAAAAAACACACTTGGCTCCATGGACACCACTGGAGTCAACTGACTTGTGCTTTATCAGATAATTTCACCTCAGTTTTCTCATACCCGTAACAGTGTGCTAGAAACAGAAAGTTTTCAAAAAACAAATCCAAATTTCTCCATTTTTACATGTATTTTTGTTAATTATTTTTATTAAAACTACATTTACTTTATATAACTAAACAGAAAAGTAATTATGTTGATATTCTTAAGAGATAAAATTAAAAACAAAAAACTAGTTCCCTGACTACACAAGAATAATTTAAGAAATAAAAAACTTACCACTACTTTTGGAAGTTCCTTGTAAATCTGCTTCACAAAGTCCAAAAAATGATGGATCTAGGAAAGAAGAAATCAATTTACGATAAAGAGGGGGAAAAAATTTAAAAACCCACAGTTTTAGAATCTCTGTATTAACAGCACAATTACATAAAATCTTCAGTCACAACTATAGTATATTTTTTGTGATGCTTAAAAAGAACCTGAAAGAACTCTTTCTATTTTCTTCTATTATGTCAAATTTCAAATTGCACTTAAAAACAATCTGAGTACTTATTATCTCAACATGGTTCCAGTACAGGATTATTGGAAATAAATATTACATACCAACTAAATCTTTCCAGGAGAAAATCAAGGAAATAAAGCAACAGGGTAAAAATGCAAAGTTTTAAATACTTCAAGAGACACAGGAGAGAAGGAGAAACAATCCTATTATTCTTTTTCCAGGATTTTCCCTTCACAAACCCTTCTGTGGGAATTTTATTCTTTAGTCTAATTATATTGCCCATAGACACAGCAAGAACAACTAGGCCCTATAAGGTTGTTTTCCCAGGGGTGCTAGAAACCTCTTTTTAGAATCACTTTAAGACAAAAAAAAAAAACGAACAAAAAAAAACCAAAAAAAAGCCAGTTATCACACCAGGTCACTAAAGGTTCCTTTTAGGTTCCTGCTAAAAGGACAGCAGGAAAAAAAAAAAACCACAAACGAACCAATCTGCTTAAACACAGTAACAATTCTGAAGAACATGGCACTACATTCTATACTATGTAACAAGATTTATGACCTACTTCTTGCGTGATTGCAGGTCGGAACTGTTTGTGTAATTCAATAATTATTCTTAAGCAAATCAGCACATTTTCTTCATTCTCCGTCTGAAAAAGAGAGAATTTTGTTTAGCTTACTGCTTAATTCTTCCACTACTCCATAAGTACTTCAAAACCCCATAAAATCATACTCATCTCAGCAACCTACAAGTGCCCCATTAATATGAACTTGAGTGAGCAAGAAAAGCTGTAGGAAGATACCACACTAGTGAAGCACAAAGAGAATGCCCAGCCACTCCTGTTCCTGAAGCACAGTTATTTAAAATCCTGCTCCCAGCAATTTTGGGGATTGAGGAGGAAAAGCTTTCTGAAAATTAGAAACAGTTTTAAGGAAAAAAAAAAATACCTCAAGAAATCTAAACATCACAGACAGGATATTCTTGGTATGAAGACGAAGATGTTCATTTGTTGGTATTCTGTGAATTATTTCAAGCACCAACTTTCGGAGTTGCTGTTAAAAAAAAAAACGGCATCTTACTTTTGTAAACGTTTATATACAAACATAGCCTTCCTACTATGGCAATAAAGAAAATTTAAGAAATTTACAGTTCAAAAATAGATGTTACCAAACTTTTTTTAAGGAACTATTTAATGACATAGATTCAACTTTTGTCTTTCATTCCATAGTGAAGTCAGTAACTTGTAACAATGTGTTGTATTTCAGTAAGACAATCAATTATGTTGCACCTACTTCTCCCTCATTCTACATAGAAGCAGAGATTTGCAAAGTTTGTAACTTACTTAGAAACTGGACTTTTGGAATTGCACTCCAATGACAGCAAAGTTTACACATAAATCAGTTCATTACAACAAAGTTTACACATAAATCATTTCACTAGGTTAATCAAGTACTTCATGAAACAAGTACTCTGCTGCACACATTGCAAAAAGGTAAGAGATGCTCCACACAGTTTACCTGTGCTGGCTTCTCCTGCAGAAACTGAACTTCTCCATCCTGCAGAAATGTGAGAAACCTAGGGATGATATGTTCCAGGAAAGTAGAGTACTGAGGGGATGATGTCACATTCTAATTAAGGAAAAAAAAAACAACACAGATATAATTGACATTACACAGGTGATACTAAGTTACATTCAAAGCCACTCAAAAATTTTCAGTGACTTTTTCAAAGATTCAGTGATTACTCATCTGGTGATACATTACAGAGCACTGTTAGTGAAAAAACTGAAAGTGAATGCAAATTTATTTCTTTCCTCCAATCCTAACAGACTTGCTAGGAGGGGATACAGCTGGAACAGCCGATCCCAACTGACCACAGGGATATTCTGTACTATCTGATGTCATGCTCAGCAATATAAAGCTGGGGGAAGATGCAGACTTTCAGAGTGATGGTGTTTGTCTTCCCAAGTAGCTGTTCTGCCTCATAGAGCCCTGCTTTCCTAGAGATGGGTGAACAGCTGCCTACAATGAAGCAGAGAATTAATTCCTTGGTTGGGTTTGCTTGGATGTACCACTTTTGCTTTACCTATTAAACTGTCTTTATCTCAACCCACGAGTTGTCTCACTTTCACATTTCCAATTCTCTTCCCCATCCTACAGAGAGGAAGTGGGAGAGAACAGCTGTGTGGTGCCCAGTTGCTGGCTGGGGCAATACCACCAGGTCAACTTAAACAGATAGAAAAATCTACAAGAATATTTTTATATAGTCAATTATGGTAATATGAAGTTCTGCTCACCCTGTGTTCAGATAAATGCAGAAATCACAGACACCTACTTACTTATATTCACTAAGCAAGGATAAAGCCTTTTAACTTTTAATAATACAGTTACACCAGCTCTAAAATTATTATTCCACTAGGTCGTGATATCCTGAACTAAACAAACAAACAACCACACACACAAAAAAACATATTAAAAAAACACACACCAGAAACACTGGATGGGAAATTCCACTGATAACTCAGAAACAAGTAAAACTGTCACTGCTGGATTTCAAAATCCAGCATCTCCTACATGTAACTTTGCATAAAGCTTACTTAAAAATATCTAAGGACATTAAACAGAGCTAGAATGAGTGTTTATGTTTCTGTATCAAATACAAAGCAAGATCATTTCAAATAAAGCAGACAGAAAACAAATATTTTTCAGTGGTAGCACTTTTTTTTAAATCACAACATGACAAAAAAACCAAAAAGATAACTATAGTGATTCTAAGATCTTGAACTTCTTCTACAACATAGTAAGTTTTCATCATTTCAGAACAGACACAACTAAATATTCGATTAAATCATAATAATGCCTAACACAGAATTGGCTTAACTTGTGTTTCACTTTTTTTTTGCTGTTTATTTTAACTTGATGGGTCACTACTATGCAAATGTACTGGAGCCACCTTCATGCCTCATGTCAGGTTCTGTATCCTAGAACTCCTCCCTCATTCCTGTCCTCTAAAAGTACTCAGAAGAATCAGAAGGGCCTCTGCTTCGTGAGGGCACAATACAAATGTGAAATTAAGAAAGCTTTAAATACAGAGATTTCACATCATTCAATAAAATTGGAGTTCTATAAAATCTATTCCTTCACATTTATTTAAATGTTTTAATAAAGATTAGGGAGCAAAAAGGCTTTCTAACTCCAAATACTGTAATTCTTGAATAACCCAGCTATTTCCTAAATTCAAACCTAGAAGCAACTTTGTATAACAATATCAACAGTAAGTTATGAGATATCAATATAATATTTTAACCACGTAAAAACGTAAATCAAACCAGCACACATTAAGCACAAGAATGCCATTTCAGAAGGTTGGGGGTTTTGTTGTTTGGGGGCTTTTTAATTTACCTCAAAATTCTCGCTGACTTCTTGCATCATTTTCAGTTTGGTTTCATCAGCTGAAAATGGAAATTCAAACAAAACAAATTTAATATAAAACTGCATGATGAAGGAAGAAACCAGGCTCACTGACCTAAGAAGCAATCAGATCTTATCAGTTTAGCTATCACTGCCCAGTTTTAAGGGACACACTTCTCACAACCAACCATCACACAATGCACACACACACACCGCTCACTCACCCTGGCTCAAGTAAGTGTTACTCATCACTTTGCTTCTTCAAAGTCAAAACTCAAAGGAAATTTCAAGTAAAATCAACACATTCATCAGTTACATAAACAATACTGCAAAGTTTGTGAAACTCTGCGGAAGAACTGTAACTTCCAACGGAAACAAAGTATCTTACGTGTATTGACATCTGTAAGTGCAGCCACAAACTGAAGGTATTTTTTCATCAGAGTGGTTTGATCCACCACAGTAGGCCCTTGTGCCGTAACAAATGCCATCTTGGAGGAAGGGTCAGCTTTCAGTACACAAAATCAAGACCAACACAACTACAACAACAACAACAAAAAAAAAAAAAAAAAAAAAAAAAAAAAAAAAAAAAAAAAAAAAAAAAAAAAAAAAACCACTTTTTTAAAGTTAGTTTATATGGATGGTTAACAGCAGTTGTTACATCAGCCACATCCATTCTCTTGACACATTAATTCAGGCACACATTTTCCAGACAAGAGCACTGTCACATTTACTCAGGCTTACAAATACAACACCCAGTAGGTCCGGCACACCATGCTGCGGTATCACACTTGTATCTACAAGTGGTCACACCACCCCGTTCACATCCACGCGTTCTGGCTGGTTCCGTTTCTCCCAGAGGCAGCAGCAGGCTCAGGGATGCTCCTACGGCCACACACCTGTTATCTGACCCGGCAGCATCCCAAACTTACAGCTACCCTTGGACGCACCCCGGCAGGATTGGCTGCCAGAAGCAGCCCTGCTGCCCTTTCTCGCTTGTAAAGAAACCTGACATCAAATTCAGCTTGAGAGGCCGGCGACCTCTCTCCTCACCTCGGTTTTCCTGTCAGCTCTCCCGCACAGCCCACTTCAGCCGAGCCGTCCTTCACGGCGCCCACCCGACCCGCAAACACCCCGACCGGCTCCCCCAGGGCCAAGGTGCTGCCCGCAGCCCGCCCTTTACCTTCCCCGCCTCAGGGATGGCCGCCTCCGGGTCTCTCCCCGCTGCCAGGCCAGCATCACGCCGACCCCATCCCCGCCGAGGCGCCCGCCCTGTGAACACGGTACCCGTGAACGGCCGCAGCAAATCTTCCCGCCGCCCCCCCGCTCTTCCCCGGTTCCCATCCGCGACCCGAGGCCTCCGAGCGCCGTGCTGGCGGGACCCGGGCTCCGGCCCCTTCCTCCTCCCCGCCGCACACCGGTTCCGCCCCACAGACTGCGCCGCGCCAGGCCTCGCCTCCCGCCGCTTCGCTTCAACCCCGCTCCGGCGCCCAGGCCCCGGTCGCACCGAGAGGCTTCGGTCACTGCCCCCAGCACTCCTCACCCCGCAGGTCCCCGGGCTCGGCCGGCCTCGGCCCCCCCAACTCCCTCCTTTGTTGCTCCCGGAGGCCGGCAGCAGCGCATGGGCGCAACGGAAGCGCCCGAGCCCAGTTCCGGCCACCTCCTCCCGCTGCCCGCCTCCCGCGCATCTCCCCGGGCGGGGGCGGGCGCTGAGGCCCACGGCACCTCCCGGCTTCTCACCGCGTCCCTGAGGATTTCGCCCCAGCGGGAACGGGGTTTGCCAGCTGCCCCGGGGCCGCGCTGCTGGAGGCGAGGACGTCCGGACCCGTCCCTCCCTCAGCCCCGGCTTCTCCGTTAACGCAGCGGCTACCGGGCGCGAAGCCGGTAACAGCGGGCGAGGAGTTACCCCGTGCACATGCGGCCGCTGCAGTCCGCCCGGCAGACTCGGAGCCCTCCCGTCGGGGCCATGCTCCGCCAGTGCAGCCGCGACCCGGAGACGCCCCGGGGGGGAGCAGCGGCAGAATCGGTTCGGCCGCGCCGGGGAACCAGGAGCAAAGGCGGCAGAGAGGGGCTGGTCCGTAAAGCAAACAAAAAAACATGTATCCAAGAGGAAGTCGGGGCTTTGAATAAATACTTCAAATAAACCAAAACTCCGCATTGCGTTTGTGGGAGCCGCTTTCCTGGCTTTCTCCAGAAGCTCTCGGTGCCCACTCGCGGTTACAGACTCCTTGGGATCAGCCGCCGGGCTGGGCGAGCGGGGAACCGCAGCTCCACCGCGCCCTCACACCGGCACAGCCCGACAAACGCTGCATCTTTGCCCTGGCACCCACCAAACAAAATCACAAACACTTTTCCCAAACGCTCCCCCTCTCAGAGCTGCTCCCACCCTCTCTGCAGATGAGCAGCATTTTTTGGGGAGGGAGGGTGAATATACCCCGGTGTTTTCGCAGCAGCCGCTTGTCAACATTAACCCGCGGGACCTTCCCCCGGCAGAGGTTGGGCGCTGCCGCGGGGGAGCGTCCCGGGGGCGCGGACCGAGATGCCGCAGTACCGCCGGCAGCCTCGGGGGCAGCGCCCGGACCCAGCGCGACGAGACCCAGACCCGGACCCGGCCCGGCTGTGAGTGTCCCCGGCTCTCGCCGCCCCGAGCATGCTGCGGCTGGTCTGCCTGGTGCTGCTGCTGCTGCAGAGCCGCTCCGCCCCGGCGGCAGGTAAGGCGCCGGTCTGCGCTGCCGTCGCCGCCGCGGAGCGGGCGGGGGGGTGAAGGCAGCGGCGGCGGCGGCGGGGAAAGGGGGGCAGCGCTCTGGCGTGAGCTGCTTCACTTGTGGGGCGGTGGTGGTTCCCTACCCGGGCTTCCTAGCCGTGGCCAGGGATGGAGACAGCTCCGGGCGCTCTCTCGCCAGCCCAGACTTCATTCCCAGGCGCTGCGACCTTGGTGCTTGCAGCGAACCGGGGCATCTTTACACTTTCAAATCCAAAAGCTGTACTTCTGTTTCTTCCTTGCTTCACAAGGCACCTGGGCAGGCTCTGTCCCTTGCTTTGGTAGCCTCGCTGAGCTGGATTCTGCAAAGAGAGGTCGGAAATTTAGAAGAAATCCCTGAACTGGATGAAATTCCTTGCTCTGCCGGTGACTCACTGAGTGACCTTGAGTTAGCCACTTTATCTTCAACTGCTGCAGCTTGGGCTTCAGGATGGCCCTGGTTTGTAAAGCACCGTGATAACCTCCAAGGAGAAGTGCTAGATAAGTGTGAGGTAGCTAGTTATTTTTTTCCCCAAGTTCTGCTGAAACAAAGCAGAGGGTAGCGTGAATCTTCTAGAGATCAGAAACCTATCTGTGCCAGATTTCATGACAACATAAGGATTTCACTATTAAATAAAAAACTTGAACTCAAGACCAATCCCTTTTTTGTGAAATGGGAACGATGGAATCCTTCCTCTGACAGTGATGTTACAGTTCTTTCTCAGACTCCTTACATATCCAGATTTGCTCAGCACCTCTGATCAATGGAATAAAACATGAGCACTAAGCACATGCTTTGTGTTCTCCTTCCACCCCATCCCAAGCTGATGGGTGTAGGGAAGGCAGTGCAGGGGTTAGCTGACCCCAGTGCTCCCTCCGTGTTACAGGATGAATGAGAAATGTGATTTCTGGAGCTCAGAGATTCAGATCCATGCAAGTGGTCTGGTGGCTGCTGAAAGAGAAAAGGGAAGTTACCAGCATGAGAACCCCCCAGAGCTCTGCTTCTCTGCCCACCATTGGCCCATTACCTCGGGGCAACTTGTTCCAGAGTTTGACCACCCTCATTGTAAAAATCAGCTCCCTCTGCCTGCTGGCCACACTTCTTTTGATGCACCCCAGGATACATCTGGCTTTCTGGGCTGTGAGCACACATTTCCAGCTCATATACAGCTTTTCATCCTCCAGTACTCCCAAGTCCTTCTCAACAGAGCTGCTTTCAGTTCCTTCATCCCTCAGCCTGTATTGATAACAGAGGTTGCCCTAAACCAAGTGCAGGACCTAGTACCTGGCCTTGTTGCATGAGGTCCGCGTGGGTCCACTTCTTGAGCTTGTCCAGGTCCCTCCCTTAGCATGGTGACTAATCTGCCACGAGGGTATAGTACAGGTTTTCTCTGCATTGGGATTTTTGGTCCTTTCCTGGAAAAGGAAGTCAAAGATAGACCATAGAGAAAAACTGGTACTGAATTTTTTCTGTTCAGTTAGAAGGAAGTGGAAGAGTCTTGTGGGTCAACAGAGCTGACAAAAAATCTACTTTCGAAAGTTTGAAAGTTCATTTTTAGGATGGAAATTAGAGCTGAGCTTGATTTTCTTTCAGTAGCTGCTGTTTAGTGACATGTTAGATCATTAGTGATACTGAAACTAAAAACAGCACCCAGCTCAGCCTACAAAACCTCCTCAAAGTTTTTGTGATGTTCTAGTCTGAACGTCCGTTCTACTATTAGCATTTCTAGGATGCAGTCTAGCATTTTGTTTACTGCTATTTGTTTGAACTCATATACATGCATTTGTTTCTGCTTCAGGTTTTCAAACATTATTTTAAAAAAGAAAAAATGGTAAAGTCTTAGATGTCACTGTGGGTCCCATACCTACAACTGGCTATTTAATGTGTAAATAAATAAAATTTTTAAATACTATACATTAAGCTTTGGTTGTTTGGTTGTGGTTTCTTTCTTCTGATTTTCACAGAGATGTACAGTCTGGAGATAACCAACAATGGCCCCGTCACAACAGGAGCTCAAGCCACTATTTATGCCAGTCTAGGTGTGAAGAATAAGAGTGTCACATCAAACTTCTACCAGTTTAGTTGGATTTATGCTCCTTTGATTCTGATAGAGAAATCTGAGCAGCAGTTTAACTCCATGATTAATGTGACTGGTGAATTTCCTGGGACCTTTCCCATCTCTGTCTGGGTGACTCACAGGAACTGTTGGTTATGTCGGCCCATTGCTAGAAATGAGACCAAGCTTCAGATTACAGGTAATACAGCTTTACAGCTTCTGTGCCTTCAGGAATTCTGTGCAGATCAGAATGCTTGCTGCCTTTGCTAGCATCAGGAAATGAAGCCAGACTTCTGAACATTCTGATTATTCAAACAGAGTTTGATTTGTGGAAGCTTTTGATTGAAGGTGGTTTTGGACAGGCATTTCAGCCAGAGTATGGTCTGTCTGTATCTAGAAGCAAGTGTGAGTTTGCCCTTGTTTCCCTCCCTCTGTCACTGAGCTAGAAGTCAGATACCTCAGTAGCTGCAATGTATAGCACATTATCCATAGCAGTCAAATTTTCATTTCTGAGGAAGCTGCTTAAACTAAACAACAAACAAACAAAACAATCAAAAAAACACCACAAAAAAAAACAAAACAAAAAACCTCCACAAAACCCAAAACACACCCAGCAACTTAAGAATCCCATAAAACAAACAAACACTCAGATGTGAAGGGTGTGTATACTGGTTTGATTCTGAATTCCTTGATTTAGATACTTGATGTTAATCCCATTTCTTTTTAAATCAATAGTAAAAATCAATACTGACTTCAACCAATGCAGGATTATTTCTCTTAGTTCTTTTAGAAGATTTAACATGACCCATTGTATAACCCTTAATAAGTAAATTAATCTCTCTGTTTCACTAATATATATAACAACACTGAGTAACAGGTATAAAATACACTTAGCCACATAGAGTAGGACACAGAAAGACCTATACAGTATATTTTAAATCATGGTTTTTTATACTCACACAGAACATGCTGTGAAAGTGATATATGCTGTCATTCTTTCCCCACTGTATTGTCCTGCAGAATTTATCACAGGAAATCTTACCATTGCCCAGATAGAAGACAGATTTATCACACGTGGTTCTAGCTCCTCCGTGGGCACCATGACCCGGATTTCTTTCTGTCTTCACGACCCAAGTCATTACTTCAAGTCAGCATCATTTGTCTACAACTGGAATTTTGGAGATGGGTAAGTATGGTTACTTCCTTTACTCTAGTGAGCATTCAAGATGGCTCTGATTCTGACTCTCTGATAACTCATTTAGAGAAAAATCCTCATTAAATTGCAGGACAAAACATACACCTTGTCAGCTGGTACATTCTTAGCATGTCAACCAAGTGAATTATGAAAACTTTAGCAAATTAGCCATGAACACTCATAAAAAGGTGATGTTCTAAAGACCTAAACTTCTTG